>NC_134580.1:122434114-122772864 GCF_037038515.1 Microtus pennsylvanicus | reverse complement strand
GGTGTGTGAGCTCGACCACTTCTCTCTATAGCAGTTAAGACAACTCCAGGGTTGAGTTCTGGCCTTGTGCTCATGGCTATGTTTTGCCTTAATTCTGGAAACAATTCAAAGTCTCCTTTTCTACCTTCTCATCGCCCAGCTCTCCTGATACCTCCACTGGGGAAAATGGAAAAATTAAAAGCAGTAACTGCTTCTAAAAACCTGTCTGCCCGAGCATCATTGGTTTGATGTTTTAGCCACATCATCAGTTTCCACGTCAGCAGAACAAGAGTCACAATGGACCGCTGCCTTTTAGAGTCATTATGAAGATATCATGGGCTGGCGGCTACAGACTTCTCATAAGCACAGCCTATATGCACTGTTAAGGACAATTTACCTTGCTTCTTCTCTTAAATAATCAATAATCCTCATGAAACCCAACCTGGCCTCAAACTCCTGATCTTCCTTGCTTCACCCCCCCCCCCCCGAGGATTATAAATGCTTGCCACTATGGCTAGATAACATCAAATAATGCTTCAAAAGGCAAGCAACATAACCCTAAAAATGAGTAAATTCAGTGTCAACGAACAAAGTACCCAAGGATATGAGTGTGAACTAAAATATTTTTGTAATTTTGGTCATTCTTTTTGTTTTTGTTTGTTTCTCTGATTGAGGCAGGGCCTATCTATTACGTAGCTCTAGCCGCCTTGAAACTTGCTATGTAGACCAGATTGACCTCGAACTCACAGAGATCTGCCTGCCTCTGCCTCTGCTTCTGCTAGGACTAAAGGTATGCATTCCCACAACAGACCCTGCCCAGCACTTTTGGTCATTCTTAAATTTAGAAAGGAAAAGAGGAAAATAGCTATCAGGGCTGGGAGTGTAGACCACTAGAATAACACATACTTAGTGCGCACTGTGGATAAACACAGGCAATGCTAGTGATTAAATGCACGTCAGCTCTCTCACCCTGTTATCTGCTGAGGTCAAGGAACAAGATCTTGATGGCTTACAACCCACCACTCCCCAGATGTCAACAGCCTCTGTGACTGACACTCAGGGGAAGTGTTCCCTTCACTCTGTGTCTGTCACCTGCAGAGCTTGGGGTCTAGCTCCCAGCATTGCATTTCCTGGACGTGGGAAGAAACCGACACCACTAAAATTGTTCTCCTTATCAGCCTGGACTCCAATTCTGCTTAAGCATAACAAGTGCAAAGGGCAACCCTGGGCTAAAGTCCCAAGAAGAGCCTTTGAATGGACTCTGGATCTGAGACAGAAAAAAAAAATCTGCAACTGAAAACCACAGTGCACTGTGCGTGTGTGTCAAGTTCCTGGGTGAGAACAGCTTAACTAATCAAAGCCCTTCACACTGGGGTATAAAGAGAGTTCCGAAGCCAAGAAGCATGGAGGAACACCCAGCCTAGCGCCGTAGAGAAGGGCGGGAAGTGGAGGACACCTAGAACGTGCCCTGCAAAGGCGAATGCAGCTCCTCGGGAGAAGCATGGCCCTGCAGGACCACCTTCTCGTTAACCCAGCACCTCCTCTCTTAGGATGCTGTTTTCTCTCCCTCAGTCTTAGGCAGAAAACGAGTCAGGCTGGTTTGAAACTTGCCTGGGCAACCAAAGTCACCTGGTTGCCTGCCTGGCCTGTGACTTGTAAGCAGAACCCACACCACAAATCTTAAACTTCGTTCTATTCCAGGCAGTCTCAACCGGGGGAAAAGCGGGGGAAACCTGACCATGAGTCTGTTTCCTAAGCACCGATTGCTGTGTCATTTTGGGGCAATGACATTCTGCTTTTCTGTGCCAGCAACAAAGGCTATATATATCAAAGAGCTAAAAGACTTGAACTTCAACCTGCTACCACACCTTTAATCCCGACACCCCCATTTTCCGGATCAAAACCAGCCCCTCCCACATATTCAAAAAGTATGCAGCGTGCCAAACTGGCACAGGCTCTTGCCTCCCATTTCAAGCATAATCTCATTCAGTTCCAAACCCCCTGCCCTGGATGGTTTTCCAGGTTAAATAGCTATGTAGTTCTGGGGATTTTCTGACCTGAGAACGCAAAATGGGTCCATCCTCTTTAGCTGCTCCCCTTTAAACCTCCTGGAGACTGACAGGGCTATACTGAGTCCTACTTCGTGCACGGAGGATCCGCTGTGTTACTCTGTCCATCATTGTGACATGGCACCGACAATTCTAGGTTTTCCGGTTCTGGTGCCAGGAGGAATCGACAAGGTATAAAGTTCAAGTGCCTTCAAAGCAATTAAAATACACAAGCAGACAAGGAGCTTCTAAGCCACTCCCACCTCCTACAGAGAATGTCACTTGGTATTGTCACCACACTTCCAGTTCCTAAACTTTGAAGGGGCGATGGGATGCCAGCCCTCTTCATTTACCAGCTTCCCGGTCCCCTAATCCGCGCCCAGCACCTAACGTTGTCTTTCATCACCTGTGGGTTTCGGAAGGTTCCAGGCCATTTCCCAGGCTGATATCTGTCTGTACCATCTCCCGTTTCAGTTCTCCGATCTCCGAGGCAATCGTGTCGATGAGCTATTCAAAGACAAAAATAGCATGACGTCAGGAAGTAAAGAGGCGGGCAGTGTTCCTAAAGCCATGGAGCTCCTGTCCTCAACAAATGAACCCCCCCCACACCCCAGTTTTAAATCTTGGCTCTGTGAATTTCCTCTAAACAGAGGAAATAAAGGGGGAGGGACCAACCCCCCTTAAAAAAGAGGAAGAACTTGGGTTTTGGTATTGGGAAAGAGCTTGGGTTTCAGTATTGTAATAAGGAAAAGATTCTGATGCCCAATTTTGTTGCTCAACATAAACATAGAAGATAAATAAATGCTACACGAACCAGGCTTCCAAATTCATTTTTGTCAAAGGAAATATTTCAAGGGATTCTCTGCATTAAATGTTTGCAATCAAAACCTTGGAGTAGTGGTCCCATGAAATTCCAACATTCAGAAGGCAGAGGCAGGAGGATTGTTGTGGGTTTGAGGCCAGCCCAGACTACATAGTGAGTTCCAAATAAGCCAGGGCCACAGAGTGAGATCCTGTCACAGAAGTGTCCAAAAGGGCCAGGAGATATCTCAGTAGCAAAGTGCATGCCTTGCATACACAAGGCCCTGGGTTTGATTCCCAGCACTGCACATGCTGGGCACAGTGGTGCACACAGGCATCTCAGGACTCAGGAAGGAGGAGGGGGCTGAAAGATCAGGAGGGAAACTCACCCTCAGATCTAGAGAAATTCAAAGCCAGCTGGGATACATGAGATCCCGTATGAGACAAACAAGATTTGGGTCATGTAAATAAACCCATTTTAACGATGCACTAGCTAGGCCAATGGTGCATGCCTGCCAGCCGAGCACTTAAGAGACAGAAGCAGGAGGTTCAACAGAAAAGATCAAGGCCAGCTTTGGCTAAATGATGAGTTTGAGGTCAGCCTGAGCTACATGTGGCCCTTTCCCAAGAAACCCAAATAGCCAGTTGTGGCAGCATACCCCATTTAGTGCCAGCACTCAGGAGGCAGAGGCAGGTGGATCTCTGTGAGTTGAAAGTCATTCTGGTCTACATAATGAGTTCTAGATAAGTCAGGGCTACAGAGGGAGACCTTGTTTCAGAAACAAGCAAGCAAACAAACAAACAAACAATAAAAAATATTACAAGGCATGGTGGCACACAACTATAATCCCTGTACTCAGGAGGCTGAAAGGGGTATTGTAGAATATTTAACCATGTAAAGATGTGCTACATTTATGTTGTGGAATATTATTTTAGTTATGTAAATGTGTGTTACATTTGTTTATGCTGCATTTGTTTAACAATGTAAAGATGTGTTGCTTTGCCTGCCTGAGACACTTGATCAGTTTAATAAAAAGCTGAATAGTCAATACCTAGGCAGTAGCAGGATAGGAGGGGCTGATGGGCAGAAAGAAGAAGTAGGAGGAGGAACCTAGGCTTGAGAGAAGAGGGAGAAAGAAAGGGAGATGCTCAGGGCCAGACAGCCAGGCAGCCATCAGTCAGCAAGATATGGAGTAGGACATACAGAATGAAAGAAGGGTAAAAAAACAAAAACAAAAAAAAAAAACCAACGCAAAATGTAGACGAAGAGAAACAGGTTGAATTAAGTTATAAGAGCTAGTGGGGCAAGCATAAGATAAGGCTGAGCATTCATAATTGATGATAAGTCTCTGTGTCGTCATTTGGGGACTGGTAGTCTGAGAAAGCCGGCTACAGAATATAAAGAATTTGAAACAAGTCTGAGCTACATAATGAGACACTGGTTCAAAAAGAAAGCAAAAAATTCAATAATGCAATACTTAAAAATTAAATTTTTGTGTGGTTCTAGGGATCAATCTCATACACACTATGTAAATATTCTACCAGAGCTACATCTCCAGCATTGATGGATTGACTGACAGGTCACTGAGAGAGCCAGGCTCTGCCAGTATCCCAGGCTGGCCTTGAACTCACTATGTACAGCAATTTGGCCTTGAGATCTCCCTGCTTCAGCTCCTCTTTCTTACTGAAGTTTTTGTTTTGGTATTTTGAGAAAGGACTTTGCTATGTAGTTCAGGATGGCCTGGAACTCAGTGTGCATACCAAAGCTGGCCTAGAAATCAAGGCAATTCTCCTGCTTCAGCCTCCTGAGCCCTGGGATTATAGGCATGTGCTACTATGCCAAGTAATTTATCTTTTTAAATTTTTTACACCCATCAGGCTCCCCCACCAGCAAATGTATCACTGAGAGCCGTTCCTTCCTCCCTGAAGTATCCTATGGATTGGGCATTGGGAGACATTCACATTGTTCTTTGATAAATTTGCACTTATTCTTAATTCTTAAAAGCTTCATTCTAATATCTTACATTTGGTTCTTCCTAAATTCATCCTTTGAGGACAGAGATAACCCATTAACCAATTTCAGGGACCCATGTTAAAACTACCAAGAGCTCTTGCATAAACCCGATGCTATTAACTAAAGTTTCTACAACTTACACAACCCCAAACCCGAGTGCCAGTCTAGGAGTCTGAATGTCTTTGCTGAAGCTCCACCATGCTGAGGCTATGATCCAGAGAGGACTGGATGCTGAGGCTGTGGTCCAGAGAGGCTATGGTCCAGGGAGGCCTGGATGCTGAGGCTATGGTCTAGAGAGGCCTGGATGCTGAGGCTATGGTCTAGAGACGACTGGATGTTGAAGCATCTGCAAATCTGGTCCTTGAGTGTGGCTTCTTACCACTCTGGTCACACAGGAATTCTGCAGACTCTAGGGAAGGGGGCAGCAGTGTCTGTTATCTGGTGTAGTCAGAGAGTCAAGTGGGACAACAGGCTGTTGGTGAGACAATGATTCTTACTCCCAAACCCAAATAGCACATAGTAACTAAGGTTTGAACCTAACAGACAATCACCTCCAAGGTGAATATGGTTTTTGTTTGTTTGGTTTGGTTTTTTGAGACAGAGTTTCTCAGCATAGCCCTGGCTATCTTGGAACTCACTCTGTAGACCAGGCTGGCCTTGAACTCGGAGAATGGCTCGCCTCTGCCTCCCAAGTGCCAGGATTAAAGGAATGTGCCACTGCCCAGCTTAGTATCTTCATTTTCTTTCCCCTGCAGGACTATGTCACAAGGCTCAGTACAAAGTGGTGATGCATATCTATTCAGAAGCTGGGAGAATGGCTGGGACTGGGACACTTGCCTAGTCACATCTGAGACCCTGGGTTTGCCCCCTCAGCATGCATAAAAGTATAAATTAAACGACCTGGGGGAAAATTGTTGCTGGCATGGCTGGGTACTTGGGCCAGGAGGCCAGAGGGGGTGGGTCATGGTAATCACAGGAGGAGAGAGGAAGGCAGGCCAGGGCTTGTGTCCTTGGTCCTCTCCCTCATTCTAGGACTCAGAAACCTGGTCCCCATGGGGTATTCACCTGGGTGATATTGCATGTGCATGACATCCCCACCCAGAGTGAGAAAATAACTGATGAGGGCTCAGTCCCCCCCCCCAGACCTTTGAGATCCCAGCCGCGCACTCAGGTCCTGGGCAGGAGTGTGCACCACTCTGTAATCATCCCACACTTTCCCGGCAGGCAGAACTTCATCCGCATTAACTAGTGCCATTGGCTTCCGAGGAGGTCTGCAGCTGGGCAGTGTAGAGCGGTGGGAACTGGACCATCTGGGGGCTCGGGGGGGGGCAGCCTTCAAATCTCATCTCCTCTACCTCTGCGGGCAGGGTCACCTTGGGCCAATCACAAGTCACAGTATGGTGGTCTTATCCTTAAGACTCTCTAGGATTGAAGTATGAGAAAGATGACCAAAGATGACCGGAGGACCAAATACTGCCACTGGTGCCTGAGTGTTCTCCACCCTCCTCATATATATATATATATATATATATATATATATATATATATATATATATATATATATATATATATGTGTGTGTGTGTGTGTGTGTGTATACATGTACGTATATGTATGTATACACACATATACATACATGTATGTATGTGTATATATATATATACATATATGTGTGTGTGTATTGCCTCTTATTTCTAGCAATCAACATTATAGAAAGCTAATGCGAAGCAACACTTAAGGGAGGCACATTCATTACTCAGCCCTGATGAGGCCCTGATCACCGACAGCAAGGACCTGGGGCAGGGGCATCTCTGTCTCTCATCTACCCAGCCCCCGTTTTTCTCTAATGGGAAGGAAAGTCATTGTATGTAATCCTGTTTACACAGAAGGGAGGAGGGAAAAGGGAGGAACCCCAAATCTTTTCTTCTTTTAGGGTTAGATAAAAGGAGAATAATTCTCTTGAAGGTCAAGTAAAAATAAAACAAGAAAGTGCTTGGAGAGCAAGGCTGAACATGGCTGGTATCACTCAGGAATGTTATCAGCGCCTGAGAAGGGATGTGCAGCTGATAGGGCAAAGGCTGGAAACCCAGGGTGTGGGAAAAGTCAGGCGCTTGGCTCCTAGCTTCAGAACTTCTTCTATACCCCAATTCATCAACTTGGCCTTGGAGCCTGGTGGGCTTCCGCATTCTGGGAATCAACCGTGTGGGAACAAACTTACTGCAGGACCTGAGAAATCACATGACCCAAACAATTCCCTCCCCTGTCTGATTCGGCTGACCTGGAGTTGCTCCGTGGGTCTGGTGGGTGCATCCCACGTTTGGGGTTTTCCAAAGCGGATTCTGAAAATGCTGGACCTCTTCCATACTTGCCAACAACCTTTGCTACCGGAACTATCTCCAGGGAATAAAGGTAGCCCAGGGCTGCCACCTTCATTTGTAGAGATGTATTTGTTGCTATTGTTTTGAGACATCTCCTATAACCTATGCTGGTTTCAAACCCACTATATAGCCAAGGTTGGCCTTGAACTTCTGATCTTCCCCGCTTCTGGTACCAGAATTATAAACACGTGACACTATGGTCAGCTCTTTTCTTTGTTTTTGTTTTGTTTGAGACAAGGTTTCACTTGTATCCCAACCTGACCTGGAATGATGTAGCTCAGACTGGCCTCAAACTTGAGGCAAACCTCCTGTCTCAGCCCTCTAAGTGCTGTGATTATAGAAGCTGGAGACAATGCCCAGCTGGATCATCCTTGAATGTTATTACTCTGTGTTTTTCACCCGGAGAAATGAATCATACTGATGTGTATCATAGCTTACTAATGTTATGTTGTGAGATTTATCAAATGGAACCTGGCAGGAATCACCAAAATGTGAAGAAATACCACCATTTTAATTTCCTTTTGCTTCTTTCTGTTTTCAGAAGGGACATGCTATAACTCTAGTTGGTCTAATGTTTGCTGTGTGGCTCAAGCTGGTGTGGAACCCATGGCAATCCTCCTGCCTCAGTGACTTCACTGTTATCATGCAGTGTGTATGCCAGGCTAGCTGGGCCACAAACTTGTGGAGGTTCTCTTGTCTCTGTCTCCCATCTCACCATAAGCAAACTGTGATTTCAAGTGTGGGCAACTGCACCAGACTCTACATGGGTTCTGGGATCTAAACTCCAGTAACTCAAGCTTGCCGAACAAGTGCTTTCTCCACTGAACCATCTCCCCAGCCACTTATCCAATTTTAACTTAAACCCTTCTGACTCTAGTTATCAAATGCACTGAGGTAAGCACTTCCCTCTCCCAACATACAATTTTAATATAATTTATTTATACTTGGCCTGGACCTAGATATGGAGGCTGGCCTGGGACTAGATCAGGATGTCCTCAGACTCATTGAGATCTGCCTGCCTCTTCCTCCTGAGGGCTGGGATTAAAAGGGTGCCACCATATGTATACCCAATATCTAATTCTCAAACTTTGTGCAATCTAATGATGAGATTTTTTTTTTTTTGCTGTGGTTTGTTGGTTCCAAGTATATTTTTGTTATCTATTTGTAATTCTCTTTGTTTGTTCATGTATCTGTTGCTCAGTTGGGGAGTTTATTTTTCTTGTTAAGTTATACAAAGGTGTGAGTTGAATCCATTGTCCCACATATTTCAAGTACGTTTTCAGATTATTTTAAATTAATGTTTTCCTTAAACCTTTAATGATGATAGAATCAGTACTGGGGCTTGAACCCAGGGCCATGTACATGGTAGCCAAGCACTCTAGCACCGAGCTCTAGCCTATCCCTAATATTATCTGTCTGCCTGACTGTCTATCTTTTTTTTAAAAAAATATTTATTATTTATTATTATTTATTATTCTTTCTCTGTGTATGCTTGCAGGCCAGAAGAGGGCACCAGACCTCATTACAGATGGTTGTGAGCCACCATGTAGTTGCTGGGAATTGAACTCAGGACCTTTGGAAGAGCAGGCAATGCTCTTAACCGCTGAGCCATCTCTCCAGCCCCCCTGACTGTCTATCTTAATCAATCAATCAGTGAGTGAGTGAGTCAGTCAGTCTGTCTGTCTGTCTTCCTGCCTGTTTGCCTGCCTATCTGTCTGTCTGTCTTAGACAGGATCTCACTACCAGGCCTGGAATTTGATACGAATGCCAACCTTTAACTCATAGATATTCACCTGCTTCAGGCTCCCAAGTGTTGGTATTAAAGGTATATACCACCACACCCAACCTGTGGGGGTACTTTATGCATGAAGAAAAAGGAGGAAGAAGAAAGGGAAGAAGAGGAAAGAGGAAGAGGAGGAAGAGGAAGAAAGGAAGGAAAGAAGGAGGGAAGGAAGGAAGGAAGGAAGGAAGGAAGGAAGGAAGGAAGGAAGGAAGAAAGAAAGAAAGAACTTCAAGACAAGGCCTTACCAAATTGCCTAGGTTGCCCTGTCACTCTGTCACCCAGGCAAGACCTTGGACTATTAAGTCCTGCCTCACCCTCCCAAGTAATGAGGCATACATGTGCTACCAGGCTAGAAGGTAGAATGAAAACCATTCAAATTTGCATTATGGTTGTTGCTTTTCTTGAAGTAGTATGGAGTACATATATTTTCTACTTAGATTTATCTATGAGTCTGCTTATTTACATACATTTCTTTGTCTTTCATTCCTCTGGAATTGAATTTTGTGTGTGACATAAAATCAGGACTTTGCCTGGGCTACACAGCAAGACTCTGTCTTAAGAAACTAAACAAAACCATTCCGAAATTAACAAAGAAAATAAAACATTGTCAAACCCACAACCTTAAGCCACCATTCTCTGCCCTGAGGTGACTACATCTGTTCTACAAAATTAAGCCACAGAAAATTAAGGACGCGATGTCCCTTATATGTGATGGTACCGTAAGTTATTGATGAACCAGGTGTCCATTACTGCAGTATGTTAGATCTTCCTCAGACCTGAGAAGCCCTTTGAAGACCAGTTGCTGGTAGCTCTGTTGAAGTCCTGCCCTTACACCACTGAAGCCTCTCACACCTCGGGAGAATACTCAGGAAAAGGCCTTGCCCTCCAAGCCAGCCCATATCTCATTACAGGAGACATTTTGCTGCTGGAACCTGTTTTGTCTGTTGCACAAAGACCAAGAAGGACTTCAACCAGCTAGTGATGAAGTATCAATAGATCACCCAGCTCCCTCATCCCCGACAGGACCACTCTGAAGCAACATCATGTCCTCATTCCCCTTTCAGACGGAGCCAAAGCCAACCTTAATGGACTGCTTGGTAGTGGAGACCAGTGTGAAGTCTCCTCCTCCCTCAGCTCAACCTTGACTCCTCTATGGGGTTCTGTGGGAGCATTTCTGGGTAAGATACTTCCATGAAAATCTTCAGCTCTGGACTTGATTCTGAAGAACACAGCCTAAGAAGCCCTCTGCCTTCCTGCTTGCATCCACAATCTTAACCATTCCAGCTGCTGGGCTTGCCTGCTGTAACTTCTTGCCTGAGGCAAGTGTCCTCCAGTGATGGCAACTTCCCCAGGCCGGCAAGCCTTTTTGTCTAGCACTGTGTTCTCCAAGCCCAGAGCTGTCCCCGTAAATGGACTGACTGCTCTTCCTTCTCCCAGAATCTTCCTCTTGGTAACTTCCTTGTTTGTTTGCCTTCCAGACAGGGGGTAAACCAGGACACTGCGGAGCTGGAGACCTCTATCCTCAGCTGGACAGGATGGGGAAGTAGGAGAAATTGTGATATCTACTAAAGAGGGTCTGCTGAAAACTCAGAAAATGACTGTCTCATTTTTTAAACGTGGAATTTAGCTTTCAAAACAAATAATATATACGCATGTCTGTACACATATACACATATATACATACATGCCCTTGTTTGACATGAAAGTAAGAAAGAGGTCCAAAGGGAGGGGAGAATAAGAGGGCAATGAGGGGAGAAACACTACACAATACTTGGCTTCTCTCCTGTGTAATCTGTCTACCTATCTATCCATCCATCCATCCATCCATCCATCCATCCACCCCAAACCCCACATACATATGGAACATGCAATCAGAAGAGAGGCTCTCTGGACTCAGGAAAAGGACTAGCAGGAAGGGGAGAAGAGAAAAAAGGGAAGATAGTGGAGGGTAACATGAACAAAATACAACAATATATACTTATGCATTTAAAGCCACAATGAAACCATTATTTTTTAAGTTAAGGTGAAGAATTTTTCAAAGTATTATGCTTGCGACCATTCCTTTCCTCACTCCCACGAAGTAGAAGCTCTTAGTGTGGTACCATCTGCTTTAAACCATGCTCTCCCACTAACTAAATTATAAGCCACATGTGTCAGCAGGTCAAAGAGACCAAAACTGGTTCCATGTTGCCAGACAAGGCTCCCAATATGGTAGAGGCTGGGGTGTCACAGACTCAGTGCCACTGATAGAGCCCTGGTCCTCAAGTGCCGGACGGCTCCTCCTTTCTGTCCACGGCTGTGCTTTTAGATTCGGGGCCACAGCACAGAACAAAGGACTTTGAAGGATGGAATTCTGGGTGTTTGGGCCTCTTCTACAGCACTGATTTGCTTCAGCAATTGAGTTTGAGGCTTGATTTTATGTTTTTATATTTCCAGGAAGTGTTCATAAGCCAGATGCAGTGACCCACGTCTGTAACGCCAACAGCACTCTGGAGACAGAGGTGGGGAGATCTTAACTTTGAGACTAGAGAAGACTAGATACACAGTGAGTTCCAGGGTTCCAGCCTGGGTTGTATATGGGATGAGATCCATCTTGAAGAGAATAGAAAGGCATAAAGTTCCATGTTACAATGGGGAAGAGCAGTAAGTCATCACATGTTCCATCAAATTTAAGTTATTGCCAATTATAATAAGCACTCTTGATGTGGGATTTCCCTCTGTATGCTGTGATTACCATTGATAAATAAAGGAACTGCTTTGGGCCTATAGCAGGCTATAGGGGAACAGAGCTAGGCAGGGAAAACTAAGCTGAATGCTGGGAGAAAGGAGGTGGAGTCAGAGAGACTCCAGGTAGTCCTGCTGGAGACAGACGCCAGCGCCAGAACTTTAGCCGGTAAGCCACAGCCACATGGCAATACACAGATTAATAAAAATGGGTTAAATTAATATGTAAGAGTTAGCCAATAAGAAGCTAGAGCAAATGGGTCAAGCAGTGATTTAATTAATACAGTTTCTGTGTGATTATTTCGGGGCTAAGTGGCCAGAAACCAACAAGCGGCCCCCTCCTACAATACACTGTTATGTCACAGACCACCAGGAACTGCACATACCATGGGATGCAAGCTGCATAGGATTTCAGAACGAGCAACTCTGAAATCCCACAAATAGACCTGAGATGTCCTGACTTCCGAAGCTCAGGACGAAGAGATCTGCAGTCAAATGAATTAAGTACCAGTGACTTCTTTGTAACAGACACAGTGTTTGCAGGACTGGCTTCCTGGGGTTACAAAACTGACTCCGAATGACAATGGTGGCCACCCTGTTTCCCAATCCAGTGCCTTTGCTACTGTGGGCACGGCCAAGAACTGTGCAGGCCTTCTAGTGTGGCTGACCGGAAGTGTGAGCAAGCAGATATTTGCATAGTGCACAGGCTCCCTGGAGGAAACAAAGCCTAGGAAATGAAAATGAAAACCCAGTGTGGCCCGGCCAGCTTTCCAGCCTTCAGATGAAACCCTTGAGGCTTTCACAGTTAACATTGAGGTTCCCCATCCACATATAGCTCAGCCCTCAGAGCCTATTTCTACAACTAAGAAAACAACACAAAACTGGGAAAGAAGTTTTCTTTCAAAGTTACCAATGATAGGTGGGGCTGGAAGCATCCTCAGTGTTTAAGAGCACTGGCAGCTTCTCTAGAGGGTATGAGTTTGATTCCCAGCACCCATATGACAGCTCACGACTGTTTGTAACTCCAGCTCTAGAGGACCTGATGCCCTCTTCTGGCCTCTGTGGGCACTGGGCATGCAAGTGGTGTGCAGACATACATGCAGGCAAAATATCCATACACATAAAATCAATGAAAAAATGTACTAAACAGACAGTTATCGTTGTGCACCAACAGGTCAAGCTCATGCCATTTCAGGTATCAAATTGTTTGATTCTTACTTAGATGACGGTCTAGACTATAAGACCATCTGCTAACTTGGGAAAGATCCACAAACTGCCCAATATTTGTTCAGTAGAAAACAGAACATCAACAGTTTTAGTTTTTTACTATCTTATGTCTTCAAGCAGTTCTGTATTAGATTGAACTGTATGGAGTTGTGCTGTTTATGGGCCAAACAATTATTAAATATTGGTGATATCAAGGTTGGGATACACACACACACACACACACACACACACACACACACACACACATGCTTACTCACAGAAGATGTTAAAGGTAGTTCAAGATGCTGTCAGTATAGGGATGCATGTCTGTAATCCCAGCACTCTGGAGGCTGAGGCAGGGTGCTTGATTACAAGTTAGAGGCCAGTCTGGGATATATTATTTCAAAGAGGGAAGTTGGAGGGAGAAGTAGAGGGGAGGAAAAGGGTTCAGGAATAAGGGTAGGCAAAGCAGGGAGGGATATGGGTGAAGAAGACCAGGAGGAAAGAGTTCTTTTCCATGCACTGATTATGTTTACCTTTTATGTGTTGTGTGTTTATTTTGTTTGTTTGTTTATAATCTATTTTTATTTTATGTGCATTGGTGTTTTGTCTGCATATAAGTCTGGGTAAAGGTGTCAGATCTTGGAATTACAGACAATTGTGAACTGCCATGTTGTGAATTGAACCCTGACCCTCTGGGAGAATCTGGAAGAGTAGCCTTGTGCTCTTAACCACCAAGTCATCTCTCCAGGCCCCCGTTTCTTTGTTTTTTGAGACAGAGTCTCAGTATGTAGCCCAGGCTGGCTTCTAATTCAAGGTCTTCCTGCCTCAGTCTCTCTAAGTGCTGGGACTATAGGTATGTAGCACCGTACTGGCCTTCCTATGACTCCTCATTTTATAGTTTCTGTTACCCAGAAATAGTCTTTACAAGCTGTTGCTTTGGGACTGGAGAGATGGTTCAGCAGTTATGAGTACTTGCTGCTCTTGTAGAAGAACTGGGTTTAGCAACTGCATGGTAGCTCACACAACCACCCATAACTCCAGTTCCAAGGGATCTAACACCCGCTTCTAACGACCTTCATCGGCGCTGCACACATATGGTGCACAGACATTCATGCTGGCAAAACACTCATGCACATAAATTAAATATCATTTTTTTTTAAAAAAAGGTGTTGATTTTCTCATTAACGAATTACAACAATCTGCAACATACTGTTTTATGCTGTTATAACAAAATACCCACAGTTGGGTAATTTATAAAGAACAGAGATTTATTTCCTGCCGTTCTGGAGTGCAGGAAGTCTAGGAGCTGCACTGAGCAGAGGCGTTCTTCACGGAAGAAGGTGGAAAGACAGGGCATGCATGTGTGTATGAGAGAAGAAGGCGGTCGCACCGATCTTTCACCGGAGCGCACCCTTCAGATAACCAAGCCACTTCCATGCTAACAGCCTGGACACATACTCCAGGACAGCGCCCAGTGACCCAAGTACTTAGGTAAGGGTAAGGTTCCACTTCAGCGTTATTGCAATGGGATGACATCTCCATGGTGACACAATCTAACCATAGCATTGCTTTTTTTTTCCACTTTGCCAAAAATAGCCCTAAAGTTTGGGGTTATCTCTTTTGAGGTTTATCAGTTGTGCAGTCGTGGTCTTGGGGAGTGATTTCAGGGGTTGTTTAAACTCTAGAGACTTCCTCAATACTAAAGGAGTAGAACAGGCTTCTGATGCTTTTTCCAACTCAAATCCGGCGTCCCCAGCTGCCCCACTGGGCCTTCCCTGAGTTTGGTGGCGTCACAATCACTTCCTCTTTTTTTTTTTTTTTAAAAAAAAAAAAAACTTCCTACTGAGCAGCTGTCTTCAGTGGGCTTTCTCCAAGCAACAGAGGGAAAGGAATGACTGACTCACTCTTTCTGGTAGGCAATCTGAATACATAGGTCATCATTTTGAATACGAAACCTATCGGACTTCAAGGAATCCACCCAAAGAAAGACACATGAAAGGACGGTCTCAGCAGCACCGTTCGTAACACCGTACGACGGAGAAAGGACTAGATGTCCAGTAACTGTGGACCTGGGACAGTGTCAACAGGGTGGCACAGCAACATGGTGGAATGCTATGCAGCCAACAAACGGTGCAACTGGCTTGTGTTACTAAGATAAACATACTGCAAAACAGTATGTGTCCTCTGGGCCCACTTGTATAATATATGCATTTATGCATGGGATGATGTAATAGAATTATAAACTAACAGCACAAAAACCTGGACACTCACTGCTCTCCGGGCTCATTTCCATTGGAGCAACTGTAGGCACAACACAATACAGGTGATGGCCTTTTTCTTTATTCATACTTTCGCAAACATTTCTAAATTGATTCACGTTTGTTTTTTTACTCAAAGAATAAACAGATACCTTCATTTGCAAAAGAGTAATTCAGTGGGTGGAACACAGAGTGAACCCAACCTGTACAGCAGAGGGATTAACTGACTGTCTTGTTCTCAGAGCCCCTGGCCTCTTCTATTTAATACGTTGGTGACAAGAGCTTAATTCTGCTTTATGCAAATGGAAACACCAGGTTCCTGTATTGATGTAGGACTTGATAAACAGTTTAGGATGTTCTGTCAGTGGCCATGGCGGAGCTAGTGATTCATCGTCCTCCCTTCCCTGGAACCAGGGAGTTAGTTGTTAGTCACTGTGGTTCTCACCTCTCTCCTAAACAGTCTCATTATACGACCCAGGCTCACTCGGACTTGCTATGCAGTCCAGGCCGTGCTGGAATTTGGGATGCCTGTATCCCAGAGTCCTAGTGCTGAGATCACACCTAGCTTCAGGCTGTCTTCCCTCCCTTCCTTCTTCCTTTTTATTCTATCTTCCTTCCTTCCTTCCTTCCTTCCTTCCTTCCTTCCTTCCTTCCTTCCTTCCTTCCTCCTTCCTTCCTTCTTCCTTCCTTCCTTCCTTCCTTCCTTCTTCCTTCTTCCTTCTTCCTTCTTCCTTCTTCCTTCCTTCCCAAATGAATCTCAATTACATACCAGGATTGACTTTAATATGCAGTTACATTTTTGATTCCAAGCATTAGTTATGCAGAACATACTTTTTCCCCTAATTAAAAAAATACAAGCAAACTCTGTAATTTTCCTCGTGCCTCATTGGTTCTACCCAACCCATGCCAAATCCCTATAATTTCAAACTCACTAAGCATCATTATCTGTGAGCAAAGTATCATTTCCCCAGAGGTTTTTAACCCAGCCCGAGCAACACGGGATGTGATCTGGGGTAACTTAATAAAGTAGTCACTCCTTCAATGACACTGGGAGCACCCATAATGCCAACCTGTTCAACATGGTGACATAAAACTGCCACGGACCTTGCAGATGCACAGTGAACCCATGAGCAGTATGTGTCCAAGCAGGGAACACAGTGTGTCAGGTCCACCAGACCTACTGGGTGTACGCTGTGGACGATCATCTTCCGGGAGCGACCGCCAGAACATGGTGGAATGCGAACGTAGACACTGCCTCTCCCTGGGGACACTAAGTGCCACAGTATCTATAGTTCGGGTTTTAATAATAATCGTAATAAAAAAGACTAGACCAAATGTTCAAAAGGGAAGAGCTAGAGTGTAGGCATGAATCTGCAACTTGCAACAGCAGGATGAGGATTTTGCAACACTGAGATGTTTTCCGCAAGCCCAAGATGATCATGTCTTCTGAGCACATACTCTGAGGCTAGAGAAGGGACGAGGCGGGGAGATGCCGAAAGGGGAATTTGCACCGTAAGCAGATGTGCTGCACGGGTATTCTCATTTTCAGGCAGGCAATCACTGAGATTCAGGGATGAATCACTGAGATGCGAAACTTGGTGCAACACAAAGGCCTTGCTCCTCTCCTGGAAGCTGCTGAGTCCCCGGGGCTGCTTCAGACAGGACTTTCATAGCAGGTGCTACCAGTACTGCTCAGGCCCCACAGCTGCTGTGCTCCTGCAGTGCCAATTTTCTGTGGCAAGAGCATGAGGTCTCTGCACAGAACAGCCATGAAACACCGCAGAATCAATAGCCTAAGAAAGCTCTCAGCCGGGGTAGTCAGGAGTAGGTTCCCTCTCCTGGCCTCACTTCCCGTTCCTCTACTTGAGTTTTCTGTGCCTACCCCTTAGACAACATAGGTGTCAGGACTCCCCAGGTACTGAATTCTCAGATGCTCATATTTGTTTTCATAAAATGATAGAATTTTCACAATACATTCGCAATCCTTCTTTGCATCTTAAATCATCCCTGGATTACTTATAATTCCCCACACAGTGTAAGCACTGGGTAACTTGTTCTTATACTGTATCATTTCAGAAATAATGGCAAGAAGGTTGACAAAGCTGATATAGGCTCAGCACAGATATAATCATTCCCCTTGATATTTCTCAATTATGTTTGATCAAAATCATAGATGTGAAATGCACAAATATGAGGGCTCACTATACCAGTTTTTCTTTACCCATCTTCCCATTGCCACTTAGCATAGTTTGGTTCACAAGCCTATTGGCTATGGATAGTGGTGTAGCAAACACGGGAGAACACACATCTCTTGGACATACTGAGGTCATTTCTTTTGGATGTACACCCAAGAGTAGGAAAGTTATTTACAGGGAAAACCATATAACAATGATGGAAGAAAAGAAATACAAATAAGTGAAAAGCTAGCCCATGTTTGTCAATTGCAAAATTTATATTGTTAAAATATCCATACCATCTAAAGGAATCCACCAATTCAAGGCAATCTGTATTAAAATTCCAATGGGATCCTTCATAATAATTGAGAAAAACCAATCCTAAAATTTATTTGAAAACACTGAATGTACTGAATAACCAAAGCAATTTTGAGCAAGAATAACAAAGCTAAAATCACCAGACAAACCAACTTCAGAGTATTCTACAAAGCTACAGAAATCAGAACAGTATGGCACTGGCATAAAAACAGTCACATAGGCCAATGGAACAGAATAGAGGGAACAGAAACAAACAACCCACACTTACAGAAAGCTGATTTTTGACTAGCATGCTGACAGACCTTCAAAGTGGTAAACTATTGAATGATGATGAGAAAATTGGATGTCTACATGGTCAAGAGTGAAACTAGATCCCTAGCTCCAACTGTATGTAAAAATGACCTCAACTAGATTAAAGACTTAAATTTAAGAACCAAAGCTATAAAACTATTAGATGATAGCATAGAGGACATCACATTTTTCAGGCCACACATATTTTTGGACAAGATCTCAAAAACATAGACAACAAAGGCAAAAAAAAAAAAGAAAAAAAATATAAAATAGGATTACACATCAAACCAAAAGTCTTCCCAGCAAAAGAAACAAGGAGAGAAAACATTTGAATTTTAAATATGGTAAAAGGTTAATAGACAGACTATATAAAAAACTCAAATTAACTCAGCAGCTAGAAAAACATTATTATATTTTTTTTTAAGAAATGAACAAGGGGCCCAAATAGATATGCCTCTAAACTACAATATACAAATGGTCAATGGGCATATAAGAACAATGTTTAACGTCATAATCATCAGGGAAATGAGGATCAAAATTGTCCAATCAGAATGGCCACTAGATAGAAAACAACAAGGGCAGCTGTGCTGGGCCTGAAGACTACTCCAGCCCTTATTGATCACCTGCAGACATACAGCTTAGTATAGCCATCTGGAAAACAATATGGAAGTTTCTAGAATCTCAGGCCAGATTCCCGAATCAATAGCACACTTCCTAAGTAGTTCACCTCTCCCAGCCAGCAAACACTGGGGTTTTCATTTCAAAATAGGCACTTGGATTCAACTTCAGTCCTGTTGAGTTTAACACAGGCCCACCACAACACACTGGTTCATGATCCTTGTAAGTGACAGGGTTTCCTTAATCAGAGTTTTACTATTCCCACTCAGGGCAAGAGAACTGCATAACATTCTTTTCTTTTTTTTTTAAATTAAAACTTTATTGTAAAGAATTTGCAAATAAGAAAAAAAAATCACACACCGAAATTAGGCAGACCCAAAGTCTACTGCATAGCATTCTTTAATGAATGGGTAAGTTCAGATGGAGCATTCTCGCTCACCCTGAATGCGGAAGGACACTCTGATGCACACTACAACACTGGACGGATCCTGAAGATATTATGCTAAGTGAAACAAGCTGGTCTGACCAGGCTAAATATCATAAGTCCACTTACAGGAAGAAACTAAAGTGGTCATAGTCATAGAAGTGGAGAGAATGGTGGTGACCAAGATGAGGGGAAATGAAGGGCAGTTTGGTGAGAATAGTTTCAGTTTTGCAAGATGAAAAGAATTTGAGAGGTGAAGGGTGGCAATGGTTGCACAATAACATGGATGAACTTAATGCCACAGAAGTGTACATTTTAAAAGGGCTGAAGTTATATATTTTATGTCACATGTGCTTAACTACAATTTAAAAACAACAGCAGAAACAGATATCATAGTAGAAGACTGTTTTTGTTGTTGTTGCTGTTGTGGGTTTGCTCTTGCTATGGAACAGAAGATGTCTGTTTATGAGCCCATGCTGCAGAGACTTACTTTTGTGGAAATGATCATGATAACCCCGGTCCTGATGCGAGTCCCAGAGGATCCCAAGTGTGAGGTAACCCCACCCCCGCACTTTCATTGGTTCTTTTCACACAGGATGAGATCATCTCTGTGAGGGATACACTCAGATGCTGGGGACAAAATGCTTTCTTACACCTCGATGTCTTCTATGTCCTGGAGCATTAACTAGCCAGGACAGTGAAGCAAGACCTGCTGGTCACAGTCAGCAGAGTGGTGCAGGATGACCATCCCAGCTGATAATGCCAGGATCTTTCTAGTGTGACTGACATTCTGGAATCAAGATGCTGGGCTGGGATATCCCAGGAGGGCCCATCTGAGGTAACAGGGATGATCAACCTGGACAAGCTCAAACACCAAGTCTCTCTCTTCCTTGTGTCTATGGAGAACAACGGGAAGCCCGTTTTATTCTGATTTATAGTATTTCACTTCAGCTGAGAAAATTTTGTGGCCAGATGACTTTTGTCTGAATCAAGCTGAAACATACTTGAGAAAGATTCTTGGAGTTGAGGCTGAGCTTTGGGATCCGTTTTTAATGCTCAGCTTAATCTAACTATCAAAACACCAAGAGTGGATAGTCAGAAATAGATGTCAGCTGCCATAGGACTCCGACTTCTGTTCTTAGCATCACTGTGCACAACAGCCAAGAGGTGGAAGCAAGTCCAGAATCCACAGATGGAAGGACATGTAAATAAAATGTGGTATATGCATACAAAGTTCTGACAAGCTACCAGAGGCTCTAGCCTTCCTCCATTGTGTGGTCCTAAGGTCATGGTGGCTTGCTGTATATCTACACAGCAGGCTCATTCATGTTTTTTTTTTGTTTGTTTGTTTTTGATTTGTTTTTTTGAGACAAGGTTTCTCTGTGGCTTTGGAGCCTGTCCTAGAACTAGCTCTTGTAGACCAGGCTGGCCTCAAACTCACAGAGATCCGCCTGCCTCTGCCTCCCAAGTGCTGGGATTAAAGGTGAGCGCCACCACCGCCCAGCTTCATTCATGTTTTTTGTTTGTTTGTTTAGTTTCTAGTTGTATTGGTTATTTTTTATTATCACTGTGATAAAAAATGAGTGGAAAAACACATTGCGGAAGGAAGGACCAATTTTGGCTCATAGTTCCAGAGGGGTCAGTCTGCTGGATTGGGAAAGGCATGGCAGACATAGAAGTTCACAACAAAACAAAGCAGGAAGCAGGAATGGAGTGGTGAGGGGGTGGGGACTGGCCTTTCTTCCCTTACTCCTTGTCTGCTTGTATTCCACCTGTGCTTCCAGCTCTTGAGATGGTGAAGTGAGTGATTCCCTCTTGGTTAATCCTCTGGAAATGCCCTCAGAGACAGGTGTGCTCTGATTTCCTAATGATTCTAAGCCAGCCACCTTGACCCTGAAGATGACCCATCACATGGGTGACAGTGGAGCTGGAACCTCAGCCCTTGCACAGGCTGGGAAGCTTGCTAACATTGAATCATGCCACCAGCTCTTGGACTCACTCACTCACAACAATCAGCTATTCTAAGAGTCACGACGTTTATTCCTCGACTTCACACACAAACACCATTTAAAATCAGCACCAAGTATACAAACTTAGTGAAAATTTAGACTGGACATTGATGGAAGTGCTGTCTATAACACATGACATCTCAGTAGGAAATTAAACATTCAATCAGCTAAACAAATGCAACAGCGTCATTTGGAGACAAAGGACTCATGACACATGAATGCTATGGGAGACCCTGCATGGATCTAGGAAGATGGGAAAAGAAGTTACTTAAGGACAGCTGGAGCCATCAACAAACCCAGATGATGGGCCAAAGAAGACTTTGATCAATGCTTATTTTCTCAGTTTTCATCATGGGCTGTGATGAAATAACAGGGTTTATAGCCAGATGTGCTGGCACACACCTGCAATCCCAGAAATCTAGAAGCAGAGACAGGAGGATTTTGAGTTCAAGGCCACCTTAGGCTTACTGTAACATCATGCCTCAAAATAATGAATGAATGAATGAATCAATCAATCAATAAAAGTCATTGTTCTCAGGATTCAGAGCTACATAGTTGGGGTTCCTTTAGTATATTCTCAAAGTGGCTCAGAAAATATGCTACTGTGTGCATGTAGCTCCTTATAAAAAGAGGAAATCACAAAGACACACACGCACACAGACAGACACACACAGACAGACAGATACACACACATCCCGACACCATTGCATTCTCATGTATTTATGAAGACAGCATGACAGAGCGAGTGGGGACAAGTGTAAGCAATTAGAGAGCTGGAACTAGGGCAATGAATGGGTTTACAGGAATTGTCATGCTATGACAGTAACTTTTATGAAATTTAAAACTCTATCAGTAAAAACCACTCCTCTCTCAGGAAATGGAAACTACTCCCAACAGCATGTACAGGAAGACAGCAAGCGGCTGGGAACCATTTTCTTGGTTTTTAGTGTCTCCAAAACTCACTTTACACATTCTTTTTGTTTGTTTGTTTGTTTGTTTGTTTTCGTTTTTACAAGACAGGGTTTCTCTGTGTAGCCCTGCCTGTCCTGGAACTCACTTGCAGACCAGGCTGGCCTCAAACTCACAGAGATCCACCTGCCTCTGCCTTGCGAGTGCTGGGATTAAAGGCCTGTCCATCAAGGTCCAGCTACTTTGCTCTTTCTTCTGGAACGTTCTGTCAGTTCTGTTTCTTGCCCTTAAAATCTGTAATAATGTACACTTGGAACAGCAGAAGTGAGGCCAGCTGCTCGGGGAGACACACCCATTCCTGCTCAGACTGGCAGTTCTGGGGCATGGGGACCAGTGCCAGTGGTCACCAGACAGGACTTCTTGTTCTAGGGAGAGGTTAACCTCTAGGTTCCTGATGAGTCTGCGACCCATAGCCATGGTTTGAAGTCTTCTCTGTTCCTGTGGTGCCCCTGAGGCAAGAATGTAACTATCTTATGCCTTAGTTTGCTTACTTGTAAGAGGTATACTGGACAATGGTGGTTGGGTGGGAAACTGAAGAGAGCTAGTGTAAGGAATATATCCAGCACGTTGTGGGCTAGGGCCCCAGCCAAAGTCAACACATGACACTGGTGAGGACAGCCACTGAGTGTGTGAGAACATTAGCACACAGGAGTATATGTGAATGCACATCCCCACACACTCCCATGAATATACACTACACACACACACACACACACACATGCACATATACCACAATACAATTTACATATATACACAATGACATATTTACACACACATTTACACACATATAGACACATACACACATATATGCACATATACCACATTACAATTTACATATATACACAATAACATATTTACACACATTTACACACATATAGACACATACACACTCACACATATGCGTATATAAAGACATACACACATGTACTATATTTGCACACATATGCATTCACATACACACACATATATGCAGTTGTTGTTTTGTTTGTGACAGCTGGTCTAAAATTCACTGTATAGCTAAAGAGGATGACCTTGAACTTCTGATACTCCCACCTCCCAAATGCTCAGATTACCTGTACCCTGCATGAACATCTGTCTTTACTGAACTCACCCAGAGGATGTGGCTATAAATGGTTCCAGAAAGGTGTGACTTTCCATTTCACCACATTGTTAACTTAGGTGTCACTTGAGAAAAACATGAATTTTATTTGGTGGGATTAGAGAGGTGAGACCTGGAGAGTAAAGTGTTTGCCGAGTGGGCATGAGCTGCCCGAGTTTAGATCCCTAAGACTCATCTAAAAAGCCTGATGTGAAGGTGTGTACTTGGACACCCAGTGATGGGGAACTGGGAGAAGACAAAGGGGACAGGGTAAGGATGCAGGCTCACTGGCCAGTGGTCTAGTTAGTAGGTTCAATTAGACACTGTTGCAAAACAAAGATAGAGCCAGGCATGGTGGTATACTCCTTTAATCTCAACATTTCAGGGGCAGAAGCAGGAGGATTTCTGGGAATCTGAGGCCAGTTTGGTCAACATAGTGAGTTCTAGGACAGTCAAGACTACATAGTGAGACACTATCTTAAAAAAAAAAAAGTTGAGCCATGCATAGTGGTGCATATCTTTAATTCCAGCACTCTGGAAGCAGAGGCAGGTGGATCTCTGTGAGTTTGAGGCTAGCCTGGTCTACAAAGTGAGTTCCAGGACAGCCAGGGTTGTTACACAGAGAAACCTTGTCTCGAAAACAAAACAAACCAAAAAACAAAAGCAACAACATTGATAACATTGAAAAACAACAGAGGAAGACGACACTGGATGCCAACTCTGGCCTACACACACACACACACACACACACACACACACACACACACACACACACACACAAATAAGAATAAAGATAGAAACACTGAAACTCAGTACCGCATAGAGACTGCGGAACTGGAACTTTTCTGCGTTTGAGTTTGTAGGCTGGGAGACATGGCAAGGGACATCCAGGCTAGGACCTCATTAAGCCAGAAGCCAAGCCGCTCTGGTGACAGGTGCACCTGTTTATCTCCTTTGGTAGACCGACACCGAAACCTGGAGGACAGGCATGTTGCATCCTGCCTGTAATTCCCATCACTTGTCCCTAAGTCAGCTCTTTTCAGATAGAATAGTAGGGATGCAACCATTCAGAAACTTCTGAATGGAAGGGGGTCCTCCAGCTCCTGCTGACTGTAATTACCGCCTCTCCAGTCCAATTTTGAAGAATATTGTAAATTCAAACTAGAGGCTGAACAAGTAAATGAAGGCGTCTCTGAGTGGCCTGACATTTCCTCAGCCCTCTTGAAACTTCCTGCTTTTTGTGATGAGTCTTTCTTTCCAACATTCATTTATTTACCCAAGGATTAGCATGACTCACCTTGCCTTGTTATTCAAACCTTTTATAAAGTTCGTTCTTATGGAGGAGAACAGGACGTTTCTTGGACGGCCCTCACCAAGCTTTGAAGCCGTGGCCTTGCAGCTGTGATGGGTGGAGACAGGATTGCACTGTCCCGACTTTGGAGACTTCTCAGGAAGTCAATGCCATAGGCACAGGAAGGTAAAAAGTACACTCTGAACTGGGCATGACACTTGACTCTCCTATCAACGAAACTGCTAGAAGTTGGAGTTCATCCTGGGCTACACAGCGATTTCAAGAGAAGTTTGGGCTATCTAGGCAGACCCCATCTCAGAAACAAAACAAAACAAAACAAAACAAAACAAAAAAACCAACCACAACTGCCAAGGGCTGGCGATGGATCTCAGTAAAGAGTGCTTGCCCAACAGGCACAAAGTGACTTCATCCCCAGCACTGCACAAATCAGGTGTGGTGGCCCAGGCTTGTAATCTTGGCACTCAGGAAGCAGAGGCAGGAAGTCATAAATTCAAGGTCATCCTCGATATGCAGGGAGTTTAAAGTCAGCCTGCACCAAATGAGGCCCGTCTCCACAACAACAATATCATCATTATTGTAATGGTCTGTCCTGTCCCTTTAAGAGATAAGCCCCACCCCTGTCTGCTGAGGCAGGCAGATCTTCCTTCCTGCCTGCCACCCTGCAGCCCAAGTCCCTTCTTTTTTTTTAAATTTATTTATTTATTAAAGATTTCTGTCTCTTCCCTGCCACCGCCTCCCATTTCCCTCCCTCTCCCCCAATCAAGTCCCCCTCCCTCATCAGCCCAAAGAGCAATCAGGGTTCCCTGCCCTGTGGGAAGTCCAAGGACCACCCACCTCCATCCAGGTCTAGTAAGGTGAGCATCCAAACTGCCTAGGCTCCCACAAAGCCAGTACGTGCAGTAGGATCAAAAACCCACTGCCATTGTTCTTGAGTTCTCGGTAGTCCTCATTGTCCGCTATGTTCAGCGAGTCCGGTTTTATCCCAGGCTAAGTCCCTTCTTTTCTGTCTAGGACCTGCTGGCCCTCATGGCCTGCAGGCTACTTGGGGACTCCCATGGCCCCTGTGGTCTCAGGACCTGCTGCAAGCTGCCCACCGATGCTGGGGGACCTGTTGTGTGGTCTCATGGCCCTCTGCCCACTGCTGCCATTCAGAGACCTGCAGCATTCAGGGATCCACAGCATTTTATTTAAACCATAAAAATTATTAACAACAAAACACCTCTTGAAGCAACAGAGATAAAGTAGTTTTAAGATAGGCATGTTCTAAAACCTGTTAGTAAATAGTAGACCATGGCCAGACATGGTTGTTTTCATCTATGATCATGGGGCTGTACTCGGGAGGCTGAGGCAGGAGGCTCTCTGGGGCAGGGTGTGGAGAAGAAGAGGAGGAGGAGACAGGAGGGAAGAAGGCAGGAGGGAGGGAAGGAGGCAGGAAAGATATCCAGTTAACTAGCTCCAGCTGACAACAGCTGCCCCTTACTGTGAGGTCATGTGTACAGCAGGCGCAATCCACCATCCCACCCAATTCACTTGTCCTCCTAAGCACCATGGAGCAGAGACTGTGGTTCATCCCACCTTATACATGGAGAAAGGGAGGCTCAGAGACCATGAGGAGTCGTGCAGCAGGGAACGGAGGACTGACCAGGCCAGGGCCTTCCCAGGAAGCAGGCCGCACACAGCTCTGAGATGCTAAAGTAACCTTGGGCTCAGACTTCCGAAAAGTGGGACTGGGAAAGGAGGGAAAATCCCTACAGGTCTCAGACCTGGAGGCTGTGACCTCTTCCTCTCCAGCTCAGCCTCTCTGCATCTGCACCTCCTCCCTGGCTGGTGGGCATTTCGTGGGCATTTCCTTCCCTCTGGTGATAAGACACGGGGCCAGGAGCTCTGCCTGGGGTAGAGGGCCTGTCTGGAAGCCAGAGAAGTCAGGAAGTTTATTTCTCTGCTGAGAGCCTAGTGCAGTTCCTGGGAACAGCCTCGAGAGTCCTGACAGCTCCTTCCCCAGGAAGCTGTCAGTCATTGCAGCACCAGTGTCATATGCCAGAGGTCATTTTCGGGTGGCCAATGGGACTGTGTGCATCTGGCCTCAGATAGGCTTCTCCTGTTGTCCATGGTGAAGACCACTTGAACATTTAAATAAAAATATATTACACGCCAAAAAAAAAAAACCCAAAACCCAGTAAACTCACACACAAGTCTAGATTTCTAGCTTCTGAGTCATTGTGTTACTGTCTTCTTTATTTTTGTACTAGTATTTTTACATTCTAATTAATTTTTAAACACACCAGAGAGCCATGCAATACTGCCTCCACGGAATGCACTTCTGGACCATAAGCCTGCGCACTGCTTTGCAACTAGATGGGTGATAGTAGACCCTTGACCATCTTCATTGCTTACTGAAGTCCCTGTGTTATCTTCAAAGTGGTCATTTCTGCAGTATTATATGTCCTGAATTACCAACATGGTAAGACAGGATATAGCTCCTGCAAGAAGCCAGAGCCGGAGGGAGAGCATAAGCTTGTCACGCAGCGCATGTGACCACTCCCGACTGGCTGAGTGACACCCTTACTCTCTGGTCTTTTGGCAGATCAAAGGCCCTGGCATGTGTTTGTTTTTGTTGTCGTTGTTACTGTGTGTGTGAGTGTGTGTGCAGCTGTATATAAATAGACCTGACTTTCGGGTCTTTACTTTTGAGGGATGCACTTTGATGACTGTCCGCAATGACTCCATCCTCTCTCCTGCAGCTTCTCTTCCACCCCACATGTTGTGCTCCATGAATTCATTTTTTTGAAAAAGGATTGGCCCATTGCCTTGGGATGTAGCTGAGGTGGCAGAGTGCTTGGCTTTGATCATACAGAGAGTCCTGGGTTTGATCCCCAATACCACATAAAGTGGGCGATGTGGACATGTCTGAAATCCCAGCACTCAGGAGGTAGAGGCAGAAAGATTTGAAGTTCAATGTCATCCTCAGCTACAAAGAGTTTGAGGCTAGTCTTTTCAGGAGGAGGGCTCAACGTACCTAAACACATGGATTGTGAATGAGATGTACCCCAGCCCTGGGACAAGAGAGAGAGAGAGAGAGAGAGAGAGAGAGAGAGAGAGAGAGAGAGAGAGAGAGAGAGAGAGAGAGGAGTTTTCAATATTCCTCCTTTGTTACCCTCCAAGTGTCTGTAAAGACCAGCTGGTGGGAAACTGGGGCAAAGGGGACATCTCTGGCAACTTCTGCCAGGCACATGAAGAACCATGTGCAGAGAGGCTGTCGGGCTAGTTTCAAATGGCTGGTGTCCTCTGAGGAAATTCGGAAAGATAGTTATACTTCGGCTTTCGGGGGTGACTTTCATAAACGGGACACTCTGTGTCTGTCTTCTCAAAGTCTTTCTCAATTCTTAACTGCACTGAGAAGGTAATCTCAGCCTCTCACCCAGCTGCAAAACTGGCCCCATCCCCATCTGCTCTCATTTCCTGCTGCCCTGACTCCTGGTTCTATGCAGAGCCTCCCATGCTGTCCCAGGCCCCGGCATCAGCATCTTCATTGCTTCTTAATCCTCCACACAGTTCAACCTACCCTTCACCTCCCCAAGAAGGCTTCCCAGCCCCTACACAGGGAGTCCTACACTCCCTCCCGTCCCCCAAGCCCAGGTTTCTCTAACTGTTATGAACTTCCCAGGTACCGTACACTCAGAGCCCAGGACTGGCCCTGCCATCATGGGTGCTGGTTCCCTTCCAGGTGGATGCCTGAATCCCGCATGTAAACTATGCCCATACACACTGCACATTCTTCACCCAGCCAGCCAGCCAGTTTACTGAAAACTTGGGCTTATAGACCACACATTAGCCAAGCTATGCAACATCAAGCCAGTAAGAACAGCTCTGCCCTGGATAAGCAGTAGACTAGAGGGTGCTAAATGGACGAGTATACTCTCTTCCTTTCCTTTCCTTTCCTTTCCTTTCCTTTCCTTTCCTTTCCTTTCCTTTCCTTTCCTTTCCTTTCCTTTCCTTTCCTTTCCTTTCCTTTCCTTTCCTTTCCTTTCCTTTCCTTCCAGAAAGCCCAATGCAGGCCCAGCTAGAGAAACCTCAGGCAAGGATTATCTCTGTCTTTACACTGTGCCTCCGCACCTCTCAACCCTAGCACTACTAAAATGTAAGGTTGGTTAATGAACCTGTTTTGTAGGAAGTTTGGCAGCACTTCTGGCCTCTGGCCACTAGAGGCCAGTAGCTCCTCCACGCAAGCTGTGGCTGCCAAAACAATTGAGCTCAACAAGCTACCATCAGTGACCTGCACCTTCAGGACTGAGATAAGCCATGGCTCTGGAAACACTGAAAGCAAGAATGAGAATTTCCCCCACGTAACTGATACACAGAGAAAGCAATCACAGATGACCCATGCCGCTACAGCACAGGTCTGAAGCGAGACAGAAAGCAATGCGTTCACACGGCAAAAATAACTAAATGGCCCCCTCTCCTGCCACAGAAGTGTTCGCAGCGGCGTGTCAGAGAGCAGTGATAATACCGTGGCTTCCGCAGCCATAGACTGATATCTTCAGAGCACACATTGGAACCAATTCATTTTACAACCCAGGCAGGAAGGTGACGCACACCATTTTCCAAAGCGGCGTCCATCTGTCTCTCTCTCTAATTCCCTTCCTTCTTTCCTGGTCCTGAATCTGTGGGCTCAAGTAAAGTCCTGCTAGTTCGCCCTCACCGCTAACTTAAATCTCACGGGTGTCTGCTGCCATACCTATCTTAGCCTTGCTATTTAGTTTTTGAGACTGGGTCTGCGTTATCCAGGTTGCTTTTGTACCCGGATGCTCAAGCCATCCTTTTGCTAGGATAAGATATTCGTTACCAGGCAGTTCAAGGTTTTTGTTTTGTTTAAAAACAATGACAAAGTCCCATGAAGCTTACGTGGAGACCAGCAGGCAACATCCAGCTTCAGACACTGCAGGCCACAGTGTGCTGGAAACGGTCCTACGATTCTACGCTACACATGCGCTCACCGCTTTTGACAAACACAGCGCCTGTTATCTCATAAGTTCATGGCATTTCTGGAAAGGCATACCCTGGGGGCTGATCTGGGGTCTAAAGTCTTTGAGGTCACTGGGGAGAGGCCTGTCTGTACACCAAAAAAAGTGTCTTCTCCAGAGAAGGCCACCATCCCTGTGACTGCTCCATCTGGAATTTCCAGAATGATCAATCCAGAAATACTGCAAATCCAGTTAGATCACTTGAGCCATGTGGGGTGGAAGTACTAGGTTCCCGGGGTCGCTGGGGTCAAAGCTTGGGTCTTGGAGACCCTACTGAGCTAGGCTTAGCCACTGTCCTTAATAGGGGGACTAAAGAGAAAATGAAGCAAGATTAATTCATGGTGGCCAAAAACATTGGAAAGAAGCAAAAATAAAGGAGGTCAGTGATCATGCACACTACCTAGCACCAGGTTTATGCTCAAGCAGAGGGTAAGGGTTTGTGAGACTACACCCATCCTGGTCAAGGTGCAATTGTTCCCATCCCTGAAACACCACTGTCTCAGCTCCAGCAGAACTGTGTGAAAATTTCCCTACTGGTTAGCATCAGGTATCATTCTTGTCTTTCTCCTAGCATAAGACTCCTTGCGTGATATGAATTTCTTGGGGTTCGTTGACTCAACAGTTTAATAGCTGAAGGGAAGAACCTATGCGTCTCCCCTTAGGCTGCCTTTTCTCTTGCCAGGATGGTTATATACATCGGGGCAGAGCCAGGCTAGGCCGACCCCCATGCTTTACAAAAACTGGCTCTAGGCTGTTTTCCCACCTGTAAAAGGAGCTGTTTAGGCCAGAAAAACATTAAATCTCTGCTGCGCAGTGTGGCAGTCACTAGCTATGTATGGCTGCTGAGCACTTAAGACATAAGTGATGCAAACTGAGACATGCTTGAATGTAGAATGCAAGATGGATTTTTTAAAAAAAATGTATTTTGGATATATTTCAGAATGGCATGCTGTCCCTGGTAAAATATACTATTGTCAATTAAAAATATAGTACAAAAATGAAAAATTCTTATTAATAATTTTCATTTTCACCAGATATTGTAGATACACAGGGCCAAATAAAGTTTGCTTTTTGAGATTAACGTTACTTATGTGTTTTTTTTTAAGATTTTATTTATTTATTTATTTATTATGTATACAGCATTCTTCCTCTATGTATGCCCACATGCCAGAAGAGGGCGCCAGATCTCATTACAGATGGTTGTGAGCCACCATGTGGTTGCTGGGAATTGAACTCAGGACCTCTGGAAGAGCAGCCAGTGCTCTTAACCTCTGCGCCATCTCTCCAGCCCCCTTATGTGTTTTTTTTTAAAAAACAAACACAACAAAAACAAACATTTTTCACGTGACTCTAGAAAATCTTAAATTATATCTGTAGCTTGCATATGTTCCCATGAGACAATAATATGCTATAGCCTTTCTATCAGCTGCTATCTGTGAAAAAAAAAATGTATTTATGGGAAGCAGAAGCCAAATACCAAAGCTTTGTAACATCACAAATGAACTGTTACTCTGACTAAATTTCTAATCACTATTGTTTCCACCGCAAGGTATTTTGGTGTGTTTGGTGATAGACCATAGGAGTGAGCTTCCTGAACACTGGTAAATGACGCCATCTAGTCACATTCTAGGGGACATACAGAGAGGCCGAAGGGACAGTAACACTCTTCTCTAAGGCTTTTAATCATCCATACATCCACAAAAGGATTTGCTCCATCAAATTTTGGCTAAAATGGTCTTTGGGGTCCTATCTGTCATTTTTCATTCCTCTGCCGTATCTTTCCACTGTTACTCAAGAGTGAATTGTTTTCATTTGTACGCGCGGAGAAATGAACAGCTACACAAAGACATTCCGAGAACTCAAATGCAGGGAGAGTTGCTGAGGTCCAAGCGGCAGTGAGACCGGCCCAGTTCCAGCAGGATTCCTGAAGACTGATTACCATTTCAGGTGTCCAGGAAAGTTAAGGGGACTCAGCTGAGATGAAGAGAATCTACCACCCATTTGGTAGAGCTAGATTTTAGTCAAAGCACCCCCGTCCTTTACCATGCCAGAGAGCTCCCCTGTGGTGTCTATGACATGTAACTACAGGTTTTCAATTTCTAACAGGCAAGCACAGCACACCACCTGGTCTAACCTGTGCAAACCAAGCACATAGAAGGGTCTCTAAAATGGAGCCTTCACAATGATTAGGATCCTTGAATGAAGCCAGCTTAGGGTAAGGCTGGAACTCAACGTCCTAAGCATGCTGGGTAAGTCTAACAGGGTTCCACACTCCAGGTGTTCTCAGCTGGATGGTGATGGGTCCAGGGATGTCCAACAGGCTCAGGCACTTGTGCTGCAAAGGTGAGCAGGGTCTCTGTGATCCAAACACATTTCCTTCCTGGTTAATTAAGATCAACGTTCACATTGTCTCTCAGGCCCAGGCAGGCAAAAGTCCCACTTAGTACAGGGGAACTCTACACACAAGTTCAGGCAGGCGAGGGTGGGCCAGGAGAGGAAGCTCAAAGGCATTCCTACACACGTGGGTGGTATGTGCTGGTCACCTGGCATCATTCTTCACAGTGCGTGTGGAGACCTTCCTCTTAGAGGCTGAGTCATAATGTAAAGACCAGGAAACACTTCTGATGGAGCTGAAGTTGTGGACTGAAGTTTAAATTCTGGAACTATATTGGGACCCCAGCTATGCCTTTCTTTATACTATTTCCACATGTACACACGTAGGTTTGTGCACATGTGTGTGTGTATGTGAGTACATGCACACGTGTGTGTATGTGTGTGTGTGTGTGTGTGTGTGTGTGTGTGTGCAAACTTGGAGGTCAAGGGATGGCCAGCCATGAATGCTGTCCCTTAGGTGCCTTCCCCTTTCTTTGTTTCGAGGCAGGATCTCTCATTGGCATAAAACTTTTAAAAATAGGCTAAGTTATATGGCCATGAGCTCCAGGGACCCACCTGTCTTCGCCTCCCATCTTGCCATCCCTGGAATTATAAGTGTATGGCACTACATTTACTCAGTTTTTTAATCTGAGTTCTCTGAATTGAACAGACACTTGTAAGGCAAGTGCTTTATCAACCAAGCCATCGCCCAAGCTCCCTCCACTGAACGCTGTCATACACTCACAACCCCCCCCCCCCCACACACTCACACACTATTTCTACTTGGATTTTATCTCCAGACAAAAGTGAAGGAAGATCCCCACTCATTCAGCCTGTGTGAGCTTTGCTACCATTGGATAAAGTAGGTCAGCCTAGCCTGGAAGGACAGCTCAGAGGCAGAGGGTGAGGACAAGGACAGGTGATACAAGAGCAAACCTTGGAGACTGACAGTCAATGGTTTGGTCTCAGATGCATGGTGCTGCAGCAGAAGAGGTGACAGGGAGTTGAAGAAAAGGCAGATACAACCTGGTGGTCCTAGAATACGAAGGATGAGCCTGTTGACTTGATCTGAAGCAGGTAACTCAGAACCATGGATGCGTTTGGTGGTGAGCATCAACCGTGATGTCTACTCATGGAAGAGTGACATCCTAAGCAGATGGCAGATGTAGTAGAAGAAAGGTATGGGCTTGGACTTATAAAAGATATGTCAGTACTGGGTCCCTAAATTGGGTAGGGACCGTCTGGAGGAAGCTGTGAGATCTAGGATTAGGAAGGATCACGGTGACTGAGTATCTGTGTTCCTAAATGAGGCCCACCTGGAATGTCTCTAGCCTGGGAGACTTTCTTGTATAACTCTCTCATCTTATAGAAACTTGTGCATCCATTTCACCCTTCAAATCTGTTGTCGTCAGTGTTCAGATCTATTACCTAGTTACAGACACCTTTTTTACTCAGTCTAGGGCTCCATGTTTCTCCATCTCCCCATGTTTTCACAGAGGCCTAATAAAGCAGGAAGAGAGCATTTGTCACGGGTCGCTAAGGAAAATTAATCATGGTGCTGTGAACAACTGGAAAACATGTGTGTCCAGCATAGGAATTATGTGGCTTCCAGGATGTGACCCTACAGGAACAGTGACCAAGGGCAGCCACAGTTATTCCAGGATGCTCAGACCATCCAGGCCTTCCCGTGTGCCTTGTGTTTTCTATCCTAAGTTGTTTTCCCAAGCCAGGACACTTGAGAAACCGTAAATCGAAGCTTGACACTGGTGTTTAGCAGTTCTGGCTTAGAGCACACACTGGATAGGGAGAGGTGTGATGAGGACAAGGTTGCTGGGTGTCTTTCAATGATTGAGCTCTGCACGGAACCACAGAGCACTGATAGCCGGGAAGGATATTAAGCCTAATGTGGTATTCAGCAAAGAACCCAGGATCCTCATCCTCAGTGTCGGAGAAGTGTTTTACCACCGTAGAAGCGTCATTCTGAAATTCAGATTCACTCCTGCCTCCCAATCTCAGCTGTCAAGTGAACATTCTCTTCCTCAATAGAGGTTTCTCTGGAACCCCAGCGCAGGGTGCCTAGTCTCAAAGGCTCCATTTACTTCCCATCCCAGGGACTGTCCTCTTCACTACTGACAATACTGCATCTGACGTTGGCTGATTTCGGTAGTTGTCTTTCTTTGCTACCAGACTAAAAGTTCCATGAGGTCAGGAATGGCTTTTGGTTTTTCTCCAGCTGGCCTGGGTCAGCGTTTGGTGGGATCACACGTGTTTTAAAGACCTGGCTCTAAATAAAGCATGTGGCATCATGGAAGAGCCCATGTGTCCTCGCATGTGCTGAGGGGCATATCATGTGGGCCACTGGATTCCAGTTTGCTATTAATAAATGTTCAAAGGGCGTTACTTTATCCTTGTGGATAACTCTATGCCTAACGCTGGCGTAGAATACAGATCAACAGTGCGCATCAACACGAGGAAAAGGGGGGGGGGACCTACATAAAAGTAGCTGCCATTTACATGAACATCTAACCTAAAGAAAGCATATAATTTAAGTTCTGTCAGAAATATAGATAGTAATAAGAGGTTCAGACATCTTTGCTGGAATTTCCCAAAAGGTCTGACCCAGGAGAGTTCAAGAAACAGGGCTCACAGAGTGCTTAGCTAGCTCCCATCTCTTCCCTGGCTGATTCCTTCCCTTAACATAAGACAGTATTACAAGTCAATTGCTGTGCCTGCTTCTCTACTGAAAATTAAAAACAAAAGCAACCGCTTTCCCAGGGCTGAAAACAAACAACTGACCAAAACCAACTTTCAGATGGACGGTGCACTGGCTCCAGCAGGACCTCTTCCGCAAAAGATTTCAAACGCAGTCTGAGCACTCTCTGTTTCCTCCCTTTGCCTTGACTTTGAAGTCTAACTACTATGTAAGCTATGATTCCACAGGGCTCCCTGTACATCCTAAGGTGGCAATTAGGGACTAGCCAATATTTAGGCTAATTTAGGCAATGCTTTGGGATAAAGCAGGGTTTGAGATGGTGCCTTTGCAAGCATAGCCCAGTGTAAGATACAATCTAGGGTTCTGGGGTTCAGCACTAGGTCCCCAAGAGACCAAAGGACTCACCTCCTCTCATCTGTCTCATGTGAGAATTAGTTACGTGGGCCTGATGGACGCTGAGTAAACTAATTGAGACTTGAGATTACTTATGTGGACAGAGCTTAACTACGTGGACTAAGGACAGAGGTCATCTGTGTCAATACAACTTAATTCTTCTAGGATCTTGTCCAGAGTCAAGGCTATACACCAAGAAATAGCTTTTCTATTTGCCGCCGGAAATCCCAACAGTTTGCTCACTTGGGAAAACAGCTTGCTTTTCAATGATTCGCTCAACAAGACTCCCCTCAAGAACCTCTGTCCACCAGCTCCGGGATGTCACCTACCAAGCTTTGCTAAAATCCAATCGCTTTCTGAAGGACTTAGGACTTGACATCCAAACCCCATCAATACACCTTCCAGTGGTCCCTCACCTAGACACCATTATGACTGTCGTCCTGAGGGTGTCCTCATTTCAGCAATAAACTCAGTTTTTCTCTATTGACAAGGCTTTTGGGGGATTGTCTATACAGTCAACCTTTGATGCGACATCAGTCACAATCTCTCTGGAAACAGGGAGCACAGATAGGAGCAAAGACATCCTTATTAACAGTTGAGGGCTTTAGAGTTACTAAACATAAGCACCTTTCCCCTCAGTAATAAAGCAATAAAATTTCTTTATTTGTTCCTCCTCTGGGGACAACGGCCATTGTTTGGAACACCTGACTGCAATCCTTTTCAAGTGTGCACATTTAACCCTCTTTCTCCTATTATTTTCAGGATGGGGGCCATGATTCAGGATTTTGCAAAATAAACTTGTATTTATTTGAGGGTATAAGTAAGCAAGACAAAAAGCCACAAAAGGGAAACTAACTTGCAAGTAAACATTAGAAATGACTATCTAATCTTAAATGCACACACTCTCTCTATAAAATACCCTTTAAAACTTCCCTCATCAAGCCAGAAAGTTACTTTAGTCCCAACAATGCCTACATGATACAGAAAAGTTGTCTGGTTTGAATCTTGTCTTACCCTTGCCCCACCACGAGAAACCTTTGGGTGTTTGGAAAAACACACCCGGAACTAATATTTAATCAGCCTACGGTAAGGTCCAGGAATCGTTGGTGTTTTGCTTTGGTTTTCTTTTTCTGCAGTACTTTAATGGTTCAGTCAGGCAAATACACCGTCCCACACCATTAATTTTAAGCAAAGTCCAGCTTTCATAAAATTCCCCACACAGCTGAAAAAAACCGGAACAGCTCACCAGATCAGTCCCTCCAGGGTCCTACAGTGTGGCATCTCTGCCCCAGTCCCCAGCCAGTGAGGAAGTATTAAGTCACAAAAGCCGGGTCCTGCTGTGAGCACCAACCCTGCTCTCAGGCAAGCTCCCCTGGCCCCAGCTGGTTCAGCCAGCGGGCTTCCAAGCTCTAATCTGCAGCTTTGGGTGCCTGCAGCTCCCCAGTCAGCCACGCAGAGGAAGCAGAGCTGAGATCCCAAATCCGGCTTCCTTTTACCTTAAAGAAACTTCCTCGCTTGTCCAGACCGCGGGCGCCCATGGTCCAAGCTGACATTTCCCCCAGCGAGGCTCTACTGCGTGCCCGGGACTCCTGAAGGTACAGACATTTTCAATGGTTAGTCCAGCCTGTAGGAAATTCCTTTCTAAACCACAGAACACTCACAACAACCTTCCTGCCAAGATCTTTTTCCGTCAACAACATTGTGCCATTTATTTCCCACCAAAGCCCTTACATCTCCTTTCAGCCCGATTTCCTGCCGCAGCCAGCACTCTTCCTAGACCGTGCCCCACCTCGCTGCCCCACCCCCTCTGCCAGCAGCTGACGTAGAAGGTCCTTAGGACTCCAGGGAGCATAATGATGGCTTTGTGTGTTTGCTTGACCCCCATGCTGAAGTCCAAAAGGAACCAATATTAGTTGTCCCCATAATCTGCTCTGGAAGCTTATAGATTTCGTATGGCAGACTGCAGAAGAATGGAGTTCTCTATGTCCCAGGAAATCCTGCTGTTAGGGGGTGAGGTCAGCATTCCCTCAGTCAAGCTCCCCTCCCGGGCAAGCAAGGTCAGCATAAGGGCACTAGGGAGAAATCCCTCTGTTTTTCCCCCTTAGAAGCCAGCGGGACTGGAGGCAGCCCAGAGAGTTACTGTTTACAGAGCTCATTTGTGTAAGAGGACGCCTGTAAACAGCTCCGGTCTTCCAGGGGCTTGGGGGTTGGGCTCGCTTTTGGAACGCAGGAAAATTTAAAGAGGATAACAACAAGGTCCTGAATCATCACCCAGACTATCTCGCTTGGAATTTCCCCTCCTAGAACACAGCTCAGAAACTACTAATATCCACACATACCGTACAACGACTTCCTTCAAGGCTAAGTTAAGTGGGTACACACACCTGGTGCAATGGACCTGACTGAGACAGGTGTGCACTGAGGCGGCAAGGGAAGCCTTACTTGTCCAGTGAAACGGAACAGGTTTAAACAGAAAACACACAAAGTGCTCTCTCTCTCTCTCTTTCCTCTCTCCCCTTCTCTCAGTCTCCCCCGCCCCTCTCCTGTCCCTCCCCCTCTCAACCATACACCAGCATCCCTACTTGCTATAACATGCACAGGCCAGGGCACATTGCAGACGTGAACAACACAGGAAGTAGGAAGTGAAAACATCACTCAAATCGTTAAGGAATATTAAAAGTGGTTGGGCTGCAGGCATGAGGTGGGGAGGTACCAAAGCCTGGGTGACAGAGCCAGCACCAGACACTGAATGTTGAGGACGCTGTTAGCGATGGCCTAACAAGGGGAAAAGCAAAGTCTACCACAGAGCAATGCCTGGGTGTGAAAGCAAGAAAGAACCTTCACAGAGACTCCTTTGGCCCCAAACCGCCTCTCAACTCACACCCACAGTGAGCTATTTGGTTGGACTCACGTGTGGAATCTTGTCTAGGAGAAACAGTCTCTCACATACCCAGCCTTCCTTCCAAAACCTCCTCTAGTTGACGTGTTGCTCCAGGTATTGGTCACTTTAAGTCTCTCCCGCATTCTGTTCCATGAGTGACCCAGCTGGGTTGAAGGCCAGTGTTCTAAAACCCTCCTGGAGAGGTGGCAAGCTTCATGGTGATCCCGCTGACTCTAGAGGTTCAGGTTCCCGGCTCAGCATCTAAGTGGGAGCCTAGCTCCAGCGTTTTTGAAGTCCATCCTTATTAGCAACGTCCATAGACTGGCGTCACTCCAGAGGGAAAACACAGCACTGTGTTCAGAACTGGAGAGGGATGGGAACCTTGGGCAGCAGCCGCTTAACTGTTTAGACCCAGAAACACAGACACTTTAACAGAGTGTACGCTTTAAACAAACCTGAGCCTTGTCATCTTTCTTTCTTCTGGACGTTTTCCTGGCAGAAGATTCCGCATAGCCTGGCAATTCAGGAATTGCTAAGGGAGAGCCAAGACTTCATTCCTCATCCAGAACAGTTTCTTTGTTCGGCTCCAGGGTTTTCCACATACAAACCTTTGCTGATGCTCTAAAAAGCACACAAGGAATTTTGTTTTTGGCCATGAAGTCGTCGGAACCCCTAAAGTCTGCTGCTGCTTCAATTAGTTGCTGACACCTGAATACACCTGTACCTCAGGCAGTCCTGATTAAACATTCAGCTGGGTCCCGTGGGGCTGGCAGATTGCTGTATTTCTTTTAAAGATGAAGGTGATGTCCTTCCTTTATTGTAAAGCTTCTCCAAGACAAGAACACCTTGACAAGTGCCATAGCAGGTACATGTCACATAATGGAAGATGGGGACAGTACCACAGTTGAATCAGACTGGACAGTGCAGGTGTGTGCATAGATGCGTATATGGTTTTTGGTGCCTGGGAGTTTTAGTTCATAAACATGCAATGCAATGTTCTTCTTCCTAAGCCATAATTTTTTCAGTACTTTGGCCCAACATCCACAGCACAATCTCAAGGTGACTGTAGTCCTGTTCCCCTCCTTTCAGCTCCCGGTCCTTCCTGTAGATATCATCCAGCAGTAGGATCCCCAAACTACCTGGTTACAACCGGACAACAAAGCAAAACTGTACCGTAGCTCAAGACACAATAACGTTCCTCCAGATTTGGACAGCTAAAGACCTCGCCTGGTTCCTGTGAAGGGTAAGTCACCAGATTCTTGAAAAATGAGAGCCGTCTGTCCAGTGTTGTCTCTTCCCAGACACCACCAAGAACTAGCAAAAAGCCACTGCAACAGTTTGGAGTAGCCAGGCCTTTCCGCCAATCACTGAAAGGATGGAAGAGGAGCCCCAGGAGAGAAAAAACAAAGACAGGAAGCAGGTGCTCCTTAGTCTCCCAGAGACCCGGGGCGGCCCTCTGCCGTGGGCCTCTGTGGCTTTCCAGGTGGTTGGGTCCATGAGTGACTTCTGAGTTACTGAAGGTCTGCTCCTGAAAGTGCAAATGACACCCATGTCCTCTGGCTGGGTGCCAGCTGACCTGGAAGCCTGCTGAGCCAGTGTGCTCCAAGTCCTAGGAGCTACCTGGGCAGGCACTGACATGGCCACAGGCTGGCCTCTGTGGAGTCGAATGCAGAGACAAAGGCAGAGGTTCTGGCATATGGCAGGCTGATTAATGGAGCTGCTTCGGTTCAACATGCTACCTTGTGCTACCTTGCTGGGGGAGGGGGTGGACCTGGGGAAGGCTGAAGGGCTGGCGCTTGCACTCATGTATTGTTTAAGGACAATATGGGATCTATTCTGTGTGAACATCATACACGGTACAAACACAAACTAAGATGGCTATTGAATAACCCAAGGGACCACAGGGCATTTGAGCTGTTGAGAGGCAGGCTTTCCCCTTCCACACCTCTCTTTTTCCCTTCTTCTTAGCTTATCCAAACTGCATCTTCTATTTGAAAAAAAAAGGGGGACATATTTATGGTATACAATATCATGTTTTTGAAATTTGTATACAGTGTGAGTAGCTAACTCAGGGTAACCAGCATGTCTGCCAGCCCATGCTTGTTTACTTGGGACAACACTTAAAAGTCTCTGCAAAGCTCAGTCTTTATCTCTTGAAACAGGATGTCACTATGTAGCCCTATGATGTAAAACCTGCTACATACATCAGGCTGGTCTCGAACTCACAAAGATCTGTCTACTTCCGCCTCCTAAGTGCTGGGATTAAAGGCATGCACCACCACTCCCAGCAAATATACATTATTATTAATTACAGTCACCATCATCATGCTGTAGATAGATCTTCCGGATTTGTTTCTCTGTCTGACTGAAGCTTTGTACGCTTTGCTCAGCCTCACCCTCGTCCTTTCTCCTCTGCTATTTATTTGCTTTAGGTCACAAGTGCAAACCCCACCAAAGGACAGCAGTTGGGAATCTATCACTCACAGTGAGGCCTAAAACACAAAGTTCAGGGACAAGAGAGATAGCCTAGCGGTTAAGAGCACTTGCTCTTGCAGAGGACCTGGCTTCCATTCCCAACACCCACATGGCAGTTTACAACCGTCTCTAACTTTAATTCCGGGACACACATGATACAGACACCAGACACACATGTGAGCAAAACATTCCTTCATTAAAATAAAATAAATCTAAAAAAAAGACAAGAAAGAGAGAGAAAAAAAGAAAAGAAAAGAAAGAAGGAAGGAAGGAAGGAAGGAAAGAAAGAAAGAAAGAAAGAAAGAAAGAAAGAGAAAAGCAAAACAAAACACAGAGCTTTGCTAGCCCTGAGTTCCTACCCCCAGATCATACACAACATTTTTCTACTCAATACTTTTTTCTTTTAGTAGCTGAGTGGAGCATAGTAACTGGATTTATCTTAGTAAACAAGATCTCATTATTATAATTATTTTACGGCCAAAATGACTCACCCCAGGGGACCAGTCAGGGTAAGTCCAAACCTGACCAAGGTACTACACCCTGCCTGGCCCTTTGAGCAGCTCCTGCTGCAGCGGACCTTTCTCCGTCTGGCTTTTTGTCTTCTGTGAGAGCAGGGTGCTCCTGTCTGTGTCCAGGAAAGGTCTCTGAGCATTTCCATTACTGCCTTTGTATTGCCAGGGATTTTTCAAGTTGGACAGAAAAATGTTATTCCAGAGTCTGGCTCAACAATTTAAGTTATGTGGATTCAAAAACAGTTTTCAGTGTCTTGTCTTTCACTCAGCAGTTAAACTTTTTTTTTTTTTTTTTTTTTTGAGACAGGGTTTCTCTGTGTGACTCTGGCTGTCCTGGAACTCTCTATAGACCAGGCTGGCCTCAAACGCAGAGATTGGCCTGCCTCTGCTTCCCGAATACTGAGACGATTAAAGGTATGTATCAAGACCGACTAGCTTTCAAACTTCTTCTTCTTCTTCTTCTTTTTAACAGTTGTATCTCCTTTTGTTTGCTTGTTTTGAGACAGGCTCTCCCACTATAGCCCTGGTTGCCCTTGAACTCTCAATTCTCCTGCTTCGGCCTCTTAAGCAATGAGCTTATGAGTGTGTATCCACACGTCCAGCTCTTAGAGTTTTCAGATCGTGAAAACTTTTCATTTATAAGAGAAGTGGGCTAGAGAGGTGCCTCACTTCCTAAGAGGGCTTACAATTCTCGTAGAGGACCTGGATTTAGTTCCCAGCAACCACATGATGGCTCACAACCACCTGCAACTTAGGTTCCTGGGGGATCTGATGTCCTCTTCTTACCTCCACAGGCGTCTTCACAAACATGGCACACATACATTGTAAACACAGACACACAACTGTCAGGAGAAGGCTCTCTTATTTCACTGTGTGGATCCTAGGGATCCAAGTCAGGTCATTAGGCTTGGCAACAGCACCTTCACCGCTGAGCCATCCCACTGACCCAAGAACTGATATATTTTTAAAGACACAGATCCTGTGGGGAGACTTATACATACCATAATAGCAATCTTATACCATGCCCCGTTTTAGAAGTGTTGGGGTAGAATATCTCTGCCACACTGTCATCACTCCAGTATGGCCACAGCTCTGAGTGTGCTCTTGTGTTTTAGACAGGACACAGTTCTTTAGTCCACCGGAGCTCATGCTTACTTCTCTCACTTCGGTGCTGTGTGTGACCACAGTACACTCCTGGAAGAGACTATAGACTGTATCGTGTACCTGACAGACTACTTGAGGGTATCTGCCCACCACCTTCCCTCTGCTGGGTATGTCTGGATGGACGCTGACTCAGGCTAGTATAAAACTAGCTCTCAAATTAGTAGGCTCTTTTGCTCAGGAACTGGAGAGGCACACAGTAAGCACTTGCGTTAGAAAGTTGGATCCGGCACATGTAACGGCTCAGTTTGTGGGAAGCAGAGATCAGGAGCATAGGGAGAAAGGAGCCTGAGTGGATATAAGAGACCACTGGAAGATGCTGAGCAGGGGTGTGCACCTGAGTCTCGAGCAGTCTCACAGATGCTTAGTCTTTGCCCAGAAAAGCTGAGGTGACCATGGCTTCTCAGAAACAGGAAGAAGTTGAGGATGTTATCCTCCAGTTGGGTCTTTAAGTCAAAGATATTGAAATAAACTAATGAAGGCTCTAGGGCTGAAAAAGGCCCCTTGACAAATAAAGCATTGGGTAATGACACCTTTGATGAAGATTTCTCAGTAAAGGGAGAACAGATTAGAGACCCGGTAGGTGCCTGCTCTTCCTCATCACTGCAAAAGTAAGGATACTGGCTGCATTCAATCCCATTTCTCTCCTTCCCCTTCTCTTCCCCCTCCCCTTTCTCTACCTCTCCTCCACCACCGTGCTCTCTCTCGGTTCAGAATTAGATCATAGGATGCAGTTGTGGACTGACGGAAGATGTTCGTGCCCTGTCTTCTTTTAATCTGGTCTTTGTGACCCCTAAGGAAGTTTCAACCCCATGTTTAATAAACACAAATATTTTCATTGGAATGATCCCAATATCAGTCATTTTCATACAGAAACTATTTTCTGGAGCAAACTCCATTGAGTCATCTTAATTTCTTAGTCATTTTCTTATACAATTTCAGTTAGCTGACTTAAGATTGCTCTTCAGTTCTAGTTGGCTTTTGCATCATTTTCTCTTTTCTAACACCAGCTGCTAAGCTACTGAAGAATATGTTTTATTCTAATTTTTTTAATGCTGGGTATTGAACCCAGGGCCCGCTGCCTGCTCATTAGGTGTTCAGTCACTGGGCTGCACCCCAGCTCGCTTATGTTTTACCTGCTTAACAGTTGTTACTTCAGGGCATAGGTCTGTGATCCATAACAAACTGGTTTTTGTACAGGATACGAAGTATAGAAAGTTGAGAGGATTTTTCCACACAGAAATTCATATAATCTAAAATTTAAAGAACAAAGTATTCTCTATTTTTTAATATTTTTATCTTATTCCTGGCAACTGTGTTATTTGTAAAAAGTAATAAACATATCAAATTCACAGACTACAAAATAATGTCCTGCATTACTAGGCATGGTGACACACACATATTCCCAGCATTTGGAAGACTGAAGCTAGAGAAACCAGAGTCCAAAATCAGCCTAGGCTACATAATTATAACCAGTCTCAAAAAAAAGAGTTCAGGGTCAAAACATGACACCTACCTCTCAGAAGTAAGGAAAGGAATATCATTGCCACATACTATACATAATATAGTACCTGGGAGTGTACGGGGTCTTTAATACCATGAACTGAGTTGTGTTGGGTCTGAATGTATCTTCCCAGACAAAATGCTCATGGTTTGAAGGCTTGTTATTCAGCTGGTAGTGTTCTTGGAAGGTGATTGGATCATGAAGACACTCACCTCATTAATGCAAGCCATAGCTGGATGAAAAATCAAGAGATAAGGCCTAGTTGGAGGGTAGAGCTTATCTCTAGCCCAGCCCCCTGCCCTTCTGCTTCCTGGCTGCCAGGAGGTGAGCAGCCTATTTCTACAATGTGCTTCTGCCATTATGTTCTGCATTGCCATGGGCCTAAAGGGAAAAAGGCTTCTTTCTTTATAAAAAAAATCATTTTCATTTTGTCAGAGCAACAAGAAGTCACATGATTGTTGCCTTCGCCTCTTCCTCCTTGATAACTGGATCCAGAGTCTGGGAAAATAAACTTTCACCAACCTACACACTCCTCCCGCTTTCTTCTTCTCATACTGTGTGTATTGGGGACTTAAGAAAACTAGAACTTTATCATTAAGACATGTATCCTTCTCTTTAAATCAGTAAAGTGCTGAAAAATGTTCGGCAGCTGGCTTGCTGGGGACGCAAAGCCCCAGCTTTAACATCTGCTTGTTTTGTGGTATAAATCCTGCTACCACGGCTGACTCTAACCTTCCCGAATGACTTCAGCAGACTGGCAAGAGACACAGACATGTAATGATCAGCTCTGGTGAGCAGGCAGGACCAAAGCCAGTGCACCATTGCACTCGCTCACCAAGTCTAGGCCACAATGTCTTTGAAGCGGTTTCATAATTTGATTATTCAGACACTGGAGTAATAAACTACAGCAAATGTAGGAAATTAGATCCGAAGATTGAGACCATGCTTTATCCACAAATCATCTCTTTGTCACCAGCTGGACACAGTTGCTTCTGGCTACCATCTTAACCAAGGTAAATGGTGCCATTAGGATAACCTTAAGGAATTCGTGTGTTTAGTCTGTTATCTTAGGCTTTGTGAGTTCCATTTTCTTAGAGGTTAGACAAGAAGACAGTGAGAATCCTATCTGTTTATTAAGAGTAGTACTGTAGGGCCTGGGGAGATGGCTCACAGGCTGAGTGCTGACAGCTCTTCCAGAGGACTTGGATTTGATTCCCAGCAACCACACGGCAGCTCACAGCCACCTGTAACTCCAGCTCCAGGTGATTCGACCTTGTGTGGGCACTACACATATGTAGTACAAAGACAAAATATCCATATACATTAAAAAAGAAAGTAATACCATTGAGGGTGGAGAGTAAGTCCTTGGTTAAAGCACTTGCTTTACCAAGTGTAAGGACAAGAACTTAGATCTCTCACACCCATATAAATGCAAGGTGGGTGTGGTGGCCCATCTGTAATTTCAGGGGAACTGAGGGGTCCAAACAGTGGATCCAGGAACAAGTCAACTAGACTGGATGAATAGGTGAGCTGGGAGCTTATGTGAGAGACCCTGCCTCTACATATAACGTGGAGCGTGACTGAGGGAGGACTTCAACATCAACCTTAACCTCCACATGCGTACATCCTCAAGGGGATGCTCGGGCCAGAGGACAGATGGATGCCCATATATATGTTTAATGTCTAAACGTTTAACAGTCATAACACCGAGACTGTTGAATAGATTCTACTCCATTCTTCCATGACAGATGTGCCTCTGCAAGGACCTTGAAGGTCCTATTATGTGGAGTTTCATACTCTGTGGTACTTTATACCTGCATGAGATAAGACATGGGTTAGTTCTGAAGATACCTCACGGAACATCATGCCTTACTTTCCCCTGACAGCCCATCCTTCCTGTCTTGTCTGCATCTTGTCCCCTCCTCAGTCTCAAGCCTATGGATGTGACAGCAGGAGCGGGTGCAGCCTTTGGGTGGAGTGACTGGAGATAGTGTGTGCAGGCTGTAGGAGCAAGGCCTTGCAGGCAGAGATTTCAGAACACAGGGCACATGGAACATGAGCAAGACTTGGATGGAATCTGAGCTCAAGAGTGGCTCAACCTTTCTGTCCCATAGACTTGTCCCTCCATGGAGAGGAGAGTGATGAGACAGGAACAGGGAATAGAGCCCAGGTCTCAGGGCACAGAGGGGCGGTGGGCAATATTACCTCAGGGCTCAAGGCTGAAAAGGCCCACCTTCTTCTACTGCTTTGCTTCCATTCTTCCTCAGTTCTCATCAGTCTTAGTTTGCAGAAGTAAAGGGTTCAGTCCTGAGTGGCCCTGTTTATACCCCTGTAACACTTAGAGAAAGTAGGCAGCATGAATTCGAGAGCCAAGAGGGATCCAAGTTTCCTTCTCATGGGTCCCTGAAAGCATCCTGGCTGCTGGGCTCTTTTCTTCGCCTATGGCTTTCCCTATAGCCTCTTCACTGGGGGGCTACCATCTTGGATTACTCCCCAGTGCATTCTAAACCAGCTGCCATGTCATCTTGAAAGTCAAAACACATTCAGTTAGTCTTGAAAAACCCTTCTACCTTGTGTCTGCAACCAAGTGGCCGTATTCACTGTCTTGGCTCTAGGATAATGGTAACAGCCTTTCCACACCTCCTAGCCTCATGTTATTGCAGAGAATAAAAACGTGGGTGACACCACCTGATTCTATTGAATAAACAAGGCCTTTCTCTTGGGTGACTACAGTAATCTTTAGTGGAGGAAGAGAAGAGATCATAAGTTAGTGCTTCACTCAGCATCTTATGCTTCCGCAGGAAGGAAAGTTTCCATCAGCTTCAAGGACGGGCCAAACCAACCCCTTTGCGGTCTTCACTGAAATGATGTGGGGAGGGGGGTCTGGACAATTCAGAGTTAATGCCCTGTTGCTCTAGAGACAATAATTATAGCGGCTAATCTTGACTATCAACTCGACGGAACTTAGAATCACATCATGGGTGTGTCTCCGAGGATAGTTCCAGAGAGGTTTAAGAGAAGGCAAGAAGACACACCCTGAATGTGGGTGGCACTAACCCATGGGCTGGGGCCCCCGAATGAATCAAAAGGAGAAAGTGAGCTGAATGCCAATGTTGATCTCTTTCTGCTTCTTGATGACAGATGGAAAGTAACTAGCTACCTCACGATCCATCCTTCATACCTTGCCTGCACAAGGGACTGGGACCCTCAAAGTGTGAGCTGAAATAAGCCCTTCCATGCTCAGCTGCTTTTAGCAGGAGTGTTGTCATGGTGATAAGTCCCTAATACAGCCAACTGGTTGGTTTCTGCTATTTTGACTTACAAAGCGCTTTTATAAATTCCCATATTACCTGTCTCCTTGGAGATCACACCTGTCTTTGTGTGGAACATGACCCTCCACCACAGTGCTAGAAGCTTCTATTTTAACTAAAGCTTTCTCCCCAGACTCTGTCATCTAGGCCTTATTACTTGGAAGTATTTCCCTACAAACACATCTCCCCCCTGTATACTGTTTCTAAAATTATTATTTTCTACCTTTTCAGTACTTCATCGGGTTAGACCAAGACAGCAGACAGAAGTCAACTCATCCGGCTGTCAGATTTACACATTATTTTCGGGTTTCAACTCTTTCCTTTTCCTGGTTCAAACAAAAATAAGACGAAACAAAACCTGCAGGGTTTGTGAGTTTTCTTCCTGCTCTCCCACCTCCTTTTCTGAACGCAGGAATATCTGTCTATGAAAAGTAGCCAAAAAGCACTCGTTTCTGGTTTCTTCCTCTCAAGTTTAGCTTAGGATGCCGACTTTCCACTTCACATTCCGTTCCCCTGAGGTCCTCTCTCTCCTCTGTTAATGGCAACCCCAGGCTTGAAGGCTCAGAGAGGGAGCTGGCTCTTCGGCTCTTTGCCCTGCATGTCGGTCTGTCTGCACCTCTGCTGAGTTTTTAAGCCCCCGTCTCTCTCATCTTCCTCTCAGTCTGCACAACCACTTGGCCCTGGCCAAGGCTGCCTTAATGGCTTCATCAGTGCCTGTCTGTGCAGAGCCACCGTTCATCTCAGCACTTACCCATCCTGCAAGCCTGTCCCAAAGGGATGACCTTGCTATAGCTTGGATAGGTTGAGTCAACCCCCCAAGGGTTCCCATTATGGAAAATGAATCCCTACTTTGGGGAAGCAATATAAGGAGAATGCGAACTTTAGAGGTGGGTTTTGGGAGGTGGTAAGATTGGCTATGCGCATGAGATCGCCTGTGATTGAACACTGGTGGGCATACAGTTAGAGCAAGGACTGAAGGGGGTACTCAGTGGGAAGCAGATGTGAGGCCCTGGCTTTCATCCACACCATACACACACACACACACACACACTCACACGTACACCACCTCCCTGTCTGGCTGTATACTGCCCTGCCTTTGCTACTTTGCTACTATGAAGGTCTTTACCAGATGTAGGCCATTTGACTCTGAACCAGGACTGTGCGCCAAAGTAAACCTCTTTTCCTTTGTAATTTACTCAGACTGTGATATTATGTTATTAGCGACAGAAAACAGACTAAGACTGGCTGTTTCCCAGTGATCCACTTCCCTGTTGGAAACACAGAGTTTAGAATGTAATGACCTGTTCTCTACTTGGGTATCCAGGGCTCCTTTTGTTCTCTATCAAATCTAAGTTTCCAGACTTCACAAGGAAGTTACGTCCTGCATCCCTCAAATCTTACTGGGCTCCTCTGTCATTGTCACTATGTTGTTTGAGTCTTCCAAATGTCCTGAAACATGTGCCTTATTTGGGAGGTGATTCCAGGAAACATTGTCAGGGAAGGAGACAGAAGCCATCCAGCAATGTCCTCCAGGGTGATCAGTGTGCTGTCTCAAGCCCTTCTGGGTTATCTCTGCCTGTCTTTGTCTTCTAGCAACAAGCAATTCTTGTGCTCATGGTATTACGTTCCCTGGTTCATACCTGCTGGTTATATTTCTGCCAATCTCTCTAGTCAAAACCTGTTACAGACAGATCAATACCTAGCATTGCCAGATGTGTGTTTCAATTTAAAATCACCTAACTCATCACACTGCTGGTTCATTGGTGTTGTGCTCAGGGCCAACAGAGCTCTATCTCATGCCCAATAGACCCAGCATGTATGCTCTCTCCCCACAGGGTGTATTTCAGCTGTGCTGTGCGGAGAAACGCTAGACAGTGCTTCAGTGTCAAGCTCAGCGGCCACTTAAAGCAGGAAAATCACACACAGGCGCACAGCAGGGCGCAAAAATGTGAAAAATGCAGCGCTCAGGATGCCACAAAATGACCCTTGTTTGCTGTAGGAGATGAACAAGACGGTGATGCCGTACCTCACCTAGCCCAGCTGAGGGGCATCTCAAAGTTTCTGGCTCCCTGGGCACATGTCCCAGTGGCCAAAAGGGCTCCACCCAGATTGGTTTAGATTTGGTGGAGTAGGCAAATCTGCTAAGGCAGAGACTGCCAATAATAAAATCAACGACGTGCATTTTCAACTCCGTCAATTGTAGAAAACGGAAGCTAATGGGAAGCGTGCCTGCCCACGAGACGCTGTTTGTTCTGTGGCATGCAACTGTTACTGTCTGTGGATATTGATATGATCTGTAATCACTTGCATTTTCAATATTGCTTTTTCCTAGTCTCATATAATCCACTATGTAACTGAGGGTGACATTGATTCTCGGTGCTAGGATAATAGGTGTTTGCCACTACACCTGGCTAAGTCCAGTATTATGAGTTTCTGATATCAGCTGTCAGCCAAATGTGCCTCCCACATGCATTTATAAATAAAGTTTTATTGACATAAACCAATGAATCCTTTATTGGATTTACTACAGCTGCTTCTGGGTATAGTAAAACCACATGGCCTGCAAACCCTAAGATATTTATTATCTGACTATTTCCTGAAAAGTTTTGTTATACGATTATATGTATGTGATTACATTTAAAAACCACTTGTGATATTTAAAAGGTAATTGTATTTTTCCTTTTGAGACAAGCTCTTGTAATCTGCACTGTTCTGGAACTCATCATGCCTTAGCCCAGGCTGGCCTTGATTTACAATCCTCTTATCCACCCCCCCCCCCCCCCCGTATGCTGAGATTACAGATTTAGACTTTTAAAAAAATCTGGATATAGTTCTGGTTTTTGTTTGTTTGTTTGTTTAGTTTTTGAATAGTTGTATAAGTGCCTGGTTTGTTAGTTTTTTGTTTTGTTTTGTTTCATGGGAAGTACTGGAGATTGAACCTAGCCTTCTAAACACACTAAGCAAACACGAAAACACTGAAGTAGCTTCCTTTATCTTTTTGCACCCTTGTCAGCACCTCGCTCCGAGGCTTGAAGTCAGCACATTGTGTGAGCACGGTTACTCCCTCAGCCAAAGATTTTCACCTTTAAAAAGGTATCTCCTTTAGTCAGAAGCAGGAGGATGTGAGTTCAAGGCCCACTTTGGCTACATAATGAGACACTGTCTCAAAGACAAAAATAAACAAGCAACAAGCCCGTGGGATTGCAGTGGGGAAAGGACAGGGCAGAACCACAAGCCCACCCAACCCAGCCTTTCCCATCCACAGCTATGTTTGCATTCTGATGAGACTGCCTTCCCTGCATCTTTGCTTGGTTAGCCAAATCTCATCCAATGTCCAAAGACTATCTCAAGGCTACCTTTGCCATGCATTTCCCCCATGCCACTGTTCCTCAGGTGACCCAGCCCTCACACTGCATACCAAGAAGTTAAACAGCAAACCAGGGGGTTAACTCTGAGGTATACATTCAACAGCACTGTTCAAAGGTTCTCCAGGAGACTGAGCTCCAGCTGGGCACTGACTGCAGACAAAGCTCTCACTGGCTGCCTCTAAGAACTGGCGTCTCAGAACCCTCTGCCACAGAGACTAACTGGGGTAGTCAGTCAAGCATGGACACACACACACACACACACACACACACACACACACACACACACACACACACACTATCCCTCAATGGCAGCTCCATCCCCCAGCCTCCCAGCCCCTTTGCTATTTGTTTCCTCAGATCATCCCCTAATAAATTACTTGAACTTAAATCTTTTCACAGCTTGGTCTACACAGCCTGGCCCACACAGCTTGGTCCATATATCCTGGTTCACATAGCCTGATTTACATAGCCTGGTTCACAGCTATTTTAAGGAATCATAAGAAGGAAACTTGCTTTTTTTTACTTTGTGTGAATAATTATGAGCCAATATAAGTAAAGTAAAACAAGCAAACAAACAAGTCAAACTGTTTAGGAGCATACATAGGCTATTCTTAGGGAAACTGATCAAAAACCAAAAACCAAAGCAATACCCTGGTATTTATTGCAGGGCTTAGTGTGTAGCTTAGTGGTAAAGCACTTAGCAGGTGAAAAGCCCTGAGTTTGATCCCCAGCCTCTCACCCCTCCCCCACATGTGACATAGATTTAAACTCCAAGTTTGAGGCAATGGTCTTAAGGTCACAAGACTATAGGAATGTAAGACAGCCCCTTCAAGGGTTGGAGAGATGGCTCAGGGTTAACAACACATTCTGCTCTTGCAGAGGACCTGAGTTCGGCTCCCAGTACCCACATGGAGGTTCGCCACAGTCCATAATATCAGTTCCAGGATTCTGATGCTTCTGGTTTCCTTGGTTACCAGGCACCCAACTGGTACACGTGTAAACACGCAGGCAGAACACTCACAAACATAAAAATAAGTAAGATACTTTTTCAAAGGACAGCTCTTCAAGTTCCACACAGATGTAGCAAGTGGCAAAGAATCTGATGTCTGTGATCGGCTTTCAGACCGCGAGGCGAGTGACGAAACAGGCTGACAAAGTGGCACAAGTCTATGTGGCCTGAGGCATCCTCTGGAATACACTTGCAACTGTTCTAGAAGCCTGGCATTGCTTCCATATAGAAACTTAAAAGAGACAAGTGGCTGGAGTGTCACGGGAATTACTGAGGGCCCGTGGAGGGCTTCATGTGGTGGTGGAGGCCATCAGTGGATTCCGACTCGTTTCCCAGCTTTGGCTTGGTTTGCCTTTCCCAGCTCAGTGTCTGTCTGTCTGTCCTTACTGTGTTCAGTGGTGAACAGCCTGGGTGATTGCAGGCTTCACACCTCTGTCCTTCAGCTTTGACAAAAGTCAGTGGCTGAAGGCTGAGGGGCGGAAAGTCCACATCTGACCAACATCTCTGCTATCTAGAACATAAAGTCTAGACTATTTTGTTTTGTTTTGTTTTTTTGAGACAAGGTTTCACTGTAGCTTTGGAGCCTGTCCTGGAGCTAGCTCTTGTACACCAGGCTGGCCTCGAACTCACAGAGATCCGCCTCTCTGCCTCCCAAGTGCTGGGATTAAGGGCGTGCGCCACCCCCGCCCAGCAAGTCTAGACCATTGACACAACACATGGGGTCTTTCCTAATTGGGGTCAAACCTTTATTTTCATTCTGATCCCTCATCCACTACACCCTGTAGCCCTGACAACCTCATTTAGCCTCTCTTTAAAATGCAGCCCTACCTGGACTAGCAAGACAGCTCAGCCTGTAAAGGTGCTTGTGGCACAGACCTGGAGACCTGAGTTCTCTCCCCGGATCCCGTGTAAAGGGGAAGGAGAGAACTGACTCACAAAGCTGCCCTCTGACCTCACACGCACTGTATATCCTATCCCCCATCGTGCACATACACACAAAACAATAATAAATAAAGCTATAAAATAAAACCCATCACCTCCATCCCCTGGTGAATACCTTCTGAGGGTCTGTCTTCATTCTCATTTGATTGGACTGAGACACCTTTAGGGAAGCCCTCCTCTGGTTATGTTCAGGAGACAATTAGATTACAATGGCTCTGACTTCATCGATGAAGGATGAATTCATAATATGATGGCATTTGGGGGGTGGTGAAAAGCAGGTGAGGTGGATGGAGGTGGGGGTTCCTTGGACTTCCCACAGGACAGGGAACCCTGATTGCTTTTCGGGCTGGGGGGGGACTTAATTGGGGGAGGGGGAGGGAAATGGGAGGCGGTGGCGGGGAAGAGACAGAAATCTTTAATAAATAAATAAATTTAAAAAAAAAGCAGGTGAGGACTAACTGGAAGAAAGAGGTGACTGGGGCCATGTCCCTGGGGCTCTAGTTTACCTTGGCCCTGTCCTGTATGCCCTTGATTCTCTGCTTCCAGTCTGTCAAGTACACAGTTCTTCTCTTCCACAGGCTCCCATGACTCTCATGTTTTGCTCAAGCATATAGGGCCAAAGGGTCATGAGTGGAACCCTCTGAAATCATGAGCCAAAACAAATCCACTCTCCATTAAGATGTCTCTGTCAAGTATTTTGGACACAGTAATAACACGCCAACTAATAATTTATAAATCCTTCTCTCTCAAGACTTAGCTGAATGATAACCCAATCTGTGACTCTGCCCAATCTCCAGCTCTGTCACCAATAGTTTCTGGGTACCCACTGTTCCTTCTGATCATATGTACGATACCATGACGACAGAGGTCTGCTTTTCACTCACAAGCTGTACTCCTCTGGGGCAGGGCACCCAGCTCCACACTACAATGTGGAGGAACCATGATGCCTGTTCCACCCATCCACATGTTTCCCGGCCTGGTAAGTCTCTGGCAAGAGTTAATGAGAACCTGTGACAGGCCTTAAAATAGTGAAGAACACAAAATAACTTACTAGAATAAAATGTTCTTCAACATACGGCAGCTTAATTCCTGTAGGTATTTTCCTACAAAGGAAAATTGTCCTGTTATTCAAGACACATGAGAAATGTAAACGAGAGCCAAACGTGGAAGATGCATATGCACTTCCTGTTTTCCTCCTGAGAGGCTGTGGCCAGGCTGGGTCAGGCAGTGGGTAGTTTGTGGCTCAGGACATCAGCAGTCCTGGGTGAGAAGAAAGATCGTGTTCCCTGCATACGGCAAGGTGGGGAGTGCTTTGAAAAGCCACAGCAAACAAATAGCACATCACCAAACGGGGAAGGAAGGATTCTGACCAGTGCCCAGACCTAGCCTCGTGCCAGCTCCTGCTGGAGACTTGGTTGGGCTCTCCTTGCACTTGGTACCACACCCCAGACATCCTGACACCGACCGCTTCAGCAGCCAGTGGTGCTGATTCTGCCCTTTTTTTCAGACCGCAGAAGTGCCCCAAGCTTCAGTGACTGCCCTGGCTACATGATATCTACAGAGAAGATTCAGAGTCAGAGCCCAGAAAAAGCCAAATAACTTCCTCCCCTTTATGTCCCCCTCCTCTATCTCCTCCCCTCTTTTCTCCTTCTCCATTAGTTCTTCTTGTTTACTTGTTTTCAAACAGGGGCACGGGCAACCCAGGCTGTCCTTGAACTTAATATATAGCTAAGGAAAATTTAAATTTCTATTCCTCCCACCTGCACTTCCCGAGTGTTAGGTTTGCAGGTGTAGTCTACCAGCAGCTATGACTTAATTTTTCTCTTGTGTTTAAAACACTGCCCTCAAGGAAAGAAAGAGAGAGAGAGAGAGAGAGAGAGAGATAGAGAGAGAGAGAGAGAGAGAGAGAGAGAGAGAGAGAGAGAGAGAGAGAAAACTCTCCCAGGAAATCGGCAGACAATGGAGGACAACCCCAGCAAGCGGCCAGAGTCAGCATAACCCACCATGCAACTAACACAGCCTCCGGAGACTGCCAGGGTTATAGACATGTACTCTCACGCCTGGCTTTTTATAGGACCATTTGTGTGCTGGGCATTGAAGTCAAGGCCTCATGTTTGTGTGGCAAGCACTTTACCAACTTGGCTATTGCTCCAGCCCCTTATTAATGGCTTTTGTGTTGGTTTGCTTTCCTCCTTCCTCTCCTCCAAGTCCCTTCCGTACTTCCACCCACTCCTCCTCCTCCGTTTCTCTTCATCAAAGGACTGGCCTCCCATGGATTCAGCCAGCCTTGGTATATCAAGTGGCAGTTAGACAGGCACCTCTGTGGGAGTGACGAAGCAATGACTGGCCCAGCTTGAGACCCATACCACGAGAGGGAGCTCACCACTGAGGGCCAGGACCTAGAGACAAGAGAGCCCAGAGACCTAGGGTAGAACCAAACTTGACTGGCAAAAAAAAAACCACCCAAGATTTGTTTGAGAACACATTTGTGGGTGTATGTTTTGATAATTAGTATGTAGTATTTAGGATGTGCTAGAAGTGGCCGGGAAAGTATATGCTTAGCATGTATAAGACCTTAGACAAAGCATGTGTATATGATCCTAACTCATAGAAATAAAGAAAATGACAGTGATTTAAAGATCCATCCCATACACCCATCCCTCCCCATCCCTGTGGACACCCCCTTTCCATACCCCTTCTCAGATGTTACAGGATTTAGACCTGCTTGTTTTAGTCCCTATATTTCCGGTGATGGCTACTCTTGGTTGCCAACTTGACTACATCTGGAATGAACTACAACCCAGAAATGGAAGGCACACCTGTGAGAGATTTTTTTTTGCTTGTTTTGAAGTAGGTGAATTCACTTTTGAGGTAGGCAGTCACACATCTTTAATCTGGGTCTTGAGGCGGGGAAGACACACCTTTAATATGGGCCATCCCTTCTGCGGGAAGCCCATGTAAGGTCATGGAAGAAAGGAGCTTCTGCTCTTTGCCTGCTTGTCTCAGCCTTGCTAGCAAGTCCATTCCTTCACGCTCCTCTACAGAGCCCTGACTAATACACTCCCTTGCACATTTCCTGCACATGATGTGGATAAGTGCATTTTTATTGCATTTTTCAGAAGTAGAAAGTTTTTGGAAAGCAATTGTACCCCATGACTGACATGCATAGAATATATGTCACAGCATACCCCTGAAACACACATACATATACACACATGATACTTACTACATACATCGACCCAACTCCACTTCCCATAGAGTTACACTGGTCTTTTGCAACTGACCATGCAACTGACAAATGATACATAGGAGGGTATTTAGGTGTGCAGAGCAAGTGTGGTAGTTTGAATGTAATTGGCCCTGATCAGCTCACAGAGAGCAGCACTGTTAGGAGGTATGGCTTCGCTGGAGTCGGTGTGGCCTTGTTGGAGGAAGTGTGACACTGTGGAGCAGGCTTTGAGGTCTCTTAAGCTTTGCTCAGTGTCACAGTCCACTTCCTGTTCCCTGAAAGATGCAGCCAGCACCATGTCTGCCTGCACGTCATCATGCTCCCCACCATGGTGATAGTGGACTGAACCTCTGAACTGTAAGCCGCCACCTCGACTAAATGTTTTCCTTTGTAAGAGTTGCCATGGTTCTGCTGTCTCTTCATAGCAATAGAAACCCTAACTAAGACAGCAAGCCTCTGGGCACACCTGTCTTTGATATAAAGGAAAAGGTTAATTTGAGTTTGGTTTTTTTTTTTTTTTTTTGGATTTTCGAGACAGGGTTTCTCTGTAGTTTTTGGTGCCTGTCCTGGAACTAGCTCTTGTAGACCAGGCTGGCCTCAAACTCACAGAGATCCGCCTGCCTCTGCCTCCTGAGTGCTGGGATTAAAGGAGTGTGCCACCACTGCCCGGCTTTTAATTTGAGTTTTTAATGCATTTTTTAAAACCCCAAAGGGAAAAGGAAGAAATAAAAGCTCACTCAGAATTTGTGGCCCAGACCCTACAAGAGAAAGATAAAGGTGAAGCCAGATGCCCTGTTTGAAAAGTCCCCAGCACCTGTCTTTTGAAAAAAGTGCCCAAAATATCCATGCATAACCTTCAAAATACAACTTACAAACAGCATTGCTTAGGTTGGCGCCACTCCAAGGTTATGATCTGCTGGCCTAGTGAGGGTGGCAAGCTGTCACGGTGTATTCCAATAGGCAAGAGGACCATGGGGTTTAGCAGCCCCCTGGGGCTTATTATACACACACCATTCTGCCAAGACTTCCCATACTCATTATGTCTACAGGATACCTCTTTGTTTTTTCTTTCTCTGTGTGTGTGTGCACATATGTCATGTGCACAAATGTATGTGGACATGAGTGTGGAGGCCAAAGAGCCACCACAGATGTCTTTCTATTTTAGATGCCAACCACGTTGTTTGTACAAGGTCTCTCATTGGCTTGGGGCTCACAGAACAGGCTAGATGGGCTGGCCAGGAGCCCTAGGGGTCCTCTTGGCCCTGCCTATGCAGTGCTGGGATTAGAAGTGCACATCCCTATGCTAGACTATTTTATATGGGTACTGAATGTCCTTGTGTTTGCACAGCAAGCCTTTTGCTGACTGAGCTATCCTCCAGTCTTTAATGGCTCTTTTTTCTAAATTCCTTAATGATTAGACTTCAAGAACTGAAGAATTTGGTACTTTTCCCCTTGTTGTCAGATTCAATGTCCTGGAAGAGAAGACTTAGAAGAGTCAGAAAGGAAAGATTCAAAGGCCATCTTGTTTGGTGGCCTATCCATTTTTCTTGCCCAGAGAGCCAAGCCTCATGATTCTTCAAACATAACCAAGTCTGGCTGTAACAGAACCAGGAGAATCTTAACCACAAGCAGATGGTTGTTTTGCCAAAAATTCTGGCAACTTGCTGGGTAAATTTAACCAAGCAATTCTAATGAAAGTTCAACTATTAACTCCTCAATCCAGAAAAGAGGACATGAACCCTACAAACTAAACAGAGAAACTCAGGGTGGCCAAAAGCCAGAGCAACATCAAAGATATTTCATGCCTCTTGTGAACCGGTATTTCCCAGCTTCTTCCTGTATTCTTTGTTTGGATTTTCTTTGAGAAATGGTTTTGTCATGTTGTCCTGGCTAGCCCCAAACTCACTACATAAACCATGTTTTCCCCAATTAGATATCCTACAGCCCTGGCCTCCTGAGCCCCAAGATTGCAGGTGTGAGCCACGGAGTTTGGCTCAGACATGTTTTTCTCCTTTAGTGAACTTTAGGAACTTTATGACTGTGTATTTGTTTATGTATCTCACAAACACTTGTGACTTTACACTTTAAAACAGCAAATCTTGTTTTCCTTAATTCTCTCCTGAAGGCAATCCAGTTGCTGAGCATGCAGGCTCTACACGGACTGTTATTCCCCACGCTCCCACATCTGCCCGGCCCACAGTGGGATCTTCCTGGAGCATGGGGATGAGCACATGGTAGATGAGATGGTTCTCCTTTCTAGGAACACCTTGTTTGCCACTCACAGCAGAAGCAGTGATATCCCGAGGCTTGCTAGATGCTAGCCACGGATCCACCATGCTACATCCTAACACAGATGTGTTTAATGATGCAAAGATGTGCTGCATTCTTTTATGTTGCGTTTGTTTAACTCTGTGAAGCTGGGTTACTTTGCCTGTCGACAACACCTGATTGGTCTAATAAAGAGTTGGAGGGCTAATAGCGAGCCAGGAGAAAGGATAGGTAGGGCTGGCAGGCAAAGAATAAATAAAAGGAGAAAAAGAGAATATCAAGGAGCAAAAGGAGAAGGAAAGGAAGCCTCCTGGGTCCAGCCACCCATAACAACCCTTACCAGCTATTGGTGGAAGGCTGATCCCGGGGACATGAATTCCCCAATACTCTTTAGGAGAGATCTACAAAAGTCAGTAGCTGCAAGTCAAGCTGGCATGGAGTCTCATATAATCCTAATGGCATTCATGAGAAGTTGGCCTCTGCTTAAGCCTGAATCCTAGAGATACAGCAACAAGACACAACAAGTTAAAATAACGTTTCCAAGGCCAGCCGTGTGAAGGGAAAGAAACGGCGACTTTAGAGGCTGTGTGTTTGCGCCCCGGGCTACATGCTTACACAGCTGGTCTTCTTGCACATCCAAGCAATGGGGCTTCATTTTCCCTCCACAAATGGAGCCAACAAATTACTGACTTATGAGATATGGCCCACTTTATAGCCACTCCCAATTTGGAAAAGATGAAGGAGGCTCAGAGAAGTTAACTGGGGGAGCCAGAGAAGTAGCTGAAAACATATGAAGGTATCGTGAGGCCTGCTGGCTCCTCTACAGCTGAGAGCCGTGGCTTCCTGGGTGGAAGATCTAGCAGTGGAAGAGGGTAGAGCTCAGTAAACACCCATCTCTCAAGAACTCAACACTGACACCGAGCTCCCATGCATAGAAAAAACACAAGGATACAAACACTGGGGGCACAAGGATGTGTGAGACCAGCCCTGGCTCTAACTTTGAAGAACTCACAACCCACAAGGAGTCTGGAAAGAAAGAAAGAAAGAAAGAAAGAAAGAAAGAAAGAAAGAAAGAAAGTCATGAGACACATTGAAGCACAGGGGGACGGACTTTAGCCAAGACCGCGGCCATGCATACAGTGGGCATGGCAATAACATTTTGCATTCAGGAAGACAGATAGTATTAAATCCTCAATACAGCACAAGCAAGTGGGGATTTACAGTGGAGAGCTGGATGGGGGCAGTGGATAGACAATTACTAAAAAGGAAACATCAGGTGTGAGGGGGATTCTAGATAAAACAACCTGCCAGGAATCTTGCTGAAGACGGGCCACGTGAGTAGACGTCCCTGGAGCAATGGTGGAGGCTGAGGAACTGGAGACTGGAGGTTCTGGCTAATTTGGCAAGGTTCTTTGCTAAAGCAGAATTTAAGGAAGTACACAGAGTACCTGCGAGAAGGTTCCGGTGTCTGACTAAAGTCTGGTAAAGCAAGGGTCTTTGTCGAGGGGAAGGCTATGATACAACAGCATGCTGGGTAAAGGCTGATGAGAGTAGGGTACGTATAGATAGGGAGAATTTAATTTTCTCCAAACTCCAGACAAAGATGACGAGGTGTTTAGGAGGGGGTAGCCTCAGGAGGGGGGAGATTCAGTGGGTTTAAAACATTGAATCGAGCAGCTTTTGCTGTTGTTTTGAGACAAAGTCTTGCTATATAACTTAGGCTGATCTCAACTTCTCTGTGGATTCACGGGACTGAAATTGAACTTGTCTCTCTACCTCACCTTCCCAAGTGCTAGGGTTATATGTGTGTGCTACCATTGAACAAATTCTTCATTTACTCTTTTGACCGTACTTCACCCCAGAAGACAGATGCAGCCATATGCAAAAATGTTGTCCCTGAACTCAACAAGGAACAACTGGCTGCAGATTTGGAAGTGATGGGATGCCATCTTAGGGTCTGTAGTTCTGAAAGAAAGGTGCTCATCTCTGGCCTCATAACGCTCTATGCCAAGACTACCTGAGCAAGCCTGAAGGGGTCTGCACACTTTACCATGGCCTCTATGGTTCCTTCATTCACTCAGCTACAGAGATACAAAGATGAGAGGGGGCTTGGTCTCCATCCATCAAATGTTTATACTTCAGCCAGGGCTTCAAAGAGACAAAATACAAAAGCATTCCTGCTAAGGGAGAGGGATGCATACATACACAGTCTGAGAAAGGGGAAGGGATAACAGAGAGCAGCGACGGCTCGCACAGAAGCAGATAATCGGGAAGCATGAAGTTACCCCAAAGCAAAAAATAACCCAAGAAAAGGTGCCGTCCATGTTACGAACTGTGTCTTACTTGGTGATTTTCAGCGTCAGAGCTGAGGTCACCCTGGATGTGGGCTATACCTGGCCCACAGGACCTAAGGCAAACAGGTAGTGCCAGGAGGAGGCAGCCTGTGATAGAGAAAGCCAATGATTGACAGGGCTGATGAGACTACCTCCCCAGCTTCTCGGTCTACTGGATGGGAGACTCAAGTCTCAGTGTTCCTCAGTGACCTCTGTTCTACTTGCCTGATGTGGGATGCCCCTCTATATGGTGTGAATATGTTTTATTACTATTATTTAATAAAGAAGCCGATTTGACCAATCACCAGGCAGAGTAGAGTCGGGTGGGAAATCCAAACAGAGATACAGGGAGAACAGAGTGGATTCAGGGAGACATGAGCAGCCACTGGAGAAGCAAGATGCCAGAGCATTACCGGTAAGACACGGCACATAGCGATTATTAGAAATTATTATTATTATTATTAGAAATGATTATTAGTAATGGGTTAATGTATATGTAGAACTAGCCAGTAAGAAGCCTGAACCACCAGGGTCTCAGTGGCTGGGTTCTCAGAATGCAGAGCACAAGAAAGAAGAAAAGGGTTTGGGGAAAATATGATGAGTGGAATTTGGGAGTTAAGTGTTTAACCATGTGGACAGTTCAGGAAGCAGGGCATTCACAAGTTCAGTACTTCAGAAAGAGGTCTGTGCTGGAGACACAGCAGGAGTTACAAGCCCTTATCTGTAAGCTCTAACCACAGAACAGATTGTATCCGCATGAAAATCAAGGGAAGGTTTAAGGCATTGTAGCTGTTCAGTGGGGCGGAGCCAGCACTGCAAAGTGGGCATGAAAGATAAAGGACTAAAAGCTGCTTGTTGATATAGCCAACAGGAAGGAAGGAGGGAGGGAGGGAAGGAGGGAGGAAGAAAGGAAAGAAGGAAGGAAGGAAGGGCCAAACAAAAGGGAAGGAAATCAGAAAACTATAGTTTTACACATGTATCCTGCTCCATCCTTTTGTTGCTCTTAAGATGGGTGTGATCTCTCTGATTAATGTTACAGCATCAGCAAGGAATGGACCAATGGAACCAGGTATGTGTGATTGCTCCATCTTCTGGTGCATCATCAGCCCTGCATTGTGTCCCTCCAGTTCCTTCCTCTTAGGAGAATCAACTCTGTCCTGTTGCTGCAGAATCCAAACACGAAGTTAGAAGGCCCACCATGGAAGGATGCTTGTGAGTCACTTTGTCTTGACTGGAAGCCTCCCAGTCATGGCCTCCAGACCTGTCACTCAGTGAGAAATCCTGCCTTCTTGCTGTATATTCTGTGCCTTCTGGCTCCTTCCCACTTGGCTCTGGTCCTCAGTGCCTGGGCAGCTCCATCCTGACCCTGCCAGGGTCTCATTATGAAATGCAGCCCCAAACACTTGCCTGGGACGGTAGGAAAACAAGTGAGATCATGGAACCACTGACATAGGCCTTTTTAAGGAAAGCTTATGGAAAGTTGGGGAGCAGTCAGAGGATTAGGGATGAGTAAATGTTATTTCAATAGAGGGTTGACTTCCTGGATATGGTCAGGAGAGGATTATTCAGATGATGGTGTTTGTGCATTTAAAAGTGATGGGTCACCCGACACTAGCATGATGTCTCTAAAACATGGACTTTACTAACTTTTGAATGTTTCTAGGCAATAAGTCAGAAGCTGTTGATATGCAAGAGAGTAGTTTTCTAGGGGAGGAGCCTGTCCTGGAACTAGCTCTGTAGACCAGGCTGGTCTCAAACTCACAGAGATCCGCCTGCCTCTGCCTCCCGAGTGCTGGGATTAAAGGCGTGCGCCACCACCGCCCGGCCAAGTGTTAGTGATCTTGTCCCCAGCTCCAAAGTCTCTGGATCATAGCTTTCCTCCTTGGTCCCATGGATTAACAATCTGACAGGCCCTTCCTGTTTCAATGTATGCCACAAATTTGCTAGTCTACCTTGATAATTTAACTTTGTGCTTCACTTAGATTTAGCCAGACTGTTGTGGTGGTTTGAATAAGAATGGCTCCCATTGGCCCATATATTTGGATGCTTAGTCACTAGGGAGTGGGACACTTTGATAGGATGAGAAGGGCTAGGAGGTGTGGCCTTGTTGGAGGAAGTGTGTCACTGGGGGATGGGCTTTGAAGTTTCAAAAATCCTTGGTCCTGGTCTCCTCACAGCAATAGAACAGGAACTAAGACACCCGGTGTCCTAATTTGCTGTGACAAAACTGTCACCAAAAGCCACTTTGGGAGGAAAGGCTGTATTTCATCTGACAATTCACAGCCTGTTTTTAAGGGAGTCAGGGCAGGAACTCAAGGGGGAACCTAAAGGCAGGAAGTAAAGTTGAAGCCATAAAGGAATGCTGCTTACTATGCTCAGCTTGCTGTTTTATATACAGCTCAGGACCTCCCAACAAGGGGTAGCACCATCCATGACGGGCTGCCCCCCCCACCACATTAATCACTAATCTCAAAAATGTCCCACAGACTTGCTACAGGTCAATCTGATAGAGACATTTTCTCAACTGAAGTTCCCTCTTCCCTGATGACTCTAGCTGGTGTCAAGTGAATGGCACGTAACCAGCACACCTGGTTTTCATGCTCCTCAATCAAGAATTGCAGAGAGAAATCTGTTAGGATAAAGGCAAAGAAGGAGCGGCACGGATTTCTTTATTAGGACATACAAATACCTACTACCTCAAAAAATAAAGTATAAAAGATCAAAGCATTTAGAAGGATCATCCCAAACTGACATGATAGCTAAGTGGGTAAAGACACTTGTCATCAGGCCCGAGGACCTAAGTTTGGACTCCAGAATTCACAAGGTAGAAGGAAAGAACTGACTTCGGTAAGCTGTCCTCTGACCACACACATGGGTGCTATGGTACACGTGCACACACAAACACACACACATCAAAATAATTTTAAAAAGATAAGACATTAAGATAATCCAGTAAACCTATAAAGCAAAATTCATTAAATTCATTAAAATGTAAAGGTTTTGTTTAAAAGTGATGAACATAATGATGAGGCTGGTTTTGAACTTGCAGCACACCTGCCTCAGCTTCCTAAGTAGCTGGGATTATGTCTGTGTGACCAAGCCCAAGTTTTTGTTTTGGGGATATGTCCTTGCTATGCATAACTTTGAATATTAGGATCAAACAACTGACCTGCCATATACCGGGACACCACCACATCTTTTATATGTCCTTATGTCTGTGTGTTTGTCTGTCTAAGAACTCATGGAATAACAATACAAAGACCCATGAGAACCAATGAGAAAAAGACACAGTTTTATAAAAAGAACAAACAAATGGAATCTTCACTACAGAGATGTCCCCATCCTAAGGCAGGTGCAAGAGATCAGCATCACTACTTATCAGGAAAACTCAAAACTGCAGGGAAATACCTCATGCATCCACTTCAGTGTCTCAAACTTAAGGCTGACTTTATTAAGTGCCGGCAAGGATATAGAATGTAAGGGATCCCAGGCTGCCAGTAGGTCAAACTCTGTTAGCTGTCTGTGTTGGTGTTTCCCATCCAATTTATGTGACCAATGTGCGAGGTCAGCAAGATGGCACTCAATGCCAGCTGGCCCGTGAGCCACACTTGCTGTGAACTGACTTGCTATGTGTGTTCCATCCCAGAGTCCACACTAGCATCAGGTTGAAGCATTCTCATTAAAGATCATCAATTTCTAGAGACCAGCTCTACTGAGCCTTGATAAATAGGTCTGGGTCAACTAAACAAACCACCCCACATCCCTTCATCCATGGGGGTGGAGCAGAAGATGGATGTGCAGGTTGAAAATGGAGTCATATAGAAGTAATTCATTTCAGCATTCCCTAGGGTTGTGGGAAAACATTCTTTTCCTCCCTCCTTTCTTCCCTCCCTCATTTCCCCTCCCTCCCTTCCTCCCTCCACCTCTCCCTCTCTCCCTCTCTCCCTCCTTCCTTCCTTCCTTTCTTTCTTTGCATTACATATTGAAACCAGAACTCTGAGCATGCTAAGCCCATGTTCTAGCACTGATTCCACTCACGACGCAGCATATTTAAAAATACCTATTGAAGAAGTAAAAATTCTAACTACCCCAATTTGATCATTGTACAGTGTACATGGATGTTGGCTTCTCACATGGTACCTTATGAACACATAAAAACACTGTCAATTAGCAGAACTAATTGTATGGCTCAGACAAAGCCATGGGAAGTAAGGTATCTTAATGGGGACTTATGGGAACAGTAATTCATGATGCTGGATAAGCCAGATGCTGTTGGCCTTGGTCCCCAAGATACACTGTAGAGCCTGCAGCTGAAAACTCCTCAAGGTATGAGGCCTTGAGTTAGGCATGAATATTGTCAGTGTATTTTGAAATGACTTTAATGCAAACAGTCATTTGTATAAAAGCAAAATAGATAGAGAGGGAGGACCAGGAGAAAGATGTTTGCTCCTTCTGGGGGAATCACAAAGGACAACGGGAAAATAAAGCTCATTAAAACGGCTCCTTCGTGCCTCATGTATTAAACTTCACATTTTCTGGCCACTGTTTTGAGGCATTGAGAGACTCGTATTTTAATATAAAAACCACAGAACGCTGGCTTTTCTCTGTGCTGTGCCATTATCTGGCTTTTGGCAGACTTAAAATTCTTCCTTTTAAAACTATTTCCTTTTGGAGGTCAGCTGAAAGTCCAGTTCAAGTACCACATTGATAAAACTGAACACAGGACCACTCTTAAAAGCCAACAATTATGGGTCCCAGTAGAAAAACACTCCGTGGTGCCAGGCTTCCGAGACATCGTGCCTCAAACGTGGCTTTGTGTCAACGCAGCTGTATCCACAGGCAAAAAGTTAAAAGACTTATTTGAAAATGTTTCCACTTTTGGAGGCTCCCTTCTGCAACTTCTCTGCTGATGGGGAGGAAGAGCTGGGGTGGGAGGGTGCTTTTCCAGCTATCGGTGGGTCTGCGTTCACATGCCCTGACCTGGGGAGCCTGGTTTCACCGGTGTCAGACCCTCTAACCTCTTGCCAAGTTCTCTCCTTCAGCCTGCATTGCTCCGGCAAGCAGAATCTATATTCCGATGGCCAAATACTGGGGCTTGTTTATTCACTGTGCGGACACGATGAGCTCATGGGGATCAAGGATTTTGTTTTAATTGGCAAATTCGGTGTCTTACACCCACATTCATCTTTAACACGGTTTATACTTATGGTGTCCCATGAAATCTATTCCCTCACCATTCCCTAGACAGCCTACCATTCCCATTCTTCCATGTATATTTTTCTCCAAAGCAAATGTCACTGAGCAGAAAGCAGGTGTAGGACAAAAGCCACAGAGACGTGGAGCAAAGATACAGACTCTGAACAACTAAACTGTTCACCACTGATAAAGAATGGGTAGAATGGCTGTGCACCTGAGGTAGGAAGAGAACTGATCCACACAAGCTCCTCTAAGTCAACTTCTCATGGAGCGATGGAAGTGCATACAAGTACACACATCATGTGGGGCTACCTCAGTGAATTTCCAAAAATAAAAAAAGGTTAGCACCCCAATTGACCAGTGAAAGATCAAGGAAGAGATCATCACCACCCCTCAGAATCCCCATCACCTTCTTCCTACTATTTCTTAGCAAGCAGGAAGCAGCAGTCTTGGCCCTGCCTGATTTTGCTAATAAAGTTTTATTGCAATATGGCCACATTTTGCATGCCACCTGTGACTGGTTTTGCACAAAACCAGCCCAGTGATTATTTGCAGCCAACACTAGCCGGGCCATGGAGACTCAAGGGCTATCTGGACCTTTACAGAAATTTCCAGTAAGCTGAGAGCAGCCCTGAACAGGAGAGAATGTGAGTATCAGATGCAATTTTAAATTTTCTAATAACATTAAAAGTGTACGAGTTAAATGACTTCCACACTCACATTTTACTTAATCAATACATCTAAAATAGTTCGACTTGCAATTACCATTTTTAAAACGGGAAATCTGATCTTTCCACAGTTTTCAAATCCAGAGTTCATTTTGCTTTGACAAGCACATCTGGGCTTACTCTAACAGTACTTCAAGAGCTCAGCAGTCTTGTCTCAGATGTCTCTTGGGGCTAGAGATGACACTGGACCATACAGGTTTGGAATCTGCTCTAGAATGCTACCTTGTTGCTGATCCTATTTCTAACACAGGTACCTAGCTTTCTACTATATGGGCATAAAGTGATACAGACAAATACACACACACACACACACACACACACACACACACACACGGCACGGCACGCACGCACGGAGGGACAGAGTCCACCAGCCAGGTGCATTGGGTGGCAGGAGGCAGCAAACCCACATGTGCTCTTGTAAAGGAGAAAACAGAGGCTGCAAATGAATGCTACACACTTAAGATAAGGATGGTACGATCCTGAGAAGTACCACTTTAGGGTTACGTCTGGCAGCTCAGCCACCCCATGGTTATATTTAGCAAAGCAAAACACTGTATTTAAACAGTCTACAAAAAAAAAAAGCAAAAACAACAAAAGAAAAACTAGACAGTTGCTAATGTAGGAAGATGAAGGGATCACATAGATCTGGATTCCTGGCATCTTTTGAAAAATTCAAGAAGCTAGGAACATAGCTCTCTGCCCCGTGACGTCAGATGGCTGCCGGGAGTAGCTCATGCTGCCTCCCGTACAGAGAAGGTTATCTTTAGATGGCCCCAGCACCCACTGTTCCCAGCCATCACTCACCTGTTCACATATTACCTGGGTTTTCACCCTGTGCCTTCTGCAGTTGACATACTTCTGGGACCCTGGGCCTTTGAAAGTTCTGATAGACTAATATTGGATGGAACACAGCTATACCCTTTCCACAAGAGAACTTCAGCAGAAGTAAAAGCTACTGTTTATCACATATAAGCTCCAGTGAAATCAGATGAACTCTTCCCATCTTTGATTACTTAACCCACATCTTAGGGGCCTATTTGGACCCAGAGTCAGAGACAAGCAGTGTTTATATGTTTATATTGTTTATATTGTTCTCAGGCAATGAAGTGTGTAACAAGCACTCCCTAAAGCCCCTGCTTGCAATCACTAACTGGGACCCCACTGGCTACATTGCTAGGCTTATTCTTGCTTAAATGATTGTGACATTGGAATTTGACACACTTGAAGATTTAACTACAACTGGCAACAATGAAACCAACGGTTTCTTCTCTGACCTCCACTAAGGCTTCTTTGCACCCTGAGCCAGGCTCATCATTTTGCCTAAATTCAGTTGTCTTAAAGTTTATTAATAGGTCATGAGCCAGGGCATGGGCACATTTTACAGAGCTAGAACATGCATGTTTCATAAAGTCTGCATTGTTCATTTGGAAACATGCTGATGGCTAGGGGTTGCATATGGCTCATTCCCAAAGGTTCATGGGCTGGAAGCTTGATTGTTAGTGTGGCCACACGAGAGGTGGTGGGACCATTAAGGGGTGAAACCTAGAGGGAGTTAGTATTGGGGGTGCTGTCCTGCGAAGGGATTCTGGTGATTTTGGGGGCCCGTGTGCTGAGCTAGTTCTCTAGCCAATGAGCTATTATTTTGGCTTTCCCTGGCTTGCCCTGTGAGAGTCTCCCCCACTCCCTCCTGCCACGTGATGCCATCTGCCATCAGCCCCTCACCAGAGGCTGCTGGATCAATGGAGCTACCTGATCTTGAACTTTCAGCTCCAAAACAGCAAATTAAGACAAACCTCTTTGCTTCCAAAAGCTGCCCCACATTCTAGTTTACTTTCTGCGGCTGTGCTGAAACATTCTGACCAAGGCAACCTGGGGAAGAAAGAACTCGTTTCCACCTGCATTTCCGGTCCACCAGCGATGGGAGCCAGGGAAGAACTGAAGTGGGTGCTAAAACAAGAAGCAGAGGACTCTGCTTACAGGCTGGCTCTCTCCGGGTCATTGTCGACTTTCTCTTATAACCCAAGATCACCTGCCCAGGGATGACACTGCCCTGGGTGGGCTGGGCCCTCTAATATCAACTAGCAACCAAGAGCATTCCCCATAGGCATGCCCACAGGCCGGTGTGATAAGAGGTAATTCCACAACGGTAACTCCCTCAGTTAACTCTGGGCCATGTCAAGTTGATAACTGGAGCTAATTTGAAGGTCCACCCTCGATAATTTCATTATAGTCAATGGAAAACCTTAATTACTGAAAGATACTCAGAATAATTTGCTATTTTCAATGAGTGTAATCCTTCTAAAAAGAAACTCTTTCTAAAAAGAAAGTCTTTTTCAAAGTTACTTGTTTGTTCTTTGAGCATACTGAAGGGCTGGAATAGTAATGAGGATAGCATTCTATTTAACTCTGTTTGTTTTCTGTTACTGTGGATGAATATTTGAGACCGGGTAGTTTCTGAAGAGCAAAGAGATTCATTTTGAGTCATGGCTCTGGAGTCCAGTGGCATAGCAACAACGGCCTTCCGAAGCGACATGACGTGGCTGAAGATGATAAACAAGTGAACACATATGACAACTACGAGACACAAGAGGCAGCCTGGTCCTGTGGCAGCCTGCTCTTGTGATCACTATCCTATTCCCAAGAGGAAGGCATTGCTCCCTTTTATGGACCTCATCCTTCCTAAAGGCCGGGCCTCTCTCCACAGCAGGGTTGCCAATCAAATCCAACACAGGTTTCCGGAAATGAAAGGAAACACTGTACCACACCATGTTGTCTCTGGTCCTCTGTGTGATTTAGACACGAGTTGCCTAACATCCGAGTCTCAGTTCCCCTGCATCTAACTTGGGATAGACAGGCAAACTGATGAACCTCACATAATTCCTGCAGAACCTGTTTATGACAGCAAAGGCTTATTTTGGCTGTTTCTGGGGTCTCCGTCCACCATGACAGAGTTCATGGTGGCAGGGGAGTGTGGCACCTGACATCGTACCGTGCCAGCAAGCAGAGAGAGTGGCCAGAGCTAGGGATAATAACTCCCCAAGGCTCCCTACTGGTGCCTGTGCCCATGCCACTCTGGATAAGGAGCACTCCAAACACGAGCCTGTGAGGGAGACTTCAAGATCAAACCATGGCTGCCCAGTCTCCTCCACCCGCTTCCTTCATTGCTTTCCTGTTTCTGGGGTTGACTGGGCCTTGTCCTGATTTTTGATGGTGGGAGTTTTGGGGAGGTTTTAAGGTCACTGGCATCCTAGTGGATGTTTCTATCTTTCTACAGCTGTGGTAAAAATACCATGACCAAGGCAACGTATAGAAGAAAGAGTTCCAGTTCCAGAGGAATAAGAGTCTGTGATGGTCAGGGGGACAGGCATGGCGGCCTGGAACAGCAAACTGAGAGCTCACAACTTGAACCCTGAGTGCGAAGCAGAGCGATCAAACTGGAATTGCTGAGTCTTTAAATTCTGGAAGCCAGCCTCCAGTGTCATACACCCTAAACAAGGCCACACCTTCTAAATGACCCCAAACAGTACAGCCAACTCGGGACCGAGTGTTCAATACATGAGCCTCTTGAGGACATTTTCATTTAAACCACCACAGCAAGTGAGCCATGAGGACACGGAGGTCATCCTCCAAAGTAAACAGAAACTCTTCCTCCCAGTAGAGGAAGAGGACGTTCCGCTTATGAGGTTTGAATCTATGCTTCAGTGAATCTACGATTCTATGAACTCTATGATTCTAAGAATCTATGGTTCAATCTTGGCATCTGTTACTCCCAAAGCCAGGTTAGGTTATAAATTCAGTTCAGCTCGACAGAACTAGAACAGAAGCCTTTCATGCTCAAACCGCAATGCCATACATAAAATCTTTTGTGAGAAAGTCCTTGACTGGCATGGACCTAGGGAATCTTGAGAGGAGCAGAAGAAGGAAGAGGTAGGGAAGTCCAATGGCAAGGATGAGGGGGCACGCTGAGGTTGGGTTGATAGTTTAGTCTCCAACAACAAAATGCCCTAATCAATGTCAAGAGCTCAGACCTGTGAACGTCTAGGAAGAAAAGAGTTTGCTACCAGTTACTTTGGACAACTCCAAGCATGTGAGGTGTCCGTGAGAGGGGCTGGAGATGCCTGCAGAAAACCATGGAGGAGCCTGCACGGGAAAAGACTCCATGGGGTCTCCCAAGGTTCAGTTTCTCTCTCTCCCTGACCTTGTGGGTGAAGATGTCCCCAACACTCCAAGCTGTGACCTAATGGAAAGACATTTTCACAGTTACAAGTATCAGGGGAGGTAGGACAAGGGTCATGGAAAGTTAACTTTGAAAGAATTTTTCGAGTGGGTCTTCCAACGATTTCTTAAAGCAATTTTATTTTTATATTTTTCCCGTGTTAAGGACTGAATACAAGGCTTCACACATGCTGACTGTGAGCTTCCCCTTTGCCCTACACCCCCAGCTCCTGTGTCAATCACACAGCCTATCCCTGTGCCCTGAGGAGAAAGGCTCTCTTCAGAAAGGGAACCATGTGTAACAGCATGTTAGAAACAAAAGAGCATTTCTGTGTTTCAACCTGTGCCTCCCCCAATCCCTGCCACTGCCACTGCCACAGTGGGGAAGCTGTACCTCACTAGGAGATTACCAACCAACCCCATGCTACTGCCTACCAAAGCAGCAGCTTGCCGGGACTTGCTGTTTTTAGTGTAACATGTCATTGTTTTATGAAATAATTACTATTGCTATGGCATAAAGTTCATCACAAACTAACAACAAATTTCTTCCAGGAAAGTTATGCTCATCAAAGTTAACTAGAGTTACTTATTAACACAAAAAATCAGCTATATTATTTATATCTCCCTAATGGAATAGAAATGTATTAACTTCCTTCTCGTAATACCTATAAAAGCTAGAGACGTGAATTATGTGGTATAACAACCATAAAAGACAGGCAAAATTATGCAGCCCTAGTAGGAGAAGCGAGGTAAGATGGGAAGAAGCAGAAAAATCATGGTCTCTTAGTTGGTAAGCTAGAAATACTAACAAGGAAAATACTATTTAATATAACGATGCCAATGTAATTCCAATGGAAGTAGATACATAATTACGAGAAATTAAATTACATCTAATTAGGTCAGTTTTTCTGAAGACCGGGCTTCTAATGTGTTATGGGAACTGCCAACATCAAATGCTCACTGACAAATTGCTGATGTGGGAACCGAGGCTAAATCCTTTAGTTTTGGAGTAAAGCATAATTAGAAAATAGCCTTTTCCTCTAGTTTTCATGGAATGAAGCAAGAATTCAGCTGGATGAACTGGCGTCTATCCCGCTCAGCGTCTGACTGCTGGGTGCTTCCAACATATCGATTCTATAGCCTTTTGGCGAGGTTGGAACAGCCAGCATGGATGTGTGCGACCACGATGACATCACAGAATAAGGCTAAGGTAGTGCTATGGCCTCTCTCTGGTTCATGCAGAGTGAAGAACACCTGTGGGGTGTACAGGATGGATGGGCATGTTGGGCTGTCCTGCACACCAGATAACTAACCATACCAAAGCGGCAGGAGACTGCTTTCACGAGCATGCGTTTATAATTTCAGTTCTTATGACGTCAGCAGGCCCCTGAGCATTAGAGCTGCTATTGTCTGAATAGTTGTGTCCATCCAAATTTCTTATCGAAACTCTCAGAGCAACAGCATTAAGAGAGTCCAGAAAGTCTCTGTCTTGTTAGAGGTCTTGAGGGAATGAGTCAGCCACTCCTTCCCTTCCACCATGGGGAGACACTGTTTCCGCCCCCTCCAAAGGACTCAGCAATAAGGCGCCATCTTGGAAGCAGGTGGTATCAGAAACAGCCTATGAAGCTTGATTTAAGGATGCTTCTTCTTTTTTTTTTTTTCATGGTTAGCTGGTTTTATTAGGGCAAGTGTGAACATCTTCTCTTGCTTCTCCACTTGCAAGCATCAACAGTGAGGGCCTGTATCTACACAGGCCGATCTCAAGGTCTGGTCACAATATGCCACCACAGTGGGGGCAAGTCACCTTCCTTTCTGGCAGGAGGCAAAGCTTCAGTCATAATACCATCAGGTGATGTCTCCTTCTGCAGCTGCTTAACCTCCCGATCCCAGCTTTCCATCCTCAGCTTCTTCCACTGCTCTCTCTTAGAAAAGTAATCAGAATACACGGCTTTCTCAGAGGGATGCCAGTAACCTAAGCACCATTCCGGAACCTTGTAGCATTCTCGTAGGAGGTGCCCCCGGGAGACTCAGGGAAGATGTACGGCTGAGGGTGCTGGTTCTGCCAGAATTATTCTTCCGCTGCCCTCAGCAGCTGGATAGCCTTCATCATATCCTTCTCATTCCTATGTTCTTCAAACCGGGCTCTCAACAAACAAGCAAAGTACCGGCATTTGTCCCTGTGCACACACCACGACTCGAGTGTGGCGCAGCGCATGCTTGTAGAGCCGCAGCACCTTCTGCTGGTGCGTCAGGTAGGCCGGAGCAGGGCAGAACGCCATAGCGCCCGGCTCACCTCCAGCGGCCGCCGTGGGGGCTCAAGGATGCTTCTCTTGATCACCAAGTCTGCTAACCACAGTCTCTTCCTCCATGTCCTCCCTACCCAACAGACACAGGTTTTCTACAGTGATGGAGAGCACACCTTCCCTGAAAAACGACATGTACATATCTTTCACTGAGTTTAAGATCAGTGCCACACAAACGACGCTACTGCATCACAGCCAAATAAACAACTACTCTGGAGATCGCCTTTCTCGGTGGCATGGGCTTTGAAAAGGTGAGGTCTTGCAAACGTAAGGTCTCTTGTAGATGAGCCATCAGCACAATTCATGCCAAAAATAAGGCTTCAGAGTGGATACACAGTAGTGACCCTGCTTGCCTTTTAGCCGTTTTTAGTGTGTATCATTGAGAAATTATGGGCCCCCTTTAAGTCTTAGTTGCCTGCTTTGAAAAAGGGAGCTATGAGGGGCTAGGAGTGTAGACCAGTGGTCAAGCACTTGCCTGCCATGTGTCCCCAAACCTGCAGCAAACTGACAGACATCTATGAGCACTGGAGAAAACAAATAAAAAAAAACACACAAAAAACAACAAAAACCAGGAGAGGGAGTGGATAGTAATACTTATCCACAAGATAGTTTTGCAGATTATACTGCATGTGGTATGAAGCCTTGCAGTGCGCACCTGCGTGATGAGTCTGGGTTAGCAGTGCTCTAATTATTATTAATGAAGACCCTTAGATGCAATCATGCCAATTAAAACCTGTCTTAGAGGTGTCAGCTTCTTAGGAAATTAGATGTAGCTGGAGACGGAGGTCAGAATTCCAGTTCAGTTCTGCAACCTTGGGTCTCTGTTTCCTCATCTATAAAATCAAAGACAGTAAAAGCACCACTCAGGACAGTAGCATGTTCCTCTAGATCCTCCGTGACACTCAGGACAGTAGCATGTTCCTCTGGATCCTCAGTGATGCTTGGGACAGTAGCATGTTCCTATGGATCCTCCTTGACATTCGGGACAGTAGCATGTTCCTATGGATCCTCCGTGACACTCAGGACAGTAGCATGTTCCTATGGATCCTCCGTGACACTTGGGACAGTAGCATGTTCCTATGGATCCTCCGTGACACTTGGGACAGTAGCATGTTCCTCTGGATCCTCAGTGACACTCGGTACAGTAGCATGTTCCTCTGGATCCTCCTTGACATTCGGGACAGTAACATGTTCCTCTGGATCCTCAGTGATACTTGGGACAGTAGCATGTTCCTCTGGATCCTTGGTGACACTCGGGACAGTAGCATATTCCTCTGGATCCTCAGTGATACTCGGTACAGTAGCATGTTCCTCTGGATCCTCAGTGACACTCGGGACAGTAACATGTTCCTCTGAATCCTTGGTGACACTTGGGACAGTAGCATGTTCCTCTGGATCCTCAGTGCCACAGGCATCCAGAAGGATTAAATGTGTGAAGCCTTCATTTCAGGAAATGCCAGTGGGGTGGAGTGGGGAGGGCAGCTCGGGCAGCCGGGAAAGCCATCAGGCTGTGATGCAGATCTTGTCAATTCATCCTATTTTTGATGCATTTCAAAGGAAACGGCACATGTCTGTACTTCCCCTAAGTACTTTACCATGTGCATCTTTAACTAGAGTTCTGGGGTTTTTTTTCCTGGCTAAAAAAGTGTTTAATGCAAAAATTTATACCAAGTTTTTAAGTGACTGAAACCATTCCCCAGCACCAGACAGCAGACTACCTGGCTGGGAGCAATTGGCAGCTGCCCATTCTTGGCGTGGAATGTAGCGTGTGGACATCTGCTTGTGTGCTTCCCACAGATGCTGATTATAGTAGGCAGGGGCTCCAGGAAGCCGACTAAGGCAGTGCTTAGCCTACAGGAGGCTCATTATGGGATGGCTGAAGAAACCAGCTGCTTCATGACCCATATGAAGTCATGAAGGCTGGCCTTGACTGAAAAACCAAGTGGTTTCATCAAAATGATACTTAAAGCTACAACTTCCATCCTCTGCTCCCTTCTTTTCAATAATATGCATTTTCTGCAGGTGGACTCCTACCATTTGTGCATGTCCTGAATCTTTGGAGCACAGCACCACACTTTTCCAGGTCTTGGATGGTAATTCCCAGACTTCCAATCCAGAATATCAAAATAAGACAACAGAACACTTGTTTCCCAGGTCTATTACTAGGGGTGTGGTCTTGTGCTCTGGGCTCTGACCAAACAGATGGGCCCATGCAAAGCTTTGTTGGAAACTGGGCGATGTATCTGGGATAAGCACAAGCATCCATGTGGTGGTCAGAGGCAATGGCAGGGCTGGTACCAATAGCTAAGGAAGTGATACTGACAAGCAACCTCCTGCCGCTGGCCTCTAGGTGGAACAATGCTGCTAGGTCATTGTGGGAGTCACTTAGGATGCTCAGGCTGTGGTCCACCCATGATTCTGAGAATCTTATCTTTAGTATCATTCCTTATCTAAACCAGCTAGAGGCAACTCATCTGTGTGCACCGTAAACCCTGACCTATTTAATAATAATAAAAGCCTTTCATTCACTTTTTAAAGTCACAGCACATTTTCATCAAACACAATACAGAGATCCCTCAATTTACAATAGACCAATAAGCCCACTGCCAGCTGAAAACATCACATTGAAAACGTATCAAACAAGCCGGGCGGTGGTGGCGCACACCTTTAATCCCAGCACTTGGGAGGCAGAGGCAGGCAGATCTCTGTGAGTTTGAGACCAGCCTAGTCTACAAGAGCTAGTTCCAGGACAGGCTCCAAAGCCACAGAGAAACCCTGTCTCGAAAAACTAAAAAAAAAAAAAGAAAGAAAGAAAGAAAGAAAGAAAGAAAGAAAGAAAGAAAGAAAATGTACCAAACATATCTAAACTACTTAACACAGCACGGCAACCCAGCCTGCCTTCCACATGCTTGGGACATGGACAGCAGTCATCCAACAGCTGAACGATTATATCTATCTATCTATCTATCTATCTATCTATCTATCTATCTATCTATCTATCTATATATCTATATATCTATCTATATACATAATATATACAGTTCTGGACTTGTATATTGGTAGCTTAGGAAAAGATCAAATTTCTCTACTGAAATTCTATCACTTTTATACTATTGCAGAGTGAAAAGACCAAAATCAAATCAGGGCATGCCAGGGTTATCGCTATTCTCCTGTCCCATCGTCTGAACAAACTCCTCTTATTTGGAAGCATACCTGCTTCAGGTTTTCACAGCCATTTGCTTGCTCTTTTCTTCCATGCGTGTCTATCATAAGTGTCAGGAAAACGCCAATTCAAGAAGCAGATCAGCCATAGCCTCTGAACTTCTCACTGACGCTCCTCCCATTTCATGGGTGACCCTTTCAGGAGCCTCCCAGCACACATAGGCACCCCCTTCCTAGATTAAGTGTTTTCCCATTATGACCCCAGGTAATCTGTGATTTTGAGGAGGTCCACACCTCAAAACATTAATACACCAAAGTCAAAAGTTGAAAAGCAGGCTGGGTCTGGAGTCCAGTGGTAGGCCCTGGGTTTAATTCCTCGCACCGTGAAAGAAAAATGACATGATGTCACTGTAAATATAGGAAGTGATTCACCCTGATGTGTAAGTCAGATGCAAAGACAGAAGATAGAACTGGAAGTGGGATCCGAGTGTCCCTGCATGTTCTCACGCCACTGATGTGATAAAAAAAAGGTACATATGACACACCCCTGACCGAACTCACCGACAGACCCAGTCCCCAAAGTTGAGGGGGAATGAGAAGTGCTATTCTTGACTTCTTTCCAGTGAACAAGGAGGAAGCTCCCACAGAAGCAGAAGTGATGGGCCTCGTGAGGGTGGATTCTTACTCCATCTGTATGCTGCTGAGAGCTGAGAGTGGGAACCCTCATCAGACGGGGATTTTGCATATATAAGCAGAAATTTCAAGAACCTTGAAGGAGCTGGAGTCCATCAAAGTGTCCCTTCCGCCAGGCAGAATGGGAAGCTCTTGCTGACGGGTTTGGATGCCATATGCACAAAGAAGTAAATCCCTAAGGGAGGGACGCAGCACCCAGCTATTGTGTCTGCACAGATGGCACAGTGCGTTCACAGGATCAAACAGTAAGGGTTCCAGAGGCAGAGCCCAAGCAGTGCAAGGGTTCAAGTGGATAATATCCAGGAAAGAAACACCCTCCCCAAAAGGGGTATCTTATCTAATAAAATAAACAAACAAACAAAAAACCAAAAACAAGCCTTAGTAAAGCTGAAAGGATTTTGGTAAAGATGCTTTTGGTCCATAAGGTCAACCACAGCAGCCAGAAAAGCAAATCTAAACGCTATAAACATTATATGTCTAACTTATGTAAGAGGATCAAATAAAGATGGTAAGACTATAAAGGGAGTCAGCATTACTACACAGGTTAGCTTTTTTTTAAATTTATTTATTTATTAAGGATTTCTGCCTCCTCCCCGCAACCGCCTCCCATTTCCCTCCCCCTCCCCCGATCAAGTCCCCCTCCCTCATCTGCTCGAAGAGCAATCAGGGTTCCCTGACTTCCCACAGGTTAGCTTTTAAAGGCCCTGGGGCAGTTAGAAAGGAGAAGCTGGATGCTCTTTAGGTGTTCCCACAGCCATTCTGGAGCGGTCACACACCCAGCTGTGGCTAACAAAGAAATCACGTAGCATTGTCTGCAATTGTCTCTAAGTGCTTAAAACAATTGAACTGGCTTTGAATAATCGTGGGACGGATGCTGGGATTTCAACCCAGGCTGAGGCAGGAGATCTGTGAGCTCGTGGTCCGCCTGAGTGACACAATGAGTTTCTAGGCAAGCCTGAGTTTTTCAAAGAGACCCCCAAACAAATCCTTTGCCATAGAGGGGCAGATCCACAGTTTAGGGAGCCTGACAATTAGTCCATGTTAGAAATCCAGTGTGAGAGGGAACACAGAATCACCAATGTGAAGTAGCCATCAGCCTCTGTGAGGGAACCTAAAAGGAAAGGGCCTGGATACAGTGCAAGTCTACACCCACCTCATTCACCTTTGCCATTCATTAGAACCCTTTACTAACGCAATCTACTATATAACAAACATACCTGACTCATCCTAAGAAAAGTGCATGGTAAAATCAGTCTGATCTGCTGGGTACATTTAAGCCTTAAGTTGGTACACCTTAAATGCATCTCGTGTTCAGCCAACGGGGAATGTGCTTCCCTCTGATAAGGGGTCTTAGAAGCTCAAGGCTCCACCCTAAGCTTAGTTTTCCAGGAAGGAAAGAGAGAGGTCATTGGGGGATGGACTCAGTGAAGACCTCACTGGCCTGGCTTTCAAAGCATAATCACTAGTTCTGCCAATGCTCTACAGGAGTCCTCAGAGTGACGGCAGCGGTGAGCAAGGCAGGTCTCACCACCATGCACCTCCTTTCACTCAGAGGAGGTCAAACCGCTACCTGGGGTGAAAGACTAACTTGATTCAGTCTTCCGACCTCAGTGGGTAAACATTTTCACTACTTTCTGGTTTTCATCACCAGGGAGCTGCCACTTTAAGGTGAAGATCTTCCATGACTGGCAGACTCTCACTGCTTCAGTTGGGTGACTGTTAAAACATCAGTTGTCCCAGGGAATGGTTGTGACATGGAAAAGTCACCCTGTGTCTCAGTCTCCTCACTGAGAAGATGGATATTCAGCCCAGAGAAACTGCTCTGGAAATCTGGTTGACTCTATTGATAGGCCAAGATAAAAGTATCTCTATAGAGTTGGGGAGATAGTTCAGTGGTTAAGAGCAGAGAACAGGAGTTCAATTCCCAGCACCCACATCAAGTGGCTCACAACCTCCTGTAACTCTAGCTCTTGGCCAGAGACTTTGTGGGTACCTAACCTCATGTGCATACACTTACACATAATTAAAAATAATAAAATCTAAAAGATTTATGTAACCACCACCTTCTTTTACAGAGTCCACTGTGATAAAAAAAAAAACAAAAACAAAACAGTAGCTTATGAGATGCATACAAGTACCTTGCAGGCTAAATTATAATTTAAAATGTGAACTTTAATGACCATGTTAATGTGAGCGGGAAAGAGTGGCCACAAACAATTAAAACGTGGTTATGCTTGTCCAAATCGATGTCTCAGTGCTTTAGCATCTGGATTTGCAGATGTGTAGGGGTTTCCAGTGTAAGCCAGCAGGTACCTGCTGCACCTGGGAGAGTAAGTCCCATTAGCAGAGGCGCTATGGGTGCTGTTCAACACTACCACAATTCCAACACCTGAGAGACTGAAGGCCCTTAGAGAGTGTCAGAGAGGCTGCGCCAGGGCTTTCAGAATAAAATCAAGCCGTGGGTGTTTCTGCTCTGGCTTTTGCATTCCGTGGTTCTGTATCTCTTCATAGGAATATGGGCTCTTCGATCAATCCCATCATCTAGCTCCTGTAGACTCCTGTCAGTCTTGGGATTCACTTACTAAACACTCTCATGCATAGGCTCTGAGAAGCCTATTGAAGAATGTTGCCACCTGCATTGGTCAAGTCTATACAGGCCTCACCTTGGTGTCAGGAAGCCGGTCAACTTGTACCACACAAGCCCAACACCATTTCTGGTTTGCAAAGTTGCTTAGAACAATGAGCTGCCCAGAAGTAAAATAATGCTTGAGTCTGTCCTTACGTGGAACAAACAGGTTTCACAGGTTCGAAGATTCTGGAGACCATAACCCTACCTAGCCTGTGAACATCCTCTCAGACCGTGGGAGAGAGATAAAGTACCTCTAATCCTTGGGAAGTGAATCCTGACAATTTTACACAGTTGCTGTATCCATTTGAATACAGGCTGGGTTTTCTCCTGCCAGAAGCAGGCCTCTGTCACTTCTGACACGATCTTCAGCCTTTTCCTGCTTTTACTTCCTCAATGTGGTTGGTGCATATGTCTGCCTTCTACAAACCACCTTCTGGAGACCACTTCCCTATGGGGCAGGAAGATGCAATCCACTCCAGTCTTCTGGCTCCCCATCCACACATGGGCTTTGCAGAGAGGCCACAGTGGAAGCCTCCGAGTTTCAGTGTGACCTCTTCGAGCGCCTGTCTTCTTGCTCTGAACACATTCAGGCTGTCACAGAAGTGTTTGGATGACAGCTGAAGACACTACTCAGCTCTCTCTCCCTCCTCCCTCCTTTTCTTTTTCCTCCCCCCACTCCCCCCACCTTTCTCTCACACACATACACTCACATACTCTGACATCCATTCTGTAGAACATAGCCCTACCTAGCCTGTTAACATCCTCTAAGGTTGTCGGGGAGAGATAAACCAACTCTAATCTTTGTGGACTGAAGCCTTACAATTATATATTGTTGCTGTATCCATTTTGAATATTGGCTGGCTTTCTTCTGCCAGAAGTAGGACTCTCTCTCTCTCTCTCTCTCTCTCTTCTCTCTCTCTCTCTCTCTCTCTCTCTCTCTCTCTCTCTCACACACACACACACACACACACACACACCACATCACACTATGTAGCCCCAGGTATAGTATGTACATTTGCACTAGGCCCTGTAAGTAGTACAACCTTTCTTTCCAAACTGTCTCTTTTTAAACTGCTGATTTGTCTTCTCTTCATAGCCATGATCCTACACGTAAAACTCCCTTCTCTTGATATGGGTTTCACCTTCCTTGGTTTATGCACTAATGGGTAATGCATGCCCACAATTCACTTACATGCTTTAGGATCTACAGCACACCTAGCAGTGAATGAGTAACGGCAAATGTAAATACCACTCTCTGTCCCCAGACACCTACAGGATCAAGGCTGAAAGTGAGAGCCGTGACTTACAACAGAGGATGGAAGGTAGAAGTTATTCTGAGGGAGGCGTGGCAAAGAAGGTAAACGCTAAGGTAAGCCTGGGAGGACAGATCTCAGGAAGAAGAGAACATGGGACATGGCAATCAATGAGAGGTGAACACACACTTTGGGGACCACAGATCCAATGTTGACACTACTGCAGGAGCCTCGAGTACCTTGTGGAAGGGAATGGGAATTTGGCCAGCACAGGCAGAACTGTCGTGTGGGCCATGAAAACATTTAGTTTCTACACTACAGTGGACAATGAGGTCTGGTCCTAAAGCTGCTGCTCACAAACTTGAAAATTGGAGACAAATTTAAGTTCTCAGGTTCTATCCTGACTACTCAACCCAAAACTCAGAGAAGTTTTAACCACAAAATACTCCTGAGCTGGCAAATACAAATGGTGGAAGGCAACCATATGGGGAATAGTATGCATTTGAGATAAATATAAAGGATGGTGCATATATGTGAGATCTATTGAGGGGTATACAATTTGAGTGCATGCGGGAAGTGGGAAGAAGAAACACCATTTAAGACAAAATTCAGGTTTCTGTCTTAAGAAATACAGTCCACAAAATTAACATCATCTAGACAGACAACAGTGATGGTGGGAGCCGGAGACATCAGCTGAATGTGAGTGGCCGTGAGTCACCAGAGTGGCCGTGACTTACGAGATGGCTGGCCGTGTGGAACCTAAGCACACATCAAACAGTGGAGGAAAAAGCTCTGAGGTTCAGTGATGCATTCCCAGTGGGAAGCCAACAGCAGCTATCCAGCTCAGCTGTGTCAGGGTCACCTACAGCAAACTTCTGCACCCACTTCAGCTCACAAGAACTAATTGTTAAATACCTGGGAATCTTATCAGCTTTTTGTTAAACCCTGGGTAGCTACGTGCAAAGATTTTCTTCCACGTAGAAATTAGCAAATGCTACATACAGATTAGGTCTCCCTCTCCTGGAGCTCATGCCCTGTGCTGGCTACCTACACACACTCTTGACAACTAAGAATAAGTGTAAATTCATTGGCCCAAACCCAGAAGTATTGAACCAGAAATATTGGGATAATCTTCACAGCTCTGCCGCCACTTTGGGCTTGGATTCAGGAGGGAAGGTGAAGGACCCAGCTGTAGACACGCAGATTCACCACTGGCCCATGAGGAGGTGGGAGAAAGGTTCATGAGGCTGGGTTGGCTCAATGAGACCCCTGGCCTGCCCTTGCTGGACTACAAACCAGTGTACTCGGCCACGCTCATGTATTTCCTAAAATTTATTATTATTATTGATGTTATTGTCCTCTGGTCATTCTTACCAGCAATAATCCGACTCTGGCCCCCTGACTTTATAAGTCTTACTTACAACAGAGGGAGTTCGCAGTGACAAGTTGGGCTTCTGTGAGTGTGACAAATGGCCTGGCAGTGATGGTGGTGGTGGAGGGGACTGCTGGGGACACAGTTCACACAGTCTGTTTTGGACTTCAAATTTAATTAGAATTATATAATATTACTTTAGTATGATTAATTTGCAACACGTTATAACAAAAAGAACACTGGACTAGAAACTTGTGGGTTTCCATATACATTTATATTTATGTGACTCTGAAAAATCATTCAACTTTATTACCTACAGAAATTGAAGTTGGGGCCTAGAGATATAGCTCAATGCTCAGTGGTAGACTGCTTATCTTAGATGCATGAAGCCCTGGGTCCAATTGTCCGTACCACATACACATAAATACCCAAAATGTCACAAATGCATAAAAACAAAAACTTTAAAAGTTTGAAACGATATCATTTTCAGTTTCTTACAGCTCTCTGCTTTAGTTTTCAAATGAAAATACAATGTTGATGATTAAATTATAAATACTCTTCAGAAAAATTGAAAACACATGTATGTAAACAGAGAAGATTATGCTGTGGGCTGAGTGTCTATGTCCCATTCAGATTTCCTCACAAAGGGGTTCTAGGGGCCTCAGTGCTTGCTCACACTTTCCACCACCTGTAGTGAGAAGGACGCCAGCTGCAAGCCAGAAAGCAGCCCTCGCCAGAACCCAATCATGCTGGCACTCTGGGCTTTGACACCCCCCCCCCCTCAGAACTATGAGCAGTGTGTCTCTGCTGCAGAAGCCACCAGCTCTCAGAACTACAAGCAGTGTGTCTCTGCTGCAGAAGCCACCAGCTATATGGTATTTTGTCATGGCAGCTCAAGCTGATTGAAACACAGTCCAATCTTTTCTCGCCTAAATAAATCTCACTAAGTGTTGAGAACTTATTTCCAGAATATATGCTCATATGTGTTCATATGTGAGGTACCTGTACACACAAACTTTACATAAAGAAATAATTGCACATATTGTCTACCTGCGTGTACTTCATATTACATCATAGAGCATGGGCATCTTTTCAGATATATCTACCCTGTGCCTTTCAAGGTGTATAATATTCCTTCAAAGAAAGCTAAATCATAATACCTCAACCAGCTAAACACGTTCTGCTTTTAGTTTATCTTTTAAACCATGTCACAACTTTTTTTTTAAAAAATTTCTTTTATTTTTCAGATCTCTTGTGATCCAAGTCCTGTTAGTTTTTCTTAAATAAAATTCCTTAACTGGAATTGCTAGGACAGGAAATGTGCAGTTTTTGTTTTTCTTGTTTGTCTTTTTAATCTCTTTGTGTGTGCTTGTATGGTGTGTGTGTGTATGGTTTGTGTGTGTGAGTATCTGTGTGCTACAATCAGAGGACAACCTCAGGGGTCAGATTTCACTTTCCACCTTGTTTGAGACAGGATCTCTATCTGTGGCTTTGTACACAAGGCTAGAAGGTTTGTGATCATCTCGCGGGGTCACCTGTCCCTGCTTCCATCTTGCCACAGGAACGCTGGGGATCCCAACTCAGGTCTTCGTGGTGCATGACAAATCCTTTACCCACTGAGCCACCTCCTATGTGCAGCTTTTGTGTCTTTGACCTCACATTCTTGTCAACTATGAGCATTAACAATCGCTTAAATCTTTACTAGTCTGTCAGGCAAAACATAACACTTCAGTCATACTGAATTTCACATTAATCTGATTTTGAATGGCAGTGACTGCATTTAATTCATGACTGAAGCTCAGACTCTAAAGCCAAACCATGAAAACTTGATCCCAGACTTGGCCATCACCATTAACTGTCCCCAAACGAGCTATTGACCATGGGATGATTTTTCTTTTGAAAATATAAAGGCAGTTTTTTTTTATTTTTTGGTTTTTTCGAGACAGGGTTTCTCTGTGGCTTTGGAGCCTGTCCTGGAACTAGCTCTTGTAGACCAGGCTGGTCTCGAACTCACAAAGGTCCGCCTGCCTCTGCCTCCCGAGTGCTGGGATTAAAGACGTGCGCCACCATCGCCCGGTTTCTAAAGGCAGTTTTTCAGTGTCTTTTAGCTTCCACTTTGGCAGGCTAGGTAGTAGGTGCCTTTACAGACTCAGCTGTCTCATTGGCTCTTGATCAAGCCTTGTATGTGCGTGACTCCACTTTGTCAGTAACGTCCATCCCTTGCCAGCAGACACTCTTTGCTACTAGTGCTTCTGTCTCTCACTTTCCATGTTTAGAGGCTTCCAGGAAACCTGAGTTAAAAATTAAGTCTCAACACGACCCAAAGCTCAAAGGAGAAGTTGATCTTCTGACACCTGTCAAGTCTGTAAATGGTTTAAATATTTGTCCCCATTTTTAAACTGTACTGACTCTTGAATCTGCAAAGTTTTATCATAAATAAAAGAACTAGAGTTCTCTTTACCGCAGGCCATAGGTTAGGTGGCATCATGACATCACAAGGAGGAGGGGATCCCATCTTCTCCTAGGAGTGATAGTCTTGAGTGTTGCAGAATATTTGTTTAACTAAGCAGAGATGTGTTGCATTTGTTTAACTATGTAAAAATGCGTAGCATTTGTTTATGTTTCAGAATAACTGTTTGACTATGGAAAGGTGTGTTGCTGTTTTACCTTGCCTGCCTAAGGCACCTGATTGGTCTAATAAAAAGCTGAAGGTATAGGCAGAACTTCTAGGCAGTGAGAGTAAGTAAGAGGAGTAGTAATTTAGGCTCAGGGAAGAAAGAAAAGGAGACACTAGGGAGATGCCCAGCAGTTAGTCAGCCAGACACGGAGGAAGCAGGAAAGTTGGACATACAGAATGAAAGAAAGGTAAAAAAGCCCCAAGACTGTGGGAGAATTGTCTGTATTCTGTCAATCATGTTATAAATATAAGACACAACATAGATGAATAGAAACAGGTTAAATTAAGTTAAAACAGCTAGTGGAACAAGCCTAAGGTAAGTCTGAGCATTCATAATTAATAAGTCTCTGTGTCTTTATCTGGGAGCTGTTTGGCAGCCCAAAGAAAATTACAACTACAATTGAGTTTTCCATGGGCAAGATTACATGAAGTGTAAGCCTACTGAAAACAGTTTGACTAAGGCAACTTTTAAAAAAGATTTATTTATTTATTATGTATACAGTGTTCTGTCTGCCTGCATGCCTGCATGCCAGAAGAGTGCACCAAGATCTCATTACAGATGGGTGTGAGCCATCTGTGGTTGCTGGGAATTGAACTTAGGACCTCTGGAAGAGTAGTCAGTGCTCTTAACCTCTGAGTCACCTCTCCAGCCCCTCAGGCAAATTTTTTTCCCCTAAGGCACAGCTTTCAGAACCACTTTTAGAGTCTTGTCTAAGGAACAACAGCAACAACAAAAATCTCTTGGCTTGAAATTCCCTGAAATTATATTCAAGTAGCTTAGGATGTGTTTGAGGTATCTGAATCTGTTCCCAGTTTTTCAAAAACTGCATCCGTATAGTAAAATTCAGCCCACATAAACATGACACATGCATGATGGGTGGGATGATGGTGCTCAACTCTTACGCTTGTACCTTGAGGGCAGAAGGAAGCCACCAGATGAGACAAATTTGCCTTTTTTTTCTCAATATCAGATTTATGTGTACGTTACAAAATAAAGAGAAACCCATGCATTGGCTACAAACCATATACACTCTCAAGGCTCTGAGGTGTTTGTTACTTCCCCCAAAACAGGATGTGGTGGCCACCTTCATCCTGTTCCCTGAAGGCAGCTGCTCAGCTAACACTGGCCAATGGCACGGAACGTGGCTTGCTCAACCATGACAAATAAGCTTCCCAGAGGGCTGTGTGGAGTAGTTTGGTGATCCAGAGGAAGTGGATGGCACTGAATCACGGTGCTGAGGGTAGAAAAAAAAAAGTAACAACCATGATTCACATTAACCAAAAGGTTAAGGGACGGGGGTGGGGGGAAGGGGCAACAACAGATTAACACCACATAAACACACTCCCATATTAGCATATGCCACACTGAGAATTCCAGTGTAGCTTCTGCTTTTATGAAGTGCAAAGAAGAAGCAGAAAAGGAGATTTTCAAAGCGAAGCCTCGGAAATCTAATGATGCAGCTATACCAAAGAACTGAATTCTTCTTAGTGATCCTACTATTTGTTAGAAGAAAAAGTGACCCAATGTAGTATCTTTGGCAAAGCTCCAATACTCCTTTATATGCCTTCTTTTATTTCTTTTGAACACCACCAAACTTTTAAACTTTAACTAATTTTACTTAAATTACTTTACCTTTACAAATAAGAGTTTTTGCCTCATTAACAGCATTTTTTTCTAGCATAATTTAATTTCTCAGAAATGAATTATCTAATAATCTACAATAAGAGGATACAATTAAACTCATTCAAATCAAATCAACACGCGAATGAAACAAACAAACAGAACTGAACTATAAGCAAGCCTCAAAGTCATTGGAGTCCATCACTTTGGAACCTTCTGGAAAGAAACAAACGCATAAAGCCAAGAGACTCAGACTTGATGTATGAGCCTACTAATGGCATGTAGATACAAACTTTGAGTCTCTTTGTGGGTAGAAAAATAAGACATAACCAGTTTCATAAAACATAATATTGAGTTAATGTTTGGAGAGGATTTGGTTTATTCTGGCCCTATCAGTGGCCAAGCAGACTTTAAAATTTGAGGTTGGATGTCTGCAACAGCGTGGGTGGGAAGGGGGAGCGGCCTTGGGCGACGTGTTACACGAGGGTCGCAGGTGTGAACAGTCACTGTAATCATTAGCCGTGTCAGGAAACAACTGCGTCACTCTTGGAGAACTACAAGATGGCATCAGGCTGGTGGAAGCACCGAGGGAGAGAGAGAAACCGAGGGCGGAGCAGGTGCACAACATGCTCACCTCTTCACACCCCACTCACAAACGGAAAGGTTCACAGAGCTGAGCCCACAGCAGACAGCCTGGGAATAGCTTCAGAGCAACCGACTTTTCTGTAGCTTTCTTCCCCAAGTTTGGGCGTCTTCTATGGCTGGGCTAATCAAATCTCAGAAATTGTTGTTTTATACTCTACTTGTGACTTCTCAAGCACATATTTACACTCCACTTGCCAAGAAAGATTACAGAACACTATGAGAAGCAACAGTATTTAATTCTACCATATTTTATTCTGACAGACACCACACATTTGTCACTTAGGAAGACACAAGGACATTACTGATAATTTCACATCAAATACTAGGGACAGCTTCATCAATGTGTCTAGCTTTCTATGATTTACCTGTGTTTCCAAATACAAAGCTCTCTAAAACATGTTAAAGCTACACCCCAGGAAATAAAGACTGATGTGGATTCCCCTCTGTATGCTATCAGTATATTTTATTATCATTGGTTAATAAAGAAGCTGCTTTGGTCAGAATATATTCTGAATATTCTGCAGGGCAGAATATAGGTAGTCAGGAAAACTAAACTAAATACAGGGAGAAAGAAGGCAGAGTCAGGCAGACACCATGTAGCTGCCCAAGAAGCAAGAGGTAACAAGCCACGAGACTCGTGGTAAAATATAAGATAATAGAAATGGGTTAATTTAAGATGTAAGAGACAGCTAAGAATACACCTGAGGCATTAGTCAAACAGTGTTGTAATTAATATAGTTTTTGTGTGACAATTCAGGTCTGGGCATCTGGGAAACTAAAGCACAGTCTATTATTACAAAAGACAATATTTTCTGGTTAAATTTATCAATATTTTGCTTATAGAATTATGATACAACAGCTCATTGTGGGTATTTAAATCTAATGTTTTTTAACACTGAAAGTAACGTTTTTTAAATCGCAAAAGCAAAACAAAGCCATAGAAAACAGAAGAATTTGAAACTCTCAGCCCTGTTTGTTAATCTTCTGGAGTGTGTCATTCTGGAATCTGTGCACTCACCAGCCCCTGCCTCTTCAGTGCACATTCATCTTGCAGCTTATTATAACCAAAACTACACGTACCTACTTAATTATCAGCACGCATTTCTTCCGCCTCCTGGGGAAATGTGTCTTAGGACTTTCGTCGATGATTACCTCCTCTTAGCTCCTGCGGCATCCTGTACACTGTGGACTCCATAGGATTTCATGAATGAAAAGCTGACTTTTACTGAGTGTTTGGAAAACTGAAAGGATGAAACAAATGAGGACTGGCATCTAGATCCTCGGCTCGGACGCTGGGGAACTCCCAAATAAGACAGTCAAGAGGTATGTCTTAGGGTTTCTATTGCTGTGATGAAACCAGAAAGCAAGTTGGGGAGGAAAGGGTTTATCTGGCTTATCCTTCCATATCACTGTTCATAATGGAAGTCAGGGAAAAAACTCCAATAGGGCAGGAACCTGGAGGAAGGAGCTGATGCAGAGGCCATGGAGGAGTGCTGCTTGCTGGCTTGTTTCCCATGGCTTGCTCAGCCTGCTTTCTTATAGAACCCAGGGCCACCAGATCAAGGATGGCACCATCCACAATGGGCTGGGTCCTCCCTGATCAATCACTAAAAAACTGCCTTACGGACTGGCCCACAGCCCAATCTTATGGAGGCATTTACTTAATCGAGGTTTCCTCCTCGCAGAGGACTATAGTTTATGTCCAGTTAATATGAATCTAGCCAGCAAAGGTAACACTTGTTAATTAATGTACATATTTCTTTTCTTTCTCTTAGATTATACTAACCTATACATATATAAACATGCCACAAAGTACACAGACATTTAAAGAATATTTTTATTATTTTAAACTATGTGTGTACATATGTGTCTCTGTGTGGGTATATGCACGTGAGTGCAGGTACTCATGGAGGCCAGAAGAGGGCGATGAATCCCCTTGGGCTGGAATTACAGGCAGCTGTGAACCCCACCCCATAAGGATCCTGGGAACCTAATGGGTCCTTTGCAGTAATGCTCTTAACTGTCTTGCCATTCTTCAGTCCACAGGACACAGACACTTTGACAATATTAATGGCGCATACAGTTTCACTAATACCCAACTGAAGGCTCCATCAGGACAAATAAGGGATGTCACTGGGGTCCCAGCATCGGGCTCCTGTGTTTATTTGCTTGCTTGCCTGTCTGGCCTGCTTAGACACTGTCTGAATAACTCAGAGTTGGAGAGACACTCAATCAGGCAAAGCTTAGATGGCTTCTGCGTCACAGACCTTCCATACACAGCCAGGAGCTCAGAGTCACGCCAACCCTTGCATATGCTTTATGACTTAGAACTTAGAAAAAAGCAGAAAGCAGCAAGTCTTTTCCATGCTAACTTGGAAAGAGTCCAGTACATTAATAACCAGTGTGAAAGCACAGCCTCTTCTCCTTGCAGCAACACCGCATCCTCGCCGGCTGAGGGAGCCACTGCATCCTCGCCGGCTGAGGGAGCCAAGGCGTCCAGAGAAGCAACGAAACTGCATATTTTACAGCATTCAAAGGCTTTGCTTACTAAAATGCAGGAAAACACACACATCCACAAGACTGGAAATTTCTCCAGGGTCCTTACTGACAAGCGAGAGTAACTGCGGATTCCATGTCAAACCACTTTGTGCAGCTGTTGGGCTGGGGCGACAGGTTGTTGCCGTGAGTGGAGCTCGCTGCATACCCCGAAGGCATCATGAGTCTAAGATGAACAAAGCCATCACACAAAACAAGGCAAAAAGTCCCAGCCGATGTCAGAGGTAATGAAGAAGTTTCTGGAACACAAATGTATACAGCATCCCACTAATAGCAATTAGTAGATCACTAAAGAAAATCACAGCTACTACTAAAATTCTCAATGGTAAAGACTTTCAAATGTTACATTCTAGCTGGGTGGTGGTAGCACATGCCTTTAATCCCAGCATTGAGGAAGCAACTGGATCTCTGTGAGTTTAAGGCCAGCCTGGTCTATAAAAGCTAGTTCTAGGACAGGCTCCAAGGCTACAGAGAAACCCTGTCTCAAAACAACAACAACAACCCCCCCAAAAAAAAACAAAACAAAAAACAACTACCAAAAAACAAACAAAAAAATCACATTCTGGCTGTCCAATCTGACAGAAGGCAGAGGCAGGAGGATTGGTTGCCCTATTAATCTTAAGGTCTCTATTAGAAACTCTCCCAGGAAAGGCAAATATTCTTTTCTTTCTCTTGACTCAGGTTTGAGCACATGACATGCTTTTCAGCCAATTGAATGACAGAGAAGTTCCAAGCTTACATCAAAAGAGGCCCCCGTGTGTCCACTTGGACTCTTCCTAGACCATGATGGGAGACAGGCTTCCTCCGGCAGCTCCTGCTCCCACCCAGCACTTAGGGTGTGACCAGAGCTGCCAGTCTGAACAGCCTTCAGCAAGAAGCCCAGATGAGCCAGAGCTTAGAACACAGTCCTCCAGGTGAGTTCAGCCCACATCAGCTAACCCCAGATGTATGTGTGATACAACCAAGTTCTGCCCAGCTTAGTCCAACCTCACTCTGCTCAACCGCAGCCAACCTATTGCATGAGCCACACAGATGTGGAAAATCTATTTTCTTGATAAGTTTGGGGATATATGCTCATGTAAGAGCTCACCCAGGAGCAATAGGGCCATATAAGAAGTCAAATAAATAGCGTGTCGTCGTTTTTCCCTTGCTTTTTATCTGGAAAAAATGGGAAGTAACATAACACACAGCATATAATTATGTTCACATTTGCTTTAAGAAGTTCCTTTTCTCAAGAAAAGTCTAACTTCTGTGCCCCATAATGGAGCAACAATTGTATAATCTGCCACAGATCCCAGTAGACCTGAACCCCACATATCCTGTGCTGGATACCACGGTCATGGTGTCTCTTCACAGCAATAGAATCCCCAAGGGATAGAGAAGAGCCACACAGTACCATGTGGCTAAATCTTCATGTATTTCTACTGTTGTGATAAAGCAATGACAAAACACCAGGAGCCAAATCAGCTTGAGTCAGAAAGGGAGAGGAGTGAACCTCAATTTTTCCTTTGTAAAATTTCTTTTTATTTTATGCGTGTCTTAGTTAGGGTTTCTATTGCTGTGAAGAGACACCATGACCACGGCAACTCTTCTAAAGGAAAACATTTAACTAATCAGGGGGAGGCTCATTCACAGTTCCAGAGGTTCAGTCCATTATCACCATGATGGGGAGCATGGAGGTGCGCAGGCAGACATGTCAGAGTAGAAGCTGAGAGTCCTACATCTTGCAGCAATGGGAAGTCAATTGAGACACTGGACAGTATCCTGAACATAGGAAACCTCAAAGCCCGCCTCCACAGTGACACATTCTACCAACAAAGCCATACCCACTCTAACAAAGCCACACCTCCTAATAGTATGTGTATGAGCCTGGGAACAAGTCAATAAGTGTGGTTCTGCTTCAAGTTCCTGCCTTGGCTTCCCTTAATGGTGGACTGTAACCTGTAAGATAAAATAATCCCTTTCCATCCCAAGCTGGTTGCGGTCAGTTCTTTATGACAATAACAGAAAAGAAATTAGTGTGCCGTGCTTTTGGTATCACTACTCCTATACGTTCTACACGGAGGTCAGAGGATAGCTCGCAGGCATCAGTTCTCCCCTTCTCCCGTGTGGGCCCCAGAGACCAAACTCAGGTTGCTCAGGTATCAGGCATGGCGAGTGTCTTCACTCATGGAAGCATCTTACTGGCCCTACGTTTCAATTCTTGACATACACTAAGACATAACGTCACTTTTACAAATGGTGACAAATACTCACTGGACACCAGGACATGCCAGATGCCATTACTCATTTTCAATGCGGAAACAGGGACGAGAAGAGCACCTACCAACCTCAAGTGAGGGGAGGACAAGCAAGCTGTTCAAAAGGACCCGGCGCACCACAGCCTTTCCAACAATAATATTTATTTCAATCAAGACTTCTATGATATTACCATATTGAGGATTCTAAGACACCATTGAAAAGAATAGGGACAGGGTTAAGGCGAGGGGGAGGGGGAGAAGGAAAAAGATGTAGAGAAAAGAAATGAAACACATATTGTCTCTAAACCTCTTTTCAGCCAGCTGATGGCAGCACGTGCCTTCGTCTGCAGTCAGTGAGAACAGGCAGGGCAGGCTGTGCTCGGTGTGGTGTGTACAAGGCCGAGGCATGGGAGACGCTCCCAGGGACAGTGTCTTGAGTGCAGAATTGTTTCGAATAGCCCAGCAGCGGCCCAGGGACTATGCTCTAGTGGAGAGTTTAGGGCTGGCCCTGAGCAGTACCAGAGCGTTGTCTGTGGTACTTAAATTGTTAGAGGGGCCTCCAGGACTCAGTCAGGGAGAAGATGGAATACCAGGTCAGCATTAAAAACAACACATCCTAATTGCTCTGGTAGAGTGAGAACCACTTACTGCTTTGAGTAAGTTCTCCACTGGCGTCATCCCACCATCTTGCTTTTCTGTAAACCCCTCCACCCCTCACAGATCTTGACTGAAATTGTAACAAAAGAAAAGGGAGGAGCTCGGAGCCCTGGAACACTGGTTATTCACCTGGTGGGGCAGGCACCTCAGCATGGAGCGCTCAGAAGAGGGCACTGGGATACCATACAGTCCAGTTTCACAGGCCATCTTAGCTACTCTCTGTGGGATCTAGGGCAAGTCACCTATCTCTTTGCTCTCAGTTTCTCCGTGTGGAAAAAGAAGACATATCTATAATCATCCCTCAGTATCCCTAGGAGTTGGTCCAGGAACTCTCCGTTAGTGGAATCTAAGAATGGGTGACTCCCTTATATGAAATGACAAAGTATTTGAATACAACATATATACACCTTTACAGTACATACCCAAGACAATTTACATGCTATGGAAATAGTTACATTCTTAAAGGAATAAGGGCAGGGGAAGGTGTGTGTGTGTGTGTGTGTGTGTGTGTATGTATATATGTGTGTGTATATCTATACACACACATATATACATACACACACATATACACATACATACATATGTATGTATGTTCAATATAGATGCAAGGCTTTTTCATTGTTTTGTTTTCTGTTGTTTTTAATAAGTAGCTTTAAAATTTTTAATGCACACACAGAATACTAGGTTTCCTTGTGACATTTCCAAAGATCCTTTCTTCAGAACAATCCTCCCCCTGCCTCTTCCCCATCTCTCCCCTGTCCCCATAGCCTTCGACCCCGCGGTATTCCCCTTTCCACTTTCAGTTGCGTCTGTTGTGTTGACTCTCTACCCACTTCCTTAAAACACCGAATCCCCCACCCCCAGGATCCCCTTTCCTGCTTCTTGACTTAATACCCACACTCACTACTATCCAGTCACGTTTACAGAAACTAGTAACTACGATCCTCATTTGAGAGATAATACACAGTATCTCTTGTTCTGAGTCTGGGTTATCTTACTGTAATATTTTTTCTAGTTTTGAAGCTACCTCTGTGGCTTTGGGTTGACCTGGCTGGGGTGACAAAGGAAAGGGAGACATGCAGACACATGTACAGAAAAACTGGGATCAGGTGGGTGTGCGCTCTGGTGCAGAAGCAATACCAGCAGCCTGAAAACTCAGCACCATTATCTGTGCCTGAACTAAGGAGGTGGCTTTGTTACACACAGTTGAATGGGGAGGAGACAGGCTAGCTAATCTCGGCAGGAGGTCTCTGTAGGGGAGGTTTCAGGTCACCAGAGAGAAGGAAGCTGTGTTTGAGAGTTTCTGTACACAGTGGTTTTAATTGTTTGTAACATCCATATGTGGGCCAGTGTAAGTCTGTTTCATTCCTCGGAGCCTGACCCAGAGAAAACTTTGCAATTGCCATGGTCTGAGGCACTGGGGTCCTTGACAGAGCCATGGTCATGTCAACAATACAAATTTTTATCTGCTCCCCGCATCGTCCTATAATTTTGCAACTTTATTTGTCTTTACAGTTAAATAAAACCCCGTATGTATATGGACCACAGCTGTTGATGAATACCTAGGCTGATTCAATTTCCTTGTAATTGTGACTAGAGCAGCAATAAACATATCCAAATTCCTCTTTGGTAAGATAGAGTCCTTTGAGTACAGGCTCAAGAGATCACGAGGATAGTGAGGGCTCATGTGATACTTCTATTTTAAGTTTTCTGAGAAAGCTCACTGATTCCTCATGGTGACTGCACCACTGATCACCACTACAACAGTGAATATGGTCTCCTAATTTTCTACATTCTCCCAGCATTTATGATTACTTTTCTCTTGGTGATAGACATTTTGATAGGAGCAAGATAGAATATTAATGCACCTTTAATTGCATTTCACAGATGGCTAAAGATGTTGACCATTTTAATAAAATTTATTGTTCATTTGTGTTTCTTCTTTTGAGAACTGGTTGCTCCATTTATTTGTGGGTAGTTGTGATTTTTTTTGATGCTTAATTTCAGCCGTTCTTTTTAAAATAATTTTTAAATTTTTACATTTATTGTATTTGTGTGTGTTTGTGCATGTGTGCATGCACATGAATGTGCGTGCGTGTGTGCCTGCATGTGCACACAGATGCCCTTGGAGTCCAGAAGAAGGCACACCAGAGCTGGAGTTACAGACCATTATACAGGTACTAGGACCTAAGCTCAGGTCCTCTGCAAAAGTAGTATGGGCTCTTAACTTCCGAGTCACCTCCCAGCCCCTATTTGGGCAGTTCTTTATATATTATAGACATTAGTCCCATCTTCCGTATGCATGGTTATATTTTCTACTCTTTGGGTTGTCTGTGCACTCTGCAGATGGTTTTCTTGGCTGCATAGAAGCTTTCTGACTTCATGAAATCCCATTGGCCAATTCTTAAGGTTATTTCCTGAGGTTCTGAGGGGTGCTGTTCAGAAATGTCTTCCTAAGTTTTGAAATGTTTGCCCTATGTTTTCCTCTAGTAGTCTCGATATTTTGGGGACTTTAAACTTTGGTCCACTTGACTTGATTGTTGGCAGGATGAGAGACATGAATCATTAGTCTTCTGTTGTATGTCCAATTTTACCAGCACCATTTGCTGAATAGATTTTTCCATGAATGTGTTTTAGACACATTGGTTAAAAAAATTATAGGATGTCTATTACGCTTGACTGGTTACATGTCTGTTTTTGTCCCAGTACCCACATGTCGTCTTTGTTACTATGGTTTGCAGGATAGTTCTGATACAACTGGCAGTGTTCTTTCTGCTTAGGGAATCTACGTCATTTTTATTCTATGAAGAACGCCCCTGAAATTTTGATGGAGACTGTATCGAATCTAGAGATTAATTTGGTAGTACAGCCACTTTCAATGCATTTCAATGCATTAATTCTGCCAGTCCAAGAGTGTGGAAGGTTTTCTAACACCCAGTATCTTCTGCAATATCTTTTCTCAATGTCTGAAGAGTTCATCATAGAGGCCTTTCACCTCCTTTAATAAATTTATTCCTGCCTATTTGATTTTTTTGAAGCCATTGTGAGTGGTCTGTTTTTCCTAATTTCTTCATCAACAATCTCATTAGTGGTATAAATGCTACTGATTTTATATAAGCTGTTTTTTTTCTCTTGTAACATGACTGTGTTTATCAGGTCTGCAAGCTTTCTGATGGAGTCCTTAGGGTCCCTTAAGTATAGAATCATGCCATCTTCAAAAGAGAGGTAGCTTGACTTCATTTCCTATTTTATCCTTTTCATATATTTCTCTTGTCTAACTGTTCTAGTTAAGACCTCCAGTCCAGTATTGAATAAGAGGAAAGAGGCCACTCCTGTCTTGTTCCAGTTTTAGAGGAAATACTCCCAATGTTTCTCCACTTAGTATAATATTGGTTATAGCATTGTTGTATGAAGTCTTTAATAAGATAATATGATTTTTCTATTTCTAATTTCTTCAGAACTTTTATCACAAAGAAAGGTCAAACTTTCTCAAGTGCCTTTTCTGCATGTATCAAAATGGTCATGCAATTTCTTTCCTTAAGTCTATTTTTATATACTAATATAAATTTATTAGTGTATATATATGTATATATTGAAACAATCATCCACTCTTGGGATAAAATCAACCTGGTCAGGATGTATGATTTTCTCAATGTGTTTTTTCACTTGATTTATGTGTATTTTGTTCAGCATCTTGGCTTCTCTGTTCATCAAGGACTATAATTCTCTCCTATGTTCATCACTAGCCTGTATATTTTTGTCTTACTTTGGTACCATGGTAATACTAGCTCCATAAAGTGACACTGATAGTGTCACTTCTTTCTATTTTGTGTAGACCACGTACCTCACGCAACTCAGCAGTGAATCCATCTGGCCATATGCTTTTCTCTATGGGGAGTCTTTAATTACTACCTCAATATCATTGCTTACTATAATTCTATTTAAGTTGTTTATATCTGTTGGCTTTAATTAGTAGGTAAAATGTATTTAGAAATGTACCCATTTCTTTTAGGGTTTCAGGCTTTGGGGAATGTAAGTTACTTAAGTATTCCCTAGCGGTCCTCTGGACGTCATTATAATCTGTTATGACAATTCCCTTTTCATTTCTAATTTTAGTAATTCTTATCTTCCATTTCTTTTGGCTAGTTTAGCTATGGGTTCATTGGTTTTTACTAATCTTTTGAAATAACCAACTCTTTAAATTATTATCAACATTGTTCTTTCCGTTTCTCTCTCATTAGTTTCTGCTCTAGTCCTTATCATTTCTTTCCATCTAATGTACTTGGGTTTTATTTTCTGGGAGTTTTTTTTTGGGGGGGGGGACCCTGGAGTGCACAATTAAGTTACTTATCAAGATCTGATGTTTTAATGCAAGCACTCATAGCTGTAAACTTCCTGTTAGGACTGCCTGGGCTGCACTCTGGAGGTCTGAGAGGTTGTATTCTCATTTCATTCAGTTCTAGGAACTCTTTATTTTCCCTTGAGAAATGTGTCCTCCTTCTCTATTGGTAGAATATTTTCTATAGATATCTGTTAAGTTCATTTGGTCAATGGAATCATTTTAATTTGAAGGTTCTTTATTTTTATTTATTTATTTTACTGATTTTTCAGTGGGGAAGTCCAATGTAGATATGAGAACTGGGTATTAAAGTCTCTCCCTCTTGTATCAGCTCTGTAGCATCTGCTTTATGAAACTGGGAGGCCCACAATCCAGTGCATAAATATTTACAATGGTTACATTTTCCCTATGAACTGTTGCCTTTATCAGTAGGCAGTGGCCTCTTTTGAAGTCTTCTTTATCTGATACAAAATTACCACGTTGCCATCTTCAGTTCCCATTTGCATGGTAGGCTGATTTCCGGCCTGCGAACTTCAGTTAAGAAATGCCTTTGCATATGAGTTTCTTGGACATAACAGATAATTAGATCTTCTTCTATTAACCAGTTGGTTAATCTGAGCTTGTTTATGTTTTCTATCAAAACCACGGTTACAGGTTCAGAGATGGGGAAGATTGGCTGTAATCCCACCCTTACTAGGCAGCTATGACTAAAGTAGTAACAGAGAGAAAAGGGGTAAGAGGCCAAGCATTGGGTAGTTGAAGCCTTCCTTAACTTTTAACTTCAATTAGAAAAGAAGGATGCAGGAAACAGACCATTACCCCATACCCACAATTCTGTACTCCTCCAACACACAAAACTGCATAGAGCTTGAAGCCACAATGTCAAGAAGTGTGCGGAACTAGCATTCCAGCCTTGTCAAATTAAGATGTCACTGAGTGACCGATGAAATTACTTTATTTTTTACTTCCATTCTGTCTACCAAACACTCATTGTTTGCCGTTACTCCAGCCCCCATCAAGAAGAAGACAAAAGAGCAAAACAGGAGAACCTGTCACGGACTGTGCTCTGCTGTCTGCATCTTAATCCCGCCTTTGCAGACAGTGCCCTGGATACAAGGGGTTGTGTGCAGCTTTTCTGTTCTAGGACCCTCTCAGCATCTCAGCACCCTTTCTTCTCAGTCCCATTAGATTTTTGTCATGTGTTATAAAGCACACAAATGGCTTCCCTTCCAGCATCCCTCTTCGGAATATTGTTAGTTCCGCCAGTAAAATATTTACATATTTACACATTAGGTCACAAGCATGTGCTCGCATTCACACGCCTGTGCCCTGTGTCACCTCCCTTTGCAAGGCGGTTTAGATGCCGCTTCCCCTGTCAAGGGCTGAAGCTTTCTTGAATCTGGTCCGTCCAGCTATTTGCTTTTCCAGTAGGATGTCAGGGAGTCCCACAGTTCAAGGCCAAGCCTCACAGAGGCCTACCTGCTCCGTTTTCTCTGAGCCATGCTTCCATGTCAACAGGCTCAGACTAGAGGCTGGAGACAGGCAGAACCAAGGGCAGCCACCCTATTGATGCCACCTTCCCTTAACAAACTGGCAGAGGATTGTGATGCAAAAACGGAGCTGGGCTGGCCTAGGTACACCAGCTGGGCCATGCTCCAATTAGGAGCTAAATCAATGGCTACTTAAGATACAAACTTATTATGAAAATTTAAAACTTTTTTAGAGTGTTTCAACTTTCATGTTAGGGATGCCTAAGCAGCAAAACCAATACAGATATTTGGATTCACTTTTTTTAATTTTTTTATTGATATTTATTGAGCTCTACATTTTTCTCTGCTCCCCTGCCTGCCTCTCCTCCTCCTTCAACCCTCCCCCAAGGTCCCCATGGTCCCAATTTACTCAGGAGATCTTGTCTTTTTCTATTTTTTTTTAAAGATTTTATTTATTTATTATGTATAGAAAGCCTGCCTCCATGTATGCCTGCAGGCCAGAGGGCGCCAGATCTCATTACAGATGGTTGTGAGCCACCATGTGGTTGCTGGGAATTGAACTCAGGTCCTCTGGAAGAACAGTCAGTGCTCTTAACTGCTGAGCCATCTCTCCAGCCCCAATACAGATATTTGGAAAGTTGGAGAAAAAAAACTCTAAAGTCTGAAACATTATCGATCCTAAATTATTGATCTTAAACATTTCCAGAAGGGATATTCAACCCTTCCTAAGTTTTGCAGTAGGGATTCTTTACATTTTATTTTTAATTTTATGTATATTTTGCCTGCATGTATGTCCACATACCATGTATGTACAGTGCCCATGGAGGCCAGAAGGGCGCATCAGATCCCCCAGGACTGGAATTACAGATGGTTGTTAGTTGTCATGTGGGTGTTTCCAATTGAACTTGGGTCCTCTGGAGGAGCAGTCCGTGCTCCCAATTTCTGAGGCATCTCTCATCTTGGGGTAGGTTTTTAGGTAGCAAAGCTAACTAGTTCATAGACTAGCTAATACAAAATACAGTGAAAGAGTTAAAGTTACCTAACATTTTTGACAAATTTTTCCAGGTTTTGCAATATAAAGAACTTCCATGTTATTTTGCTGCCACCTCCATTACTTCTGGGTTCTTACAGATTCTAAGTATAGAGATAAGTACTGGCTATAATAGGGCTAATACATTCCTATGTAATACATTAGTAAATGCCATAGCCAGCACTTATTTACACTGTAATAGCCAGTACTTCTTTGCTCTTGGTTCCCACATAATGGTAGTGACAGTCACACACACAAGGTGGAAAACCAGCACCACAATTCCTGTGAGCAAAGCCAACTGAAACGACAAACTTACTATCTGCACTACACCCTGCACTCCTGATGCTACGACAGAATACCTAAAACTGAGCAGAATATTCACACTGAATGTAGGTGGTGCCATAGCATGGGCCGGGTTCTCGGGTTGAACAAAAAATGGGGGAGCACCAGCAATCACTTCTCTTTGCTTTCTGACTGTGTACCCAATGTGACCAGCTGCCTTTGCTCCCCGGTTGCCATGGTGAACTGTATCCTCAACCATGAGCCCACATAAACCCTTCCTTTCTTAACATACTTCATCAGAGTTTGATCATAAGAATAGGAAAAGTAGCTACTACAGTAACCACAGCACATCCCCGAGTTTTTCCAGGGGTAGACGTTTGCTCTTCCCCATTAATGACGTAACGACGTTTTCACTGTCTTACCAATCTAATGAAGCACAGGGTGCCCTGTGGAAGTTCCTGTTATTGTTTACCTGACAGCTACATCTTATTAGCTACATTTACTTATACAAGTTCAAAACAAAGATGTTTTATCTAAGAGGATAGAGCTGAGGAAGCAAGAAAGACAGCTTCAGCTCCGTTAAAGTTAACTAGAACGGATGCGGATGCCGGAACTGTCATACCCTGAGCAGACAAAACCAGCTGGTCCTTAGAAGTGACCTCAGCTTTGTTTGATTTGCGGACTTAAGTGGAATGTCAAGTTGTTTCTTGTATTTCTAGTGGGAGAAACTAAATATGACCATCTTATAATCATACCCAATATTTTCTTTACTTTATGTCTGTGACTCTAAAAACACCCCCTACTCCGGGGACTCTTCCTTGCCTCTGTCATTGGAGCCCCCACACCACTTCTCTGGAACTCTATGTTTCAGTTGCCTGATGTCTAAAATATTATCGTGGAGCCAGGAAAAAGCACTTGCCACCACACTTGAGAACCTGAATTCCTGTAACTCACATGGTGGAAAAAGAGAACTGACTCCCATGAGGTATTTCTCCACCACCACCACACACACACACACACACACACACACACACACACAAAATGTAAAATTAAAAATAATTTTTTATTGCTGCCGTTTACTTTTTCTCTTGTTTTGTTTTGGGGGGGAAGGGTGTTATTAGGGATCGAGCCCTGAGCCTTGTCCTTGCTAGGCAAGCTCCCTACCACTGAGCTACAGCCACAGACGAGGTTAGCCTTGAATTTATGCTCCATCTGCTTGGTCTTCTAAATGATGGGGTCACAGGCATGCACTACCATGCCTGGCCTCAGTTTATTTTGAACAGCCTCAAAAGACAGGCTTCCACTGCCAGGAGAAGATGTGGGTACCAGCAGATAGAACTCTCCCCCTGTTGTCGGCACTGCGACGGAAATGCACATTAATCCCCTCAGCTGTGGACTTCATGCACACTCTGCCCTGCTCTGCTAGGTTGAGAGCTACGCTAGGAGAAAAGAGAGAAAGCATCTATGACAAACCTACCCTTGACTTTCACGAGGTCAAACGTGGGCTAAGAGCAGTTCTTCTGCATGACAGACAACATGTTGCATGTAACATGAGCAGACACCAGATCTAGCACAGAAAACCTAGCACATGGAGGACTCTATGTTTAGACCAGGACAGAGGGCAGCTAACTAGAGTTCACAGTAAGGAGTACCAAGCTGAAAATATACAAGACCTTAGGTCAAGACAAGCAACTCACTAGCTAGCTATGTGGCCTTGGGTGCATCACTAAATTTCACGTGAACTTGGCTTTCTTCATTATAAATGAATGCTGTGATAACTACCTTAAATGGTGTGGCTGTGAGCTGAAATGAAGAGCCCCAAATGGCTGTGTTTGCTATGCTCACGATCTGCCCCAAGGGCAGGGCTCAGCGAGGATGGTTCATCAAGAACAGCTTGTCTCCATCTTACTAGACTTCAGTGGAGGCGAACTGAAGGCTCCTCCAGCCTTCTAGAGTTTCACTCATATGTCCATGGCCTGTTAAGTGGAACTGGAACCTGTTTTCCCTACAGCATGGTGGCTGCCTCTCAAGACCACAGGTCCCAAGTAAGTCAAGCAAAAACCATGTCTCGTTTGCTTTAAACATGTTTGGTATCCCTTCTTCCCTGTGGTATGTGTCAATTCAGTCTCTAAGTCCTGCTCAGAAGGAAAGTGGACCTTATAATCAGAGGCGTAGCAAGATTCTGGAAGAGTGGTAATGCCATTGTGACCATTGTTAGTCTTTGTCACAGGCTCTCAACTGGTACTTTTCCATGCTATTTCCCAAAAGGTAGAAATGTACAGTTCTACAAAAACAAAAATCAAAACAAAAAAACAAACAAAAAACCAACAACAGTGGTGCAGGGAGAAGGAAAAGTAACACAGTTTCTGTTGGTAAACACCCGGACTAACTCTACCTTCTTTATGCTCCAGATGGACCCTCAGTGCCAATAGCAATGCCTGCCCCATTCAGCTCTTGTGCAAATCAAACCAGCTAACCTATTAAGGCTGTGCCTGGCATGTGGTCAATGATCCCTACCACGTGCATGGTTCCTAAAATGTCCTGACTCTGGAGAGGCTCTGCTCCTGCTACCTCATGGATGGAATCCCCCTGCAAACAGTTGTCATGGCAACTTTCCAAAGCCGGCACAGAATATCTCCCCACCTCAACGACCCGGACTGGAAAAAAAACAAGTGCTGAGCGGTTTCATCGTCTCATGTCTACATACCCGGTCAGACCAGCATCTCTCTCTCCTCTCACTCCAGTTCAGGCCTGGCTGACTTCAGTTCACGCCTGGCGGCTGTGGAATTCTGAAGGCTTGCACATTTGATCTCCCCTGGTGGAGGTTCAGAAGTCTCTATCTCGGGTCTCCATCTGCAACACACAGAATTCTCCGGTGAGGTTTTGGGTACAGTGAAAAGCACCATGAGTGAGCACACAGGTGACTTGTTTCCTGCCGGCTCTGGAAGGACATTGGTAGATGGGAGATCAGGGGTGGTTCTCCCGCCCATGCTGACCCCAGCCCTACCTCTGGGTCAGGAAATGGGGAGGGGGCCTCCTGAACCAGAAATGCCCTCCAAATTCCCAGCTGCTGCTCAGAATTTGAAGACTCCCAACAGTCTTCCTTACACAAAGGACGGATCAACAGCCATCCTGTTGTCACTATCAATTAGGTGACGTGTTTTCTTCCTTACTCTTCGCAAAGACGCTTTGATCTTCCACGCCGGGGTTCCGGAGTGGATTCCCACCCAACCACACACTTCACTGTCAAGTGTTTCTGTCAGTACCCTACCATTTCCAAATTGCCTTAGCCCACAAATACAACTGTCACATTCATGCAGGGAAGCAAAACACAAAGATAGATCCCAGTTGAGAGTCCCTTTCACCATCGCCACAGGCGGACAGCTTTCATTCGGATTCTTTCTCGCATGTTGTATGTATTACAATATTAACTGATAAACACCCAAACATTACTTTTCTAAATAAATGTTAATTATGCCCATGCCCCTCGCTCAGCACATTCTTAGGATGACTTCCCACCGTTGGTTCATTCCTTTTCCTTTACCTCTCATGCTCTTCTTCCCCAACAGGCTCTACACTGATCTCAGACTCCCTCTTTTCTCCCTGCAAGTATCGCGTCCACCCATCCTTCACATCTGGCCTGCGATATCCTTCACGGCCCTCTCTAGTTACTTAAGAAGATTCAACTTTTAGGTCTGGGTAGAACGTAGCTGGGCCACACCCAGAATCCATTAGGACAGCACCTACACAGGGACAGCACTACCCTGCACCGGCAGCGCAGTCCCGCCTTTCAGACCATTCCGGCATGAAGTGGAGGCTGGGAACCCATCACCAGGTGATTAGCGGCTCCCACACTTACTTGGCTTCCACCCACAGTGTCCATGTATCTTCCGTATGGTCTGTACCAGTGCCCATGTGTACAAGACGAAAAGAAACATTGATGAAACGCCGTCAGTCACACTCTCCCTCACACCGTCCCTTTCCTCAAACTCTAAACGGCGGTCTGTGACCCTGAAACTCAGCTCTCACTGTAGCGTAGCGGCCCACTTGAACGTCCTTACTCTACACCAAATCTTTCTGTGAATCAAGCGAGGTTGAACTCACATGTACTTCCCATCCTGCCTGGGCTTAAGTGTTTCCCTCCGATTGTATTTCACGTCTGTGTTTTCACACAGCTTCTCCATATGAGAAATCCTTAAAAGGCACTGCTGTAGATCCTCACACTAGAGCTCACATTCCTTAGTGATGCCACCTCACTGTACGCTGTTCAGGGTCCTGGCCCTATGGCATCCATTGTCTGAGGACCACAGATAGAGCGTGAGACAGACAGGTCTTTGCATCAGGACTTTCTGACCCAGTTTTAGGATTCTGGCATACATTTGTCATTTGGATTTAACAGAATGGCACTCTAGAGGAGGTGACAGAAGGGTCACATGACTCTTAAAGGAGGAGGCTGTCACGGGGTACCTAATAGTTCACTACGGTCTAGCATGGAGCCCTCACGACACGTGCTCTGCAGTTTTAGGCTTCCAGCGTCCTTTCCACAAGGGCACAACAGAGAATGAAAGGCTGCTCAACACGACCCAATTTACATGACCACTGTAGGATCACGCAGAAGTGTTTCCGACAGTCTTTGGAGGATCCACAGCAGGGGTGGGAAGGATTACCCATCAGGTAAAATGTTACTAGACAGCTTCCAAAAGGACTTGACATAAAAAAAACACCATAGCTTAAATAGCTAGAATTAAAGCATTTAAAGTAGAAGCACCAGACCAAATTCACACTGAAGGGGTAGGACACAGTGCAAAGTTCTCTACAGAAACACAAAGCACCAGTCACTTAAAATAGAGGAAAAGCAGAGTCGTACACTGAAATGAGAAACAGGCTGCCTGTGGCTCCAAGAGGCAGAGAGAAGCAGCTGGAATAACTTGGGAAAGTGTCCTGGCCTTTCTGGTAATGTCCCAGCATCTTCTCAGTGAAGGGCAGCTGTTGTAATTTGTTACTGGACATGAACAAAGTTGTGTTCCCAAAAGGAACAAAAACTTCTTCCCGACTTACATGGGCTCCTCAACACACTTGACATTGTCTAATAACTATCAATGACTTCAGAATTTTAAGTTATTTTAACTTTTAGTTTAATTTCTGAATATAAGCAAGCCAAATTAGTGGAATTAGAAAGGATTTTCCTAGTCGCAACTACTTGTTAGACAAAGAAGTGTTGATTGTCTACCAGCTAGTGTGCACCGTGGGAAATTCTAAGTCAGGATTCTCACAGAAAAGCTCCACTTACTTCTCAAGAAATGTATAAATTAAAACTCTTATGGGAGCCAGGTCTGGTGGGACAGGCTGGTAATCCCAGCCACTTAGGATGCAGAGAAGCAAGAAGATCTTGAGTTCAAGACTAGCTTGGGCTAAAAAACAAATGTAAAACCAGCATGGGCAACTTAGTGATACCCTGTCTCAAAATAGGAAGTAAAAGGAGCTGGGAACATACCTCAGTGGAACAGCACTTGCCTAGCATGTGAGAGGCCTTGGGTTCAAGTCCCAGGAACCCAAACAACAACATCCTAAAAGGGAAAAGCAAGTTGAAGAGGCTGAGATACCAGCTAGGTTTTGGTTTTCAATGCAGTTGGAAATTGAGGTTGTTGCTTATTTCCCCTTGTATTCTGACAAAGTCACCTAAAAGATTATGTAATGTTGTTCGCTGTCACTGAGTGTGATTAAACCAGCCAAATGTTTCATGTGCAAACCACAGGACCAGTGATTTTGAAAAACCTTCTTGGGAAGGTATCTAACGACTCTTATCACATCTCATGTGCCCTGTACCACCATCAGCTGTGGTCTGGGGTGTATTACTGGTATAGTCTGAATGTGCCCCTAAAACTTCCTATATTGACCGTGTAGTTCAGAGGCAGGGTCTTTGGGTTGTGATTTTGTTATGAATTGTAAAATAAATTGGTGTTTTCTGATGGTCTTAGATGACCCTGTGAAAGAGTTATTTGACCCCCAAGTTGAGAACCGCTGAACTATAACGAACAACCAAGATAACTCTTGGCTGGAGCTTCAGTCATGATTCAGGTGGCCATATACCTCACTGTGAAGAGGCAAAGGAATGAGGAGGGGACCAGTGTCCCTACCCTCTCAGGACACACCCCAGTGACCTAAAGACCTCTCGGTAAACCTCACTCCCCAGTGACTCTACTGCCTCCAAACATGCCACCCTTAGGGGGAGGGGCCTTAACTCTGGGCATCATTGGCCACAAACTAAAGAGAAAACGTCATGTTTCCAGAAAAATCAAGTAACTACTTTGAGAGTTAAGCTCCTTTATAGCTAGACTGTACAATGTGACAGCCAGAAGCCCTGAGTGGCTTTTGGTCATTTGCACTTTTGCACGTCCAAACAGAAATGTATAGCGAGTAGAAAATATACATATTTTGAAGACTTAGTTAAAAATAAAACAAAATCTTGAATTACCTGAACAATATGTATGCATAACAATCAAGTTGAAATTCCGTACTAAGTATCTTATCAAAATTAAGTTACTATTCAACTTTTTAACACGCAACTACAAAAAAAGTAAATTTGTATATGTTCTTTATTCTGTATTTCTATTGAACAGTGTCAATACTGCTCTGTAAGTATCCTCAAAGCTTTCTGGATCTCAGTCCCCCTTGGCTGGACTGGGGTACTTGCTACATTTTTAACAGGTGCGCGCTTAACTCAAACACACTTATATACTGCTATTTCCTGACTACACACACACCATACGCCCCCCCCAACACACACAATGGTGTATTCCAAGCACATACATTCTATATATTTGGCTCACATACAGTGGGAGTGCTATTTGGCTGTGACACCATGCCCTTTGCTGCCACCTCCTCCTACCATCCTATGTATCCTTTATTAAGAGACGAACCCTTTTCTCTCACACCAACCCTGTAGAGGAGGAACTCATAGCCTTCTGCCATTGATCCATAGCTGGGGGGTGTGAGACCTGAAGAAGCCCAGGAGCTGGTTGGCAGCAAAGCTCAGATGTTCTTGGTTAAATCAGCCACCTTGGTCCTCACCTTTGTCTCCTACAGGGGCCCTTGCCACTGTTCCCATGTCTGCTGCCCTTCCTTAACCACATCCACCTCTACTATGAAGCTTCGTTGCCCTGTGTTCTCAGATCTCAGTCTGCGTATTCCTCAGCCTGTATTTCCGCAGGATGTGGAAATTTGTCTTGCCCACTTTTTCCTCTTGACATCCATGATGGAGTCCACTCTTGTTTAGATCTCAGGGAGTCACACTCTCAGGCTTTAGCCAATATCTGATCAATGTAAAATATGTTAAAACATGCCCCATTATTGAATGCTCTCCCTGTCTTTTCTTTGTTTTTGGGTTTTTTTTTTTTTTTTTTTTTTTTTTTTTGGAGACAGGTTCTCACAATAACGCCCTGATTGGTCTGGTTCCCATGAAGCTCAATGTAACATCAGACTTGTGATAGATGGGAGCCACTATGGTTGGATTGCTCCATACTCTTAAATTTTTATTTTTTTAAAATATTTGTTGTTTGTGTGTGCACACACAAGCAGAGGCAAGCATGTGGAGGTCTGAGGACAACTCTCCTGCCAAGTGGGTCCATGGGACCAGTGTTAGGCCCTCGGGTTTTGCAGTAAGTGACTTTACCCACTGGGCAATTTTGCTGGCCCTCTCTACACCTTTTAAAACTTGGACTGGGCTAGTTGTCCACAGATGGGACATAAAAAGCAAATCACACCTGTGTGTGCATGTTACAAAGAACATTCTTGTATGCTTCTCCTCCAAAGGCCTTTCCTGGGTGCTTCCTCTCTAGCTCCAACTTGACCTTGTTAGCATCCCTGGCCATATCTCTAGACGAAAGCAGACAAGAAAGAATGGCAGGAAACTCATATTTCCTTTTCAATGTTACAGCAGGAACAAAGAGAACAGTTTGGGATAATTCTGAAAATGAACATTTCTGCCAACTTCAGAAGACTCTTTATCTCTTAACTATTGTCCGAAATGGATACAATGTAACAGAATAAAGAAACCTAGCTGTACTGGTGGCCCAAAGAGTCATTTACTGTTTTCTTCTGCTTTTGACCTAACGTTTTTGTGACTATCAGGTAAAATCTTTTTGAAATGTACAAGCAGATTCCTAGAATCTACAAACCTAAAGGCTACAAATATCACCAGATAACATCTGAGGCCTATAAATTAAGTTTTTTCACTCTTTTCTGTTATTATAACCCATCTGTTCACACCAGCTTCTAAAGACAAGGTCTCACTGTGTATCTCTGACTGTCCTGGGGCTCACTATCTAGAACAGGTTGGTCTAGAACTCACCGAGAGCTGCCTGCCTCTGTCCCCTGAGTGGTGGGATTAAAGATGTCCAGCATCACATCTAGTTCTGTCAACTTTGTTTTCATTTATGTATTTTCATTTTTTATTTTATATAGTGAGGCTTTTGCTTGCATGTATGTCTGTGTACCATGAGTAGGCAGTGTGCAAGGGGAACAGAAGAGGGGGTCAGATCCTCTAGCATTGGGCTTACAGAAGGTTGTGAGCTGCCATGTGGGTGCTGGGAATCAAACCCAAATTCTCTGCTAGAGCAGCAAGTACTCTTAATCTCTTAGCCATCTCTCCAGCACCTCTACCAATATATTTTTAATGTATCTTGATTTATGATTTTTTTTTGCTCTGTTACTATAAAAACTTCACAAAACTCTTCCTATGCTGGAAGCTGACATTTGGGCTAACTTAAATCTGTGTTCCTGGGACATGGTCACACACATTGGCTCATGAAAAAGCTATCTGTTTTCTTTGTTGTGAGAACTGTGTTTATGTGTCAACATATTCAAGAATAATCAATACTTCTACAAATACTTATAGATGATTGGTATTTTTTTCTTTTTTCTATTAATTAATTTATTTTTGAAGCAGGGTCTCACTGTGTAGCTCTGACTGTCCTGTGACTTACTATGTAGACAAGCCTGGCCTCGAACTCACAGAGATTGGTCTACCATTGCCTCCCAAGTGCTGGCATTAAAGGCATGTGCGGCTACACCTGATTCTTAGGAATTTTCTAATCATTCCTAATTCTATCTTTACAAGTAAAGAAATGGGACAAGAAATTCATTTCTTTACTCAGTTTAACCCTCACATGTTGAACCTGCTCAGAGTCTAAGTCAGACAGTACGAGAACACAAATGGAGTCCTGTTTTAGCCATGAACCATCTTCCGGAGCTGCAATTGCTTTGGCTGGGATGTGGTGGGGAAAGGCACTGTCGTGTAGACAGAACAGGCGGGCTAAGAGAGGGTGTGATAAAAAACAAGTACCGTGGAATTCTAGTCGGCCCCAGAAAACAGGATTGTCATGGAAAGGCAAGCCAGACAAGGACTGGGCAAATGACTGTCATTTACCAGGCCAACGTGCAGAAGCCACTGACAATCTGAATAAGGGGAGGGGCCAGAGGAAGAAGAAACAGATCAGACAACAGGGCCCTAAACTAGGGAACTAAAGGCAGTCAAATATGGTTATCAGGTAGAACATAAAGAAGCCAGGAGGAGCTGGGGGCAGAGGGATGATTATTACATTTGGGGGAAGTTGAGTCTAACTTGGACAGTCCAACATTGGTTGAAAAATGAACAGAAATGAATGGGTAATGCTGTATCAGAATAAAAATCTACTCTACCCTAAAACTCACATCCTCAAACAGATAATGAAGAAAGAAAAGGGAAACATCCAACCCTTCCTAGTTCAGAAGGCCTGGGATCTAGATGCCTGTACAAGATACAGGCAGTCTGACCTATCGACTCATTAAGGCTGGGGCACTGAGGTCAGTGTGTGAAATCATTTCATTATGAATGAGCTGATCGTGAGATCCCATTGTACATCTAGATTGAGGGACTCAATAGACGGCTGAGGAAATACCAGAGACAAATAGATAATACCGTATCTGGAAAACAGGACATGAACAATGAGGAAGCCAGAGGTCCAGAGAAGCCAGGCCACTCTTGGGCCTCCTGCTCAGAAACTCACGGTACTGTGTTTAATACGAGCATGATAAAATTGGCACCTATCCAGAACTGTGCAGAAACAAACAAAAAAAATGTGGCAGCATTGCCCACGTGGTACTGGTTTTAGGCACGGGAAATACAAGCTTAAGGTTGTCGTGGAATTCTGCTCCATGGATTCAGAGAGAAACAAGGACAGACAATGCATGACAGGGTTGGAATCCTGGAAGGTGCCTTTTAGAAGACACCGAATGGAGCTGAAGCCTAAGGTGCCGTGGAGACCAGAGGGTAGCAGAGGTACCAGGACCATGGGTGTCCACTGAGTAAAGCTGCAGGCTCGGAGTGGAGCTGGCTTAAGAGGGGACTGTGTGTGCTGCAGAGGGCAGGAGTGGACTTGGCCAAGCCTTTGAAGCCCAGTTTACTGCATCACGTGCCCCCGAGGCCGGACTCTGAGCTACAGGAGTTGATGTTTTCCTCCTCTGGATATTGATCTTGCTTTAGTCTGGCCCTTCTTTAATGTGCCCTGATTCCTCCCTTTTGGAATAGGAATTTTTATTCTGTGCTGACACATACTGAAGTATGGAACTTGTTTTTCATTGTATAGGCGCTCATGGGTAGGAGATGTTGGACTTTTAAAGCACTGGAATTGTTGAAGACTATGGGGACTTTAAAGGTTGCACTAAATACATTTTCTATTATAACACAGTTATGAGTCTAGGGGGACAAGGGACTTAATAATGATGTGTTTGGTATCAAGTTGACAAAGTGTAGGAATGTAATGGTTAGTGTTTGTTGTCACCTCGACAAAGTCTAGAATCTCCTGAGAGATGGGGTCTCTGGGTATGTCTGTGGAGGGATATCTTGATTACAACAATTGATGTGAAAAGATCCACACACTACGGGTGTCACCCTTTCTTTGCTGGGATCTTGGACTGTAGTGGAGAAAGGTAGCTGGGCAGTGGCTTTCACTCTTTTCTCTCTGCTTTCTGATGGTGGACGCGCTGTGACAAACGCTGCTGGCTGGACTTCCCGTCATGATGGACTACACCCTTGAACCATGAGCCAGAGCAAAACCTCTGCTCCCTGAATTGCTTTCATTAGGGCATTTTATCACAGCACCAAGAAGAGAAATGAAAACGAACTCTAACTCCGTACTAGGAAGAGTGAAGTCTTACTCTAGTACTCCGTAGGAAGTTACTTCTCTTTTTTTTTCTGAAACAGGGTTTCTCTGTGGTTTTGGAGCCTGTCCTGGAACTAGCTCTTGTAGACCAGGCTGGTCTCAAACTCACAGAGATCCGCCTGCCTCTGCCTCCCAAGTGCTGGGATTAAAGGTTTGTGCGCCACCACCGCCCGGCTAAGTTACTTCTCTTTATGGTTTAAGCTATTGGATATGTTTGGTTGCTGAGAGCTACACAATGCTGGGCTTCATCAGAAAACTTAAGAACAGAGTGGATTCTTAATTCCTGGAATTCTGTTTTTCAAAATGGGTGATTATTTTGCATGAGATTTCATAAATCCCTAACAATTTTCTTTCTTGTTTCATACAACTAAGGTAAAATTACACTTTCAGTTATAAGACTAACTTAACAAACAAAATATCCACTGGGTGGTGGGGGTGCACACCTTTAATCCCAGCACTCAGGAGGCAGAGGCAGGTGGATCTCTGTGAGTCAGAAGCCAACATGGTCTCCAAGAGCTAGTTCCAGGACAGGCTCCAAAGCTACACAGAGAAACCATGTCTTGAAAAAACAACAACCAAACCAAAAACAAAAATAAAAACATCCCATGGAGACCTGATGTGCACTGGTGCAAACAGCAGCCTTCTTAGGCATGTACACAGCCTGTTACCCTAAAGGATCTTCAAGACAATTTCCCGGCAGCTCTTCATGGCCCTAATCTCAATGCTGTCCTTGGTCTAGGCTCCAGACTGGTATGTGTGGTGCCTTTGGGAAATTCTAAGGCACAGTGGTCAAGGTTCACATCCACCAGGTCATCAAGTTCATCTGTACCCAGCTAAGGAACAGGTGATTAACGCCCTGCCTAGAACCAAGATCAATTCTTTTGGCCATCAGAAGTTCCGCATCTCAAAGAAGTGGGGCTTCACCAAGTTTGAAGAAGATGAATTTGAAGACAAGGTAGCTAAGAAGTGGCTCGTTCCTGATAGCCATGGAGTCAAAAGATGGTCTCAATTGTGGTCCCCTGGGCGAGAGGCAGGTCCTGACTTTCCAAGATCTTTCACTATGCTCTCCTCTACCCAAATTATGTTCAGTAATACATCTGACATCCATTCTGGGGGAAAACAACAACAATAACAACAACAAAACCGTTTCATACCTCTGTGCAATGTGCTGTAAACCCCTGAATCTTTTCAGTGTTGTACCATCCATGGACAAAATAAATTGTCCTAACAGTCTACCCCACGGCTTTTGCCAAAAGCAGTGGAGAGTTACAGCTTCCCAGTTACAAACAGCAAGACAAGAAAAAGGAAGGCGTCTAAAAATATCTCAATTCTTCTCCATGGGAAAGCTGCATTTACCAGCCGAGTCTAAGAAGGACATAATTCTTCTCAAAAACACGTTCCTGACGCTCGGTGCCTTCAAAAAGTATCCAAAACAAAAACTAACATAAAAAGTTGTTAAGCAAGCTGCTGTTTTTCTCTAGAACTCATTGTTATTGTTTAAGGATGTATTCATCCTAATTATCCATTGTTGTGTAATAAGACCACAAGACTCGGTGGTTTAAAACAATGCTCATTTTCTTATTGCCATGGTTTCCGAGGGTCTGGAATTCCAGAAGAATTTGGCAGAGTCGTTCTGGCTGAGAGTATTGAATAAGGAGGCTGTGGCCAGATGGGAGCTGGAGCTGGGCTATGGGGGGATGGGAGGAGGTGTGGCCGGGCAGCAGGCCTGTAGTAGTAGGTCATGTCTCCCTGTGGTTCAGGGCTTTGTCATTGGTCCCCCTGGCTAATTTAGGCTTCCTCCTAGTATGGTAGCCTCAGAACTGTCTGTCTGCTTAGATGATGCAGCTCACAGACCCTGGAGGAATAAACCAGAAAGCAAAATGGACATCACATGACCTTTGCCTTTCCGATTTATCCTCAGAAGAAATGCGGCAACAATTCTGTCCCATTCTAGTGGGTACAAGTGAGACACGAAGCCACACAGGTTGGAGAGGGATGGATAGGACTTTTATGTTGATGGGATGGTGGCCAGGAGAACACATAGCTGCTGTTCTTTAACTTTGTTGGAAAAGACACTATCTTCCTCACAGACTCAAATTAACAATTGCCAAGTGCCACATGCAAGGACACTGTAGCCACTCTCGGTTTTCTTTTTTAAATCTGTCGTCGTCATCATCATCATCATCACCACTATCATCACCAGCAGCAGCAGCAGCAGCAGCAGCAGAAGCAGCATTATTTATGTGTATGACTGTTTTGTCTGCATGTATGTCTGTGTACTCTGTGCATGCCTGGCCCCTGCAGAGGACAGAAGAGGACCTTGGATGCCCTGGAACTGGAGTGACAGATGGTTGTGGTCTGCTCCTTGGATGCTGGGAATCAAACCTGAATCCTCTAGAAGAGCACCGAGACATCTCTCCACCTTCACTTTTAAAAAAAACGATTAATTAATTGATTGAATGTGTTTGGGATATATGTGTGTGCGTGTGTGCACGAGCACCTAAGAAGCGATGAGAAATTTTATGATATTTATGATGGGAAATGCTTTGACTCTCAGGCTCCTTTTTCTCCAGGCTGTAGGTCTGCTTGCATTCTCTCTGTTTTCTGGTTTTGCACCATGTTTCCTTTTCTAGACCAGTAGTTAAGAGAGCGTGTAGCAAGGGCAGCGCTTGGGTGACTGACTAGGTTTCCTGATTCAAAGGCGCCCTCTAGTGTTAAAATTGTGTCATTTCTCTATTGGCTGGGTCTGCTTTCAGGGTTGTCCTCTGTCCTTTGCTTTCTGTAATATCCTCAATTTTCTTTCTTTTGTTGACTTTTTCAATATCACGAAGTCTCCAGAGGCATGTCCCCAGCACCCTCCATCTCTCCCAGAGTCCCCTTCCTCAAGACTACTGTCTTCACCTAATACAGGGAATCTGATGTTTGTAGGATTCTGTTTCTCAGCAATCCCAAGAGAATATGTAAGGGATTACCGCATGTGCTCTCTTTCTAGGTTAGGGCAATTTTTCCATAGATTTTGAGATCTAGAGCTAGGCAAAGACTATACTTCTATTTCAACTCAAAGTTTTATATATGCTAAAATAATGTCATTTACTGCGTTTAAGAATATCATTTCCACCAAATCTATTTGCTTTTCATATTCAGGCATTTCTTAGTTCAGTATGCTTAGGAGGGCAGGTTCTAGGAGCTCACAAGTTACCCAAACCCACATTCTCAAGACTCTCACATAAATGGTGCCCTGCAGAGAATACATGCATACCCTCCGATATTAATTTATGTCACCTCTGGGTGGCAAAACCGAGACAATACAACACTACATGGCTGGTTGTTATACTGTGCTATCTTTGGGATAATGAGCTGTCTGTGCATATTCAAGCAGACCTCTTTTTATCACATATTTTCTTTTTAATGTATTTTTATTATTTTATGTATCTGGATATTCACCTGCGTGTATGTCTGCACAAACCCTGCAGAAGCCAGGAGAGGGTGTTGGATCCCCCAGAACTAGAGTTGCAGATTGCTGTGAACTGCCATGTGGGTACTGAAATCAAATCCCAGCCTTCAACGAGAGCAGCCAGTGCTCTTAACCACTGACCCATGCCTCTACCCTGAAATATTTTCTATCCAGAGTTATTCAAATTCTTGGATCCAAACAAAACTAGCCAGTATGGAGAGTCAACTGTGCAAGAATATATACATATTTCTAAATAAGTAACTTTTCATAATAACACCCATTCATGTGTATATAACTGATTAAATTCCATTCTGACCACTAAAACATATTGAAAGCCAAAATTCGTTAATTTCATCAGTCACTGCCAAGACAGAGAACCCTCCTGTCTCAAACATGGCCCTTTGATGCCATCTTATTTCCGGAATGAAATCCAAGGTTCCAGGAGTTACCAGGAACACCACATCTGGTTTTCAAACTGTCTTTGGATAGGGAGACATTTGCAGACTTTGAGCACAGCTGTCTAGGATCATATGCTTCAGACACAGGATATGTATTAGCCTGGAGCCTCAGCTGTGGAGAAAATGGTGTAGGTGTTTGGACCCTGTCTCTAGCACCAACCCTCCTGACTCCGCTCCACACTGCCAGCATCTGCATTGAAGGACCTGAGGATATCCCTGGCTCTTCCTGCGGACCTGAAGTACTGGGCATCAACCCCCCAGCCCCCAATAACCTTCACCCTATGACTGAGGGGAGATGGACGAATAGGATGGGGTTTCTGTGATGTATAGTCTACCCCATGCCACTGCTCCCCCATCTCACATCCGCATCCCTGAAGGGTTTCCGGAGACCATCCCAAGTGGACCACTTCCAACTCTCTTTGTTCTTGTTCGCATCTAGTGGGAACTCAGATGAAGACAGATGACAGCTTTCCATTTGGGCCTTTGCCTCTAGCCTCCCAGGCCTCCCTTGGACTGGAATCCTGAAGGTCAGAGAAAGACAGACTGGGAGCTCATCCAAACAGGGCAAGAATAAGACGGGTGGGGCTTTGGATGTGAAGCCCAAAGACCTGGGGGCTCCAGGAAGGACTGGTGGAGAGTCTTTTCGTGCAGTGGTCAAGACAGGAAGGTCCTCAGGTGGAGGGGTGCAAAGGGACTCTGCCGTCTGTGACAAAAGCTCGAGTCAGTGTCTTCTCTGGAAATGCACATTGAATGAATTGAAAGGCGATGGACTTAGCTTGAGACAATCACATTATCAGAAACCCTGTTCAATATGGAAGATGTTTGTCAGTTCCAACTCTAATGTCATCTGTTGTGTTCTGATGCGAAAGAACAAACAACGGCACCAGGATAAGCAGGAGCTGAATTCTACAGAAGTTCATTTTGTGGTCACTCGCAGCGACCAGGAAGCTGTGGATACCACTGCTGTCAGAAGACAACCTCACCTTGTCACTCCTAGTGACTCAGAGAGCCCCGAATAATGTTGTTTAAAACTCATGCACACTAGAAGTCTAGCGACAGAGAACAATAACAAGCCAGGGAGCCTGGAGACAACTTGTCACATCCCCAGAGGGCAGACGGCATGGCAGGCAATCATGGAGGGGAAGATGGATACAACAGACATCAGGAGGAGCTAAAGCAGCAGGAGAGAGGGGCATCTCAGGACGTGAAGAGTACAATAGGTAGTAGCCCTGTCTTCAGGGCCTAATGCTGAGCCGACCACCCCAAGATGACTGTGAAGTCTTGAGAGTCAAGAGTCTGAGCTCAACGGGTCATCTTCTAGCGTCACCTACTGGGCGTGTGGTGTACTGCCATTGAGACCGAGAACTCCGAGGCTGCCGCAGAGTATTTGACTTCTGAAGCCTTACCCCAGCTGGATCTTTGAAAGATACAGGGTAAGTTTTGTCCACCTATACAGATCTCAGCATGGTGGATGTTTGCCTTACTCCAAATACACTTGGAAGCTGTCTCCTGACTGGAATATAAGCCACCCCAAAGTGTATGTACTAGGGAGACCTAAGACGTGTGAGAACCTGCCCGCTGCGCAGACGACAAAGCTATCTGTGGCCATTGGTATATAAAGGGAAGCTCTGAACAGGAAGACCGCTCTGGGGACACTGGCCCATGGTGGGCTTGGCTCAGCACTAGCCTGGATGGTGATGGTGTGAAAGACAGGAGTCTCTGACGTCACCAGACTCCTATTTCAGACAGCCTAGAAACATCCCACACTTCATTTCCCCGTTGCATTTCCCTTCTTTGTTTCTTACTTTTAGAACTATTTTGACTATTTCTATCTGTGTGCATGTGTGTTACGTGCGTATGTCCATGCATACGTAAGTGTGTGAGTGCAGACATGCAAGTGCCACAGCACACACATGAAGGTCAGAGGACAATCTCAAGTGTCAGTTGTCACTTCGTACTTTGTTTGAGATGAAGATTCTAGTTGCTCTTTACTACATATTCCAGGCTGGTTGTCAACTAAACCACAACCCAAAGAATGAAAGAAAAGATCCAAATAACAAAATTAGCAATGAAAAAGAAGACATAACAATGCATATCAGCAAAACCCAGAGGCTCTTAGGGAACCATTGGAAAATCCAAAAGAATTATTCCAAGTTATTCCAAAATCTAGATGTGGGTCAATTGCCAGACACATAACCTAGCCAAATCAAATGATGGAGAGATAACATAAACAGATCCATGACCAGAGAATGAAGCAGCAATAACCTCTCAAACGGACAAAGAGCAGGTATGGGGGTCTCACTGTAAGAGTCTATCAGACATTGGAAGAACTAAAGCTTCCATAATCAGAAGGGAATTCTACCAAACTCCTTCGACACCATAAAGCTAGTATTCTCCTTATACCCAAACCAGACAAGGACACAAGGACAAAAGAGAAAACTATAGGGCAATTTATCTGATGAACATAAATGTAAAAACTCTCAGTCAAATATTTGCAAATTAAATTCAATAACCCTTTAAAAGACTATTCTCCACGGTCACATCTGGTTCAGTCCCAAGGGGCGAAGTCTGACACACCCAAACTGATTCGTGAAATGCATCACCTGAATAGACAGGGGCAGAAAGCACGTGGTGGCCTCGATAGACACAGCAAAGGTCAATGACGAAGTTCAGTACTCCTTCATGCTGTAATTCCTGGGAAAAGCTAGGAACAGAAATAATCGAGCTTAATATAACAAACCTCTGTCTAACATCATACTAAGTGGGGAATGCACTTTCTCTAAAATCAAGAATGAGACAACTGTGTCCACTTTCCCCTGTCTCACTCAACATTGTATTTCAGGGTTTCTGTTGGTTTTGTGGGGGGGGGGGCAGGGGGGGCCTTCCTAGCATTTTGATTGTTTGATTGGGTTTTGTTTTTGATTTTATTTTTTATTTTATTTACTTATTTTTTTTTTTGGTTTTGGTTTGTTTTCAATACAGAGTTTCTCTCTGTAACAGTCCTGGCTATCCTGGAGCTTGCTTTGTAGACCAGGCTGGCCTCGAGATCCATCTGCTTCTGCGCTGAGATTAAAGGCATGTGGCACCACTGCCCACTGTGTCTTGGTTTTAACAATATCAATAAGACAATAGAAAGACATAGAAGTTGTGGAAATAGGAAAAGAAGTCAAACTATGCCTATCTGAAGACAACATCTTATACTTAATGGTCCCTACCTATTCGACCAGAAAACTCTTAAACTTGATAAATATTTTCAGCAAAGTATCAGGATACAAAATCACCACACCAAATTCCCAGACCAGAAACAGTTACTCGGTGGGTACAGCAGCCCACCCGCAGGTACAGCAGTCCACCTCGGCACAGAGCTCAGAAGGCAGAAACACGCTGGCTACACTAGTCTTCTCTGCAAATTCTAGGTTCAGCTGAAAGGCCCTGTGCAATGAATATGATAGAGTGTGGTTAAGGAAGGCTCTTGATATCAACCTTGGCCTCACACACACATGCAACCTGCACACATATGTGCATGCATGCATACCATACATGGAAGATTTTTTTTTTAAATCAGTAATTTTCCTACATACCCACGATGAACTTACTGAGAACAAAATCAGAGAAAAATTCCATTTATAAAATACAAAAATAAAATGACTAGGAATAAATTTAACCAAGGAGATAAAATACTTCCACAATGAAAACTGAAAAATGTTGAAGAAAAAAATAGGAAGATACTAGAAGAAGAAAATACCCCCTATGCTCATGAATTAACTTTGTGAAAATAGCTGTTACCAAAAGCAATGCACATATCCAGTACATCCTCTTCAGAATCCCAATGTCATTCACCACAGTGCCAGACAGAGCAATTCTAAAGTAGATATGGATACACAAGAGCCCCTGAAGAGAAACCCTGCCCAGAAATCTGCCCAAGAATCACTTCAAAATGGTTCAAGGGGCATAATGTAAGATCTAACGTGCTGAAATTGCTAATGGAAAAACATAGTATAACACTGTATGATATAGGCACGGGCATGGGTTTTCTGAGTACTCTAATAGCATAAAAATAATATTTGATCAATAGGATTGCTTGAAATTAAAAGGCTTTTACATAGCAAAGGCAATCATGGCCAGGTGTGGTGGTACATTGCCGTTAATCCCAGTGCTCCCAGTGTCAGGAGGCTGAGACAGCAGGGAGTTCCAGGCCATTCTGACCTATATAGTGAATTCCAGGACTGCATAGAGAGACCTTGTCTCAGAACAAAACAAAAACAGCTTCTGTACATCAAAGGCAAACAATCAGTAGAGAATAAAGTGATTGCCTAGGGGAACATCTTTGTCAATTATACATTAGATAGGGGATTAATATCAAGAGTATATAAAGAACTTCATAGTCAGGCATGAGAGTGCATGCCTTTAATCTTAGCACTAGGGAGGCAGAGGCAGATAGATTTCTGTGAGTTCCAGAATAACCAAGGTTATGTAGAGAGAGATCCTGTCTTGAAACAACAAACAAACAATCAAAGCTCCAAAAACTAAAGCTCAAAAAACACTATCCAGTCCATAAATGGAAAAAATATATCTTGAACAGACAGTTTTCAAAAGAAGAACTACAAATGGACAGCATCCTTTGCCACCAGGGAAATGGACATTTGATCAAGTGGTCAGCATCCTTCACCACCAGGGAAATGGACATTTGATCAAGTAGTCAGCATCCTTCGCCCCCGGGGAAATGCACATTTGATCAAGTGGTCAGCATCCTTCACCATTGGGGAAATGCACATTTGATCAAGTGGTCAGCATCCTTCGCCACCGGGGAAATGCACATTTGATCAAGTGGTCAGCATCCTTCGCCACCGGGGAAATGCACATTTGATCAAGTGGTCAGCATCCTTCACCATTGGGGAAATGCACACTTGATCTGTACTGAATTCCATTTTATCCCAGCCAAAACGGCTATCATAAAGCAAACAAATAACAAGTGCCGCTGAGTGTGTGAGCCAAGAGAAACCTTTAGCATCACCAGTGGGAATGTAAACCTGTGCCGTCTCTGTGGAAATCAATAGAGAGACTCTGAGGCTGGAGAATTGAGGACTGGGAGAGCCTTGTGTAAGTGCTGCTAAACTAGTATATTGCAGAAACCACGTAGCCCTGAGGAAGGGAGGAAACCACGGGGTATCTGAAGGTGCCCTATGATTTGTCATAATAGTAGACTGCACACAATTGGGTGGAAATGCAGGTCATGACGCAGGACATTGTATCTAGAACGACATGTAACAGCATAGACAATAAAGTTTGTGCTACGAAAATGAGCCAGAAGCCTGCACCCTGGTGACATAAAAGCCCCATCTTTTGTGTAACCTCACCAGCAGAGCCCTGCTCCAACCCAGCCTCCTCCCTTCTGTAATAACAATCTCGGGCTCAGCTACAACTGTGTGCCTCTGTTCACTTCCTTGTTTAGGGTCACGAGAACCTGGAATTCCTTCAGAGGTCCACTCTGCACCCCAATGTGAAGAGGGAGGAAGAGTAGGAACTGTAGGCTGGTACATTAAGACGAACACACACGGAAGGAGCCAGTTGGCAGAGAAAAACTGGAAATCTCTCCCTAGCTGGGCTTCACAGGTCAAATGGAGCATGCTCAGGTAAATCAAAGTCCGGAAGCTCTTCCCTACCTGGGCCTCCATAAGGAACAGAACATACACAAGGAAAGCCTGAGTTTAACAAATAAGAGAGGCTGGAGCCTTAGAATGTCCCATAAAGGGCTGTGTACCTTGTGGTCCAGCTTAATCTTACTCTCTGGAGTACTTTCCTTCTTTTATTGAAACTGGGTCTCACTGCACAGTGACTGTCCTGGAACTCACTGTATAGACCAGGATGGACTTGATCTCACAAACACTGACCTGCCTCTGGCTCCCTCCAGTGTGCTGGGATTCAAGGTGTGTGCCCCCCAGCCTGGCAATGGTGTCCCTTTCTTAATAAACTCTATTTCTCTCCATGGGTCCCCAGTGCAGTCCTTTGTTCGGGGACACTAAACAAGCTTTGCCTTCTCTTTCTCTCTTTTTCAGATACTGAGAAAGCCAAGCAAGCCTCCCTGAGGCTGGGCTTTCCTGCTGTCTTTCTGAAGCCCCCCGCCCCCGGTCCTATGATAAAGCAGCTTGCTGATCTCCATGGCTGAACATGCTGACTTTCTTTCTCTTCTCCCTCATCATCCTCCCCAAAGCTGCCAAGGTTCACAGCTTTCCTGCCCTGTCCGCTTCCTTTCAAACTCTAATACTGTCCTCAACTTCTTGTTGAGTCCATTGTAAAGTTCTTTTATCAATGAACCTAAGAACTAGAGAGGAACCTTGGATTCCCCAGTAATACTAATATCTGTTCCTCTAAAACTGAGAAATAAAACTACCATTCGATGCAGCTATCCCTCTTGGGTATGCAGCTGAAGTCAGCAACTACAAAGAGCCATAGAGATGCTTGTACAACCATGGCTACTGTAGCACGATTCATCCCAGTCAAGACACAGAATCTGCCTTTAGCTGCTAATCAATGGATAAGTGGATAAGGAAAATGTGGTACATTTGGCAGTGGAGTTTGTCTATCCTATAAAGAACAATTAAATTAGGTCATTTAGGGGAAAAGAGAACTGGAGATCATGATAAACAAGTTTTCTCTAGCATATGGAATTTGATACACACACACACACACACACACACACATATGAGAATTAGTTCAGTTGGTACAATGCTTGTTTTACAATATGAGGATCCAAGTTTTATCACCAGCACCTATGGGGAAACGCTGGGCATGGGGGGGTACATGATTGTGATCCTATTGCTGAGGAAGTGGGAACATGAAGATTCCTAGGCCTGGAGAGTCAGCCAGCCTACACTAATTGGTGAACCTCAGATTCCAGTCAGAGAGCTTGTCTCAGAAAACAACATGAACAGCTTCAGAGGAACATACCTGAGGCTGACCTTTGGCCTCCACATGGGTGCCACACTTACATTCCTGCATATGCACACAAATAACTAAATGCAGACACACACAGGACATCAAAACAGAAGGGAGACTATGTTGGAGGAGGAAGAGGTCTAAAGGAACAAAGGGCAGGGGAATAAGAGAGGGCGACAGGGGAAAGAGAAACCTATCTTGTGCTTTCTCTTATTCTGAGTCTGAATTTCAAAATATTATATATACATATGCACATATACACATGCATAGGTATACATACATACATATGTGTGTGTGTGTATATAGGGCTAATCATTGTGACAACTGTAAGCAAAGTTCAATACCTTACATATGAACATGTCATAATGAAGCCCATTATTTTACATGCTAATCTAAAAAGTTGATAATAATAAAATGAAGTTCAAGAAAACCAAGGAGCCGGGCTGTGGTGGCGCACGCCTTTAATCCCAGCACTCGGGAGGCTGAGGCAGGCGGATCTCTGTGAGTTGAGACCAGCCTGGTCTATAAGAGCTAGTTCCAGGACAGGCTCCAAAACCACAGAGAAACCCTGTCTTGAAAAACCAAAAAAAAAAAAAAAAAAAGAAAGAAAGAAAAAAGAAAACCAAGGATGCAGGTTCAAAGTTATTTTTTAAGAACACTATTTTCTGTTGCAGCACACTTCTCTGTAGATGGGCTTTGAAATAAGAAATTAAATTACCCCTTTGTTTCTGCAGAAAATAATAAAAAATTATAAATTAATGTTGCATTTTTCTAAATATATATGTATATGTCTATCATCTATCTATCTATCTATCTATCTATCTATCTATCTATCTATCTATCTATCTATCTATCTATCTATCTATCTTTACCACATATATAAGGTGCTTTCTATGCATGAAGGTGAAGATCCAATAAATCACAAATGTATCATTTTAAAAAAAACCTCATCATGTGTGTGTGTGTGTGTCTGTGTGTGTGTGACAGGAAGTCCACACCAGGCTTCAGAGTCAGTCTTTGCTGCCATCCTTACAATGGGAAGGAGTTCACCCAAGCTCTTGGAGCATCCCCTGCCCTCAGCTGGAAAGTTTCCACCCGAAGGCAGAGAGCAAAGCACTGACATCACAGGACAGAGCAGGGACCAAGGATGGCATAGACTGAGTTCCTCCTGTGGGGCCTCACGCACACCAATCCTAGGGGTGCTCTAGTAAGAGAAGCTGGTGTTCACACTTGATGTTTCTAAGCTTCAGCTTCCCTTTCTGTAACACTGGGTGATGTGTTTCTAGAATTCTTTGTTCTCTCAGACCTTAGTCCACGTGAATTCTCATATATCTTTAATTCAGAGTCCTGTATCAAGCTGACAGGGAACCAGGTACATGGGCACATTATATAAATGCCCAAGGACCTTACACTCTGCAAGACCAGGTCTCACTCGGCATTCTTGGCTGGCCTGGAACTTTCTGTGTAGACCAGGTTGGCCTCAAACTCACAGAGATCTGTCTGCCTCTGCCTTGCTGGACTAAAGGTGTGTGCCACCAAACCTGGCAAAGTGTGTCTTCTGCATTTGAAGACTTTAGCTTTCTTGTCCAAGTGTTACAGTAGCCTTGGCCAGGGCTCCATGGAGGTCCTTTGGGAAAATCTACTTATCTGGGCTGAGTGGAGAACGAATGTTCCAATCTATCCAGAACATAGATATTAATCCAGTGAGGTTGGCTAATAATCACCTGGTCAAAGGACACTGCCCCCCACCCGAGGGCAAGCTCACCTTAAGCTGTTCTAAAGAGATGGGAACAATTAGCCCTTCCAGCGTTCCTAACCCCTTGTGTGTCCTAACCCCTTGTGTGTCCTAACCCCTTGTGTGTCCTAATCCCTTGTGTATTCACAGTCTTGAAGTGCCTGAGTCTGCTGCCTCCCTAAACTGCTCAGAAAAGCATCGCCTTTCTTTCCCTTTCTGTCTCTAAGAACGCTTTCTCAACACCATGGGCTTTACTTCCTATCCAGCAATACGGGCAAATAAAATGCATTCAGGTAACCCTCCCCTGCCCCCAACAAAGGCGTGCCCTCGGCTGCGTTGGCAGATGCAGCTTCCATAACAGTCCTTGCCTTCCCAGGATTTCCCACATGGCGGGAGAGAAGCCACACTCCAGTGAGATTGTGAGTAACTTATCAAAATTCAATTAAGTTTCATTTGCTCCTAGGAGTGTAAAATTTAATTACAAATAATCCGAATCTAAAGTTGAGAATGTCAAGAAGAAACACTTGGTTCCACTGGAGCGTTGTTTGTTTATGCACAGTAACTTTCGGGTTTTAAATTTATGTAGAATGAAAATACAAGAAAATTAAAGGGTTCATGTGAACAAGAAGTCTTCTATAAAATAGATCTAGTCTCAACCAAAAACTGATACAAAGTTTGAGAGGAAAATAACAGTGTCTATTCTGCTCTGAGGAAAGAGGGCCTTAACTTGAAGGTGGAGCCGTAACTATGACTTCACAGAACCTGAAGCTAGGTGAGGTCAGATGTAATCAATACATTCTAAAAGCCTGTTCAATCCCTTGCTGTCATTTAATAATAACTGGAGTATGGAGATTTTAATCTGTGGCGCTGGGATGGGTAGGAAATGTGTGGAGAATACAGATATCTTCATCTTCTAAAAGACAGACTTAAGGCTAGCCACAGAACCCCACTAGGCCAGGCTCTCATTTTTCAGAGGCCAACAGGGCTAGTGACAAGGAGCAGAGGCCTGGTGGGATGAAGGATAAATGGGATTCCTTGAGCTGGAAGGGGATCTCCAGGACCCTCCTGCCCCCATGCCCTCCCACTGAGCTTGGGGCCCTTTAACAACCATCCAGCAGTCACTAGGATTGGAGACAAAGGCCAGGCTAAAAACCTTCCCTTCCCTGATGGACAAGCTCCCAAAAGATCACCCACTTCTCACCCTTTCATCTAATGCAACCATTCCTTCATATTAGAGGGGTACATTCCCAGACTCCCAGTGAATTCCCGAAACCACAGGCATCACTGGATCCTTAGGGCCTGAACACACACACACACACACACACACACACACACACACACGGAGGGGTTAAGTGGCCTCATCTCAACATAGGTCAAACATAGGTCAAATTGGTACAATGATTACTTGCAGCTAAAATTATTAAGGAACTGTGGCTTCAGAAAAGGCCATCTGGCCTATCCTTTCCTCTGTACAGCAAAACATAAAGAGTCTTTGGGGAAGCCAGGCAGTGGTGGCACACGCCTGTAATCCCAGCAGGCAGAGGCAGGCGGATCTCTGTGAGTTCAAGACCAGCCTGGTCTACAGGCTAGTTTCAGGACAGGCTCCAAAGCCACAGAGAAACCCTGTCTCAAACAACAACAACAAAACAAAAAGCAAACAAACAAACACAAAAAAAAAAACAGTCCTGCTTAATGCTAACCCATTGTTGGGGGTAGATGGAATGAATCTAAATAAACAAATCCTGAGCTAATCCTAATTTTTGAAACTCTCTCACTTAGGTGTTTTAGGAACAGCCTTGGAACTCCTAGCGCCTCATCCAGATAGACACCATTCCTCCTCTCGTCCTGTCACACACATCTGCTCTTTGTTCAGGCGTTGCTTTGGACTTCACTCTCCTGTGAAGGGCCCTGTGTATATTAACAGTTAAGAAAGATCACATGCTTTTCTCTTGTAAATCAGCTTTTGAAGTAATTGGGTTCCCAGACCCAGTTCAAGAGCCCACATAGGAACTAGGGAGAGTGAGGACAACCCTCATCTCCTTTTTACATAATAAAAGTTAATTTATATATGAGGCACAGTAAGAGCTTACCTATAATGACTGATGATAACACCTAACATTATTATGACATACCGAGAAGGTTAAATTACTCTAATGACTAAGAAGGCTTTTAGGGGACTAATTGGTAGATACTGAACACAGCACGGATGTATTAGGCAAAATGGTGATTTGGGCCCATGAAGAACGGAACAGAACATAGGACATTTCAGAAGTAAAAATTTTTTTTAAAGATTTGTTTTTTTATTTATTATATACACAGTGTTCAGCCTCCAGAAGAGGGTACCAGATCTCATTACAGATGGTTGTGAGCCACCATGTGGTTGCTGGGATTTGAACTCAGGACCTCTGGAAGAACAGTCAGTGCTCTTAACCTCTGAGCCATCTCTCCAGTCCCAGAAGTAAAAATTTATTAACTGTTTCTGGAATTTTCCATATAGGTTGTAGGTAGCTAAAATTGTGCAAAGTGAAATCAGACACAAGAGGAAACTCCTATAGCTATAAAGACGTGAACAGTAGACATTAGGAGAAAAGACGGAGGCTGAAAATGTCTGGAAAGGCCTCTAATAAGTTATAAACATTGTAAAACTACTGTTATTTCTATTTCAGTGAGAAACTTACAACTGACTTTCCTGGTTATTTCCCTAAAGTTGTACCTGGGCTAGGCAGCCTCTGGGGGATGAGACTCCTGAATGAGGAGTCTCACATGTACATGACCAGCTGACGACCAAAGGGTGGACACATTCCCTGCACCAACTTCTAGAAACATCATGGCTTGGCACTTAGGTATTTAGTCTCTGCCAATGAATAATAGACTTGGGCCCAGGCCCTGTTTCACATCTGGCTAACATGACAAGTTGCCTAGGCTCCAGACTCAGTTTTCACACTGTGGAATGGTACAGAGTAGGGCATCCATCTTAAAGGGAAGTAGTTAATAAGATAGTGTATGGGGTTATGCCATGCTTAGGACTGACCCCACCACATCCACACAATGTGGTTCTTATGACGAGCATTTGGGATCTTGCTTTTGCTCACTACCTATAGTCTTTTGCAAAAAATCAAGTAACACCCTTGGTTTCAAGTTAGAAAGCAGGCTTATCTCCACCAGGTTCAGAAATCCTCCCTTTTATAGATAACCAGATGCTTATGTTCAAATTAACAAATTCAAAGTAGGTTTCATTGGGGGTGGGGTGGAGGGACAGTTCATTGTTTAGGAGTACTTGATGCTGCTGCTGCAGAAGACCAGATTCAATTCCCAGAACCCATATGGCAGCTCACACCCATCTGTAACTCCAGTTCCAAGGAATTCCATGCCCTCTGCAAACCTCCAAGAGCACTGGGAATGCAGGTGGTGTAGTTATGTACATATGGGCAAAACACTCTTACAAAAAAAAACCAAGAATCTGAAGAAAATAATAAATCATGATATAGAAGATTATTTTTTTAAGGTAGGCTCTGTTTTCAGGGAAACTAGGCAGTTAAAGGGAATGAACCAACAGCCAACCTTTGATCTGTAATGTGTCCGAGGACTTTAGATGTCATATTGAGAAAAAGAAAATCCTGCGTTCACTGCCACACTTCTAGCCCTAAGACAGCATCAACATTCTCCCACTTAAGAAGCACCACTCTCCCCTGGCCTCCTATGGAAACTGCTAACCAGGCAGACATACCCCAAAGCTCCCATTTAAACTCCAGATCTTTCAAGCTAGTGTCCTTAACAACTCACCCTGGGCTCTTACATGGTCATTGAACCTAACGCATACAAAATGGAAGTTGTTACTGACACACATCTTTCCTTCCCAAATTTGCCAACACGGCACCTCCACAGACACAGGAGGTCATGAGAACCCTCCCTCTTGCATACTCCTCACATCAAATTTATTAGAGCTGTGATGAGCTAGTTTTGAAATCTTACCTGCAATCCAGAACCACAATGATTTGAACATTCTCTCATCTGTTAATGATGGCCGCTCTCATGCCACTGAAATCCTGGCTATAATCAGCAGGCAGGGAGATCTTTGAAATTCTATCATCCAAGGGCCTGTAGAGCAATAGCTGTGGAAACTCAGGAAGTGCATCACCATTCAACATAGTTGAACCAACCTCGCTGGTACTCTACAGCAATTAGACGGTTAAGCAACCCGGTTTCGCTTCCTTCTGTCCTTCTTCTAGAATATAAACTATTTTATAGGTATTCTTGATCCCTTCACGTGCCACTGAGAAGGGAGAACCATGGCTTTTCCTGGTAGGAAAAAGGTTTCTATTTTTCTGCAATCTTTTGCTCTTGATCTTTCCCCCACTTCACCAGTTGCACAAAATAACTCGTTTTATCATGGGCGACTTGAAGAACAAGAAAACAGGCCCAGTCAACAGTCTTATTTGGCTGTTTTTGGAAAAAGACATCAGGGTTGGATTGGATTGGGCACCTTATGAAATTCCATGATCTGGGTCTCTCAAGCAATCCCAAGCCTCTCCCCTGCTCGAAGAAACTGATGCTTGACTACCTGAGTAGGAACAGAGAAGAGTTGACATTCAAGCCACTCCATGTATTGTACGCTACTCAGTCTGTATTCGGATGCAGTGGCTCTTTCTAACAAGTCTCTAGAGGTACAGGTCTCCAGACTTCACCTTCGATAGTTGGTTGGCAGCCACCTGGAGCTGTTATTTCATGGGATGAACTTCAGGATTCGAATAAAGGAACCTCTGAGGTCAAGGAATTGGGCTGATAGGGTGAGAATCAAGAGCATAACAAGAAGTGATGGACAAGCTAAAATCACCCACTTTGTGCTGACTACATTATACAGTATTTTACAAACCAACACTGAGTTATTTTTTATGTTTGCTATCACAGTCTGCGATACGATTTGATATGGATGATCATTATCAGAGTCTCTGTATTAGTAAGAATTTGGAAGTCCTGCTAATCTCCCAGGCACAGTCATTTGGCCTCTAGCGTAGCGGAAGCCATCAGCAAAGATGAGCTACAGCTCAGGAGAGGTGACACCTTGAGGGACATTAACCTGAGCCAGACAGTGACATCAAGAGACAATTATGGGAACCAGCCACTGGTTTAATGAGCAGCCTGTCACTGTCCTGTGGTCAAGAACCACCACATTGTTGGTCCATTAAAGACAAGGGCTGCACAACGAAGACCACACACTGAATGGGAGAATTTCTTGTCTCACAGTTCAGGCCCTGAGAAGTTAGAAGTGGGGATGCCAGCAGGGCTACACTTGTCAAAAGATGCCAGGGAAGAAGCTGGAGAGATGGCTCAGCGGTTAAGAGCACTGGCTGCTCTGCTCACAACCATCCATAATGAGATCTAGTGCCCTCTTCTGGCCTGCAGGCAGAACATTGTATACATAATAAAAATCAATCAATCAATCAATCTTTAAAAAGATGCCAGGGAAGAATGGGTTCCCATCCTCTCTCCCAGATTCTGGTGACCTTAAGTATTGTTTCATACAAAGAGATAGTCTATATAGACATGAGAGCCATTGCTAAGACGAGAGGTCCTCATTTCAACAGACAAGAGTCAAACTGTAGACCGACTTTCTTAAACTTTTCAACTGCAAATAACTCTCTACCTCCCCATGCCTGAATTTCTACAACCCGAGAAAGAGTAGAACCATGAGCCCAAATAACCTTTCCTTCCTTCCTTAAGCAGAGCTATTTCACACGTACCATAGGAACGGCACATGAGATAGCCACATCACGTGTTAGTTAGTGTTCTGAAATGAGGCCGTCCCATGAGAAGGCCCAAGGAGAGCAGCCAGCTCACGCAATGCAATAAGTACCCTCAGCTGTTGCAGTACTTGGGGCCCCTGAAGCGCTTCTCAGTTGGCACATCTGTCTCATGGGAACTGTCATGGGAACCTGCATGGCTTCAAGCCCAGCTTGGTGTCCTACAACCCTGGCATTCGCATAGGGCTTGGTGTTTAAAAGGGCTCCCACCGGGGTTCCTCATTAGAAAACCTAATGAGGTGAGAATCTAAACAACTGTTGGTGAGGAGGATTAAGGATGGATGAACAGGATTCGGAGGCAGCTGGGCCCAGACCTTCCTGTGAGGAGCTGGGGTGGAAAGTGTCAGAAGAGGTTCTGTAAAGGTGGATGATAGCAGATGGTGACGGTTCCTGACTGGAGAAGGTGAGGAACTTGTGATTCAGGAGAGAGAGTGACAATTACCGCAGGGAAGTCCTTGGCCCTAGTCAGGAACACCAACTTCCCGTCCGTGCACTGAGAAAGAAGGGAGGCAGAGCCTAGGTACGCGTGAAATTAGAGAGGTCTTGTCGTGGGGGAGCGACAGATATTTCTCTATCAGTTCTTAACCTTCCTAAGGCTGTGACCCTTTCATACAGTTCCTCATGTTGTGGGGACCCCCAACCATAATATTATTTCATTGCTACTTTGTAACTGTGATTTTGCTCCTGTTATGAATCCTAATGTAAATACCTGATATGTAGGATATCTGGTATGTGACCCCAACAGGGTCGCCTCTCACAGGTTGAGAACCACTGCTCTAAATGAATTTTTGTTGCTCAACAAAACAAGGGTCAAGAGGGTGGAAGGCGGTGAGTGTCTGAGCAAGAGTCAGAGTAAACTACTGAGTGGTACCATTCCGGATGCTGGGGTCCAGGACTGCATGTGAAAGAGAAAGGTTGCTGGATGCCAGCATTTGTCCCTTTCTGCTTCCTATCTATGGATGCAGTGTGACCAGTCACTTCCTGTTCTTTGTCATGATTCATCTCCCGGAACTGATCCTTGTCATGATGCGTCATGGTCTGTCCCTGGAACTGTGAGCCAAAATAACCCTTCCTTCCTTAAGTTCCTTTTGTGGGGTATTTGGTGGCATCAGGCAAGTGACTAACACAGTATGAAGATTTTGAAGAAAAAAAATATTTATACATACACACAATAGTTTGGGCAATCTTCCCAGTATACACAGAAACACACACACACACACATACACACACACACACACACACGTTTCCTCAGACAAGCATGGTGGCACAACTTTAGTTCCATCACTCACTTGGGACAGAGGCAGGTGTATGAGTTCCAGGCCAGCCTGGTCAACATAATGACACACTGTCTCTAAAAACAAATAAACAAAACAAGCAGTTTCCTCCAAGGCAGTCGTGTTAAATTATAACATTTAATCATATGGCTGATTATATACTTGCACTATCTTCAGTTAGTAAACTTTCGAAACCTTTTATTGCTGCTTCTGAGGTGTTTGTCTTATTAAATAAGCGAGGGCTGTGGACTTAGCTCTGGAGGAAAGCACTCAACATGTATGAAGTCCAACATTCAATGCTCAGTGCAGAAAAAGCTCTCAACAAACAAAAACATCATGTGATGGTACACCCTGGTAATCCCAGCACTCAGGACACCAAGGCAGGAGGATTAGGAATCCAAGGTCAGCCTGCGAGCTCCGTGTAAGACCCTACCTCGGACAAACAGCAATATCATAAACAAATACCACCATCTTGAGGTTGGGAGTGCAGCTCAGTAGCAGGAATGTACACAGAATCCTGAGTTCTGTTCCCAGCATTTCCCCTAACATCACAATCCCTGCACAATATGAAGCCTTGGGATCTAGTCAGGCTTTTTTCTTCCTGTGGGAGACCTGAGTGTGCTTTTTCTGGAAGATTTTTATACTTTCACTGTACTGTCTTTCATGGAAAAAAATAAGTAACCATCCAGCATGATACCAATCAACCTGGGCTGTGGGGAAACCGTAGCGAAAACATCATCCTATCCTCTTGTGCTAGCAACACTTTCTTCTTGGAGTTGCTAGTTTTCTTCCTTTTACAATTACTATTTGTATGGTTCTTGATTCTTAAACTAGGTAAAAAATAAAATAAATAAATAATAAATAAATAAATAAATAAATAAATAAATAAAATAAACCCACACTGGTGCGGAATGAAGAAAGGACGGATACCTACATTACATCAGCTGCCCTAATTAGATCTTATCACGGTGCTGCCCTGGAGAGACGGTATTTTAAATTTCATCTGCTGCTGTGTGCTCTGTCCCATTATTCTGCCCTCTGTGTCTCAAGAATTACTCCAATTGCTGCAGGATCAGAATAGCAGATGCATGAAATTCTTACTACTTTATGACTGGCACACCCTTCATGTTCAATCAAAACCCCTTTGTAACAACAGGCTTCATTTCTGGAGCCTCCTGCGATTGGTTACTTTAAAGCAATGTGCATACCTGGCTCCCAGGAGCAGAGCCTATCAGAGAGGAAGAGGGTAACGGGTGAACAGCAATGCAGAGAGGATTGGGGGCAGGAGAGCAAATACATACTCAGAGGCTCATGGGAATGCAGGGAGTAAAGGCTGGGCAGGAACTGACCTGGAGAGCGAAGGTGTGTGCTGCTATGCCCTGCTGTGATGGCAAAGCTCTCCTTTTGATCTTTACATTCTAAATCTGCAGTTCTCAATACCTCTAATTTACACCTCATCAGCTAAATTTCTGGGAAAATGGTGTCACTGAAAATAGAAACTGAGAGTGTGGCATGTGGCCCAGTGTGGGGACTCTTGGCTGTATGAGCAAGGACCCGCATTTGATCTCCAGTGCGAATCATCATCACCATCATCATCACCACCACCACCATCACCATCCTCCTTCTCTACCCCGTGTGGCAGCTCAGCCAGGAAAAGGCACTCGCCACCATGCCTAGCAACCTGTGTTCATTCCCTAGAACCCACATGGTAGAAGAACAGAACCAACTCCCCCAGGTTGTTCTTTGACCTTCACATGGCCACACATGCCTACATACACATACAAAGATAAATAGAAATAAATTAAATGAAAAAACAAAATAGATACTGTTTCCTAGAAGGATATTTGCATACCTATAGTTATTGCATTGTATACAGTGGGCGATATATATTTGCACTGAAGGGATAAAAATCTGTTTCAGATTTGTAGAAACAAACAGAGCCTAGAGAGAGAGACCAGTCTCTGGCTGGCTGGTGCAGCTACTCAGGCATCAGAAAGCCATTTTTTGTTGTCATGATTTGGATCTTCACCTTTCCCCCTGAGGCCTACGTACTATTGACTTAGTTCCTAGCCCCTAATGCTATTAAGAGGCAGTGGAAGCTTTAGGAGGGGAACTTAGGTCACTAAGGTTATTTTCTCAAAGGGAGTATTGGGTCCCCAGCTACTACCTCAATCTCAATCAACTTCCCCACTCCACACACACACGCACACACATGCACACACACACACACACACACACACACACACACACACACACACACGCTTTCTGTCTTCTAAAGGTGAGTAACTTTGCTTTTCAATGTGCGTACTGCCTTGTCCCAGACCTAAGTGATGGGGCTAACCACTCATGGCTTCGAATCTCGGAAATCGTAAGTTAAAATAACCTTTTTCTCCTGTCAGTTGATTCTCTCGGGTTATTTATCACAGTGGAAGACAGCTGGTAGGAAGAAGGTCCTGCTCCTTGTACAAGCAGGTGGTCAGGCAGAAGAAACGAAGAAGTGGGGACGACTGGTAACTACCCTCCCCATCCCATTAAACAAGGCTAAAGCCAGACACCATAAATTCTGGCAGGATCCCAGCAGGAAGAAAGATACTCAAAGAGAAGAGACACTTCCATCCCCCTCTTTAGCTAACCCAGGAGTCTCACACACAGGAAGAAGGAAAGGTGCTGGTCCAGCTGGAGGGAGAAATTCCTCCCAGTTCTCACTCGCCAGACTACCCTTCAACTGCAACAAGGATGGGTGGGACCACACCTTGACCAGGACTGCTTAAACATACTTCTTGTTATTTCATTAAATATGAATCTTACATCATGACTGAAGACAGATGGGTGAGTCATCGATGGTGCTGCACTGGTCAGCCCACACACCTGGACAGCAGGTGCTGCACTGGTCAGCCCACACATCTGGACAGCGGGTGCTGCACTGGTCAACCCACACACCTGGACAGCAGGTGCTGCACTGGTCAGCCCACACACCCGGACAGCAGGTGCTGCACTGGTCAGCCCACACACCCGGACAGCAGGTGCTGCACTGGTCAGCCCACACACCCGGACAACGGTGCTGCACTGGTCAGCCCACACACCCGGACAGCGGGTGCTGCACTGGTCAGCCCACACACCTGGACAGCAGGTGCTGCACTGGTCAGCCCACACACCTGGACAGCGGGTGCTGCACTGGTCAGCCCACACACCCGGACAGCGGGTGCTGTACTGGTCAGCCCACACATCCGGACAGCGGGTGCTGCACTGGTCAGCCCACACACCTGGACAGCAGGTGCTGCACTGGTCAGCCCACACACCCGGACAGCGGGTGCTGCACTGGTCAGCCCACACACCTGGACAGCAGGTGCTGCACTGGTCAGCCCACACACCTGGACAGCGGGTGCTGCACTGGTCAGCCCACACACCCGGACAGCGGGTGCTGTACTGGTCAGCCCACACATCCGGACAGCGGGTGCTGCACTGATCAGCCCACACACCTGGACAGCGGGTGCTGCACTGGTCAGCCCACACACCCGGACAGCGGGTGCTGTACTGGTCAGCCCACACACACCTGGACAGCGGGTGCTACACTGGTCAGCCCACACACACCTGGACAGCAGGTGCTGCACTGGTCAGCCCACACATCTGGACAGCGGGTGCTGCATTGGTCAGCCCACACACCCGGACAGCAGGTGCTGCACTGGTCAGCCCACACACCTGGACAGCAGGTGCTGCACTGGTCAGCCCACACACCTGGACAGCGGGTGCTGCACTGGTCAGCCCACACACCCGGACAGCGGGTGCTGTACTGGTCAGCCCACACACACCTGGACAGCAGGTGCTGCACTGGTCAGCCCACACACCCGGACAACGGTGCTGCACTGGTCAGCCCACACACCCGGACAACGGTGCTGCACTGGTCAGCCCACACACCTGGACAGCAGGTGCTGCACTGGTCAGCCCACACACCCTGACAGCAGGTGCTGCACTGGTCAGCCCACACACACCTGGACCGCAGGTGCTGCACTGGTCAGCCCACACACACCTGGACCGCAGGTGCTGCACTGGTCAGCCCACACACCCGGACAACGGTGCTGCACTGGTCAGCCCACACACCCGGACAGCGGGTGCTGCACTGGTCAGCCCACACACCCGGACAGCGGGTGCTGCACTGCTCAGCCCACACACACCTGGACAGTGGGTACTGCGGTGTTCGGCCCAAACACACCTGGACAGCAGGTGCTGCACTGGTCAGCCCACACACACCTGGACAGCAGGTGCTGCACTGGTCAGCCCACACACCCTGACAGCAGGTGCTGCACTGGTCAGCCCACACACACCTGGACCGCAGGTGCTGCACTGGTCAGCCCACACATCCTGACAGCGGGTGCTGCACTGGTCAGCCCACACATCTGGACAGCGGGTGCTGCACTGGTCAGCCCACACATCTGGATAGCGGGTGCTGCACTGGTCAGCCCACACACCCGGACAACGGTGCTGCACTGGTCAGCCCACACACCCGGACAACGGTGCTGCACTGGTCAGCCCACACATCCTGACAGCGGGTGCTGCACTGGTCAGCCCACACACACCTGGACAGCAGGTGCTGCACTGGTCAGCCCACACACCCTGACAGCAGGTGCTGCACTGGTCAGCCCACACACACCTGGACCGCAGGTGCTGCACTGGTCAGCCCACACACACCTGGACAGCAGGTGCTGCACTGGTCAGCCCACATATCCGGACAGCGGGTGCTGTACTGGTCAGCCCACACACACCTGGACAGCAGGTGCTGCACTGGTCAGCCCACACATCCTGACAGCGGGTGCTGCACTGGTCAGCCCACACACACCTGGACAGCAGGTGCTGCACTGGTCAGCCCACACACCCTGACAGCAGGTGCTGCACTGGTCAGCCCACACACACCTGGACCGCAGGTGCTGCACTGGTCAGCCCACACACACCTGGACAGCAGGTGCTGCACTGGTCAGCCCACACACACCTGGACCGCAGGTGCTGCACTGGTTAGCCCACACACACCTGGACAGTGGGTACTGCGGTGTTTGGCCCCCACACACCTGGACAGCAGGTGCTGCACTGGTCAGCCCACACACCCGGACAGCGGGTGCTGCACTGGTCAGCCCACACACACCTGGACAGCGGATGCTGCGGTGTTCGGCCCACACACACACTGGACAGCAGGTGCTGCAGAGGTCAGCCCACACACCTGGACAGCAGGTGCTGCACTGGTCAGCCCACACACACCTGGACAGCGGATGCTGCGGTGTTCGGCCCACACACACCTGGACAGCAGGTGCTGCACTGGTCAGCCCACACACACCTGGACAGCGGGTGCTACGGTGTTCGGCCCACACACACCTGGACAGCGGATGCTGCGGTGTTCGGCCCACACACACCTGGACAGCAGGTGCTGCACTGGTCAGCCCACACACACCTGGACAGCGGGTGTTACGGTGTTCGGCCCACACACACCTGGACAGCAGGTGCTGCAGAGGTCAGCCCACATACCTTCATGCCCCTCTGTCACACTTCACAGATATCTCTGCTGGAGAATGGCCCTCCTACTACCTGCTTTGCCCATACACGAAAGAGAGCTGAAGAGCTGGGCACAACCTTCAGCCAAAGTCTGATGCAGTACTCCAGTTAGCTCTCTCTGCTCTAGCTGCGCTCATGGGCCTATACTGTTTTCGGATTTTTCCTATAGCACAGAGCCAAGTTTCCCTTTATGCAGTTTGCTAGATGGACATTCGTATCAGCCCTCTTTCTCGCTCAGCTTCTCTTCTCCTCTTCCTACTTCCTTAGTCCATTTCCACCTTGGAGCCCACTTCTAGAGAACCTGGTCTAAGACAGAAATGTCCATCAACTTGCTCCAGGTAAAGAAGGCTGACTCTTCATATGTAGTTTTTAAGACACACATCTGTATAGGACTCTGAGCATCTGTTTATGCGCTACACCGTTCCTTCGCAGACTTCCACACCCCCCCCCGTGCAATAAAAATGTAACAGTGATAGTAATAATAAAACGAAGCCAGAAACAATTTCCCAGAAGGCTGATGTATCTGCAGTTTAGGGAATGATGTTGCCCAACACTATCCTCCGCTTATCGCACATGTATAAGTAATTGCCTCCCTTCTTGGCCTACAAACCTTCAGAGGGCCTGGCCCACATCCTCCTTATCTTTCAGCAGCTTCACGGAGGCCAGCTGGAGTCCAGCACTCTAAGCAGAATCCTGATAGGCTGTGTCTTCCTCCCTCCCCTCTCCGCACACCAGGCTCCTCTTGGACCTCATAGCGTATAATTTATCACTCCTGCCTGGAACCTGCTTGCTGTTAAACTAAAACCAATGACTCCATCTGCTATTCTCTCCCACTGTGACCCTCCTCGGATGCTCAGGACAGGATTAAGTTACCCCTCCCCCACTTTGTACAAAGTCACATTACTCTTGAAATAAAATAGGTCTGAGCATCTACCCTGAGCCTACCCTTTCGTAACTTTGCTCTTAGAAATGACTCTACCTCCAACCTCAGAGTCCTGCGGGAACAGCTGGAGAAAGGGGGAGCATTGGTGCCACACCAAACTGTCGCGGGTTTCCTGTCCTGCTTATGTCATTGGTGTAGTGTAAGATCACTCCGTACAGTTTAGGGAGAAATGTATAAGGCATAACTGAAGTATGAGATGCCCCGAAGAAAAACGGCCTATAATTACTGGGTACACGCCATCTGTTAAGGCAGGAATCCCAGAATATAGGAAAAATGGGAGAGGGTACCCCATGGGCAGATGACCAGGAAAGGTATTTACTCTACATGGAAAAAGGCCAGGGGGATAACTGGCTGTACTTCAGACACCAGACCTCAGGTAACCTTACTGGGAGCCAAGAAGCTTAATGGAAGTCACTCTAAATGAAACACCACCACAGTCGGAGGGGTGCCCTCCTGGGTGCCAGCTCATCAATTGCCAATCCTGTCTTCTCCTTCCCTCCACAGGCTTTGGGATCACAAGCCTGTCAGGTAGGTCTGGTGTCCATTGGGGTGGAGTTCTGTCTTTCCAACATCAGTCTAACCAAGAGCCAGGAGCCTTCTACAGGTCCACTCCCACCCCAGCTCTGTAGCTTGCTGACTAATGAAAACAGGGCGCTGTCACTGACCACTGAAGTCTGGAATTTGAAATATCCCAGGAATCTCATGCTGGGAGAAGTGGAGAGGAAGAAGCTCTAGTGCCAACCAGAGGAGGAATGTGTCTCCCAGGAAGAGATCTTACACTGTTTGACCACTTCCCGCACCCTGCAAGAAAGCCTGGCGCTAAGACAAGGCTAGCCATCAAGGGCAGGGCCACACCTTCACCAAGGCTGCTAGTTATGCCTGCCTCCTTCTAGTCCATTTCGACTTAAACATGTCAGTAAAGATGGATGTGTGATCGGGGTGGGGTCACATTCTTTGTTTCTCTTCCAAAAAATGACCATGTTGAATAAACCTTTCTCCAATTTTCACTAAGTTTCTTTAACTGGTCTGCCGAGGGTGGGCAGTGAAGCCTGGTCTGTGAGGGCTTCCAGGGCCCAGACTTCAACCTTAACAACTCCAGGAATGTACGTATAATGTAAAAGGTATAACAATAAAAGTTTCCCAGTCAGAGCTTAGAAACAATTCTGATTCTGAGATTCCAGGCCACTGGAGGGTTCCACACTAAGACTGCACACTGTCACTTGGTCAGATCAGCATAGACCTCAGCTCTCAGCAGAAATCAGAATAATTCTTGAGTGTGTTTCCCATTTGGAAACTAAACGCCCATCAACATCATTTAAATCACTCTTCCAGATAATTTAAACAACACACAACATATCTTTGTAACCCTTCTTACACAGAACTGAGTCAGGGGTTCCCAACCAGAGTCCATCAGCCAGGACGGTATTCAGAGATCCTTGAAACCACAGATTCTTGATGACTAACAGGCCCCCTTACACAGACTGGACTGGCCAGAGCCTCATTTTAAAACAAGATCTGACTTTATTTTCTTGGCCTCTTCCACAAAGCAGCTATGTGTAAACTCTTACCAAACTACTAAGAAGTTGAAAACATTTCTGCTGTGAAATAAAAATGTGATTTAGCCAGGCAGTGGTGGCGCACGCCTTTAATCCTAGCACTTGGGAGGCAGAGGAAGGCGGATCTCTGTGAGTTCGAGACCAGCCTGGTCTTCAGAGCAAGTTCCAGGACAGCCAGATCTGATACACGAAGAAATCTTAACTTCAAAACGAAACAAAAAGTTGTTTAATCAACCATTCATTATAGATCAACCACTCATTAATGAACAACATTGATTATATCAACCTTTTGCTGATGGCTGTATTAACTTGTGTGGTTCTGTCTCCAGATTCTCCACACTTCTCTTGGTGGGTATTAAAAAAGCCTCACCAGGGAGAGCCTGGGTCCTAAACAATCACTACAGATTTTGATAACTAGCAAGTTGAATGCTCTGGATTGCCTGACTTGCCATCAGAACAGGCTCTTCCTGTCCTTTTGCACACACACCTTAGACAGGAACTTCCAGAACCCTACTTTGACCTTCTTCCTTTTTGACCTGGAGATTCTGCCTGGATAAGTTCCTCTGCTCACTGCGCCCCAGTGACTCACTGTGTCCTGGAGATTCAGCCTGGATAAGGTCCTCTGCTCACTGCGCCCCAGTGACTCACTGTGTCCTGGAAGCTCCTGTGCATCCGTCCGTCTGCTCACTGGATGTTTATGTGATAGCTAGGTGATAATCAGGCTCTTGAACTCAGCAGGTGAGGGCTGAGGGGGTCACCCAGTCAGTAACACCTCACAAACACAAATGTCTGGGTTTGATCTCTAGGACACCTGTGAAAATGCCAGTCCCAGTGATGGGAAGAGAGACAGGAGGTTCCTCAGGGTTCCCTGGCCAGATGATCTAGTCTAACTGGTGAACTTCAGGCAAATGAGAGAGTCTGTCTCAAAGAAAGTAGCCTACACACACACACACTCACACACACACAATTTTTAAAAGGGTGAAAGAGAACACAACAGTTTAAACTCATACTAGGAGCCACACATCCTGGTGGCATATGCCTGTGATCCCAGCACAGAGAGGCTAAGGCAGAATAATTAAATTTAAAGCACCTGAGACCCAAGCTCATAAAAATAAAGACAGGCTGCAGTTGAAACTCGGAGAAACAACACTGGTCTAATATGCAAGGGCCTGGGTTCAACTGCTGGTGCTAGGGAGAATAAAATCACATTCAGTATTTCCTCCCTACCATACTCCCTGGTCACACATCCAAGAACATACAGACACATGCCTGGATGTGCATGCACCCCACCCCAACATGCACACACGCTTAGCTGATGATTCTTTAATGCATTTTCTTCACCTTATCTGGGCACCCACCCCACCTGACAGGGGAGCTCATTCTTGCTCTTGATTTTAATGATATCACCCTGATGAATGCATACAAATGTTACTCTTAACACTTTGGAGCCAAGTGACAATGCTCAGTACTCACTGAAGATTCAGAAATGTCACCATATCTATCATTACCACGGTGTCAGTCCATAGCTCTCCTTTGGGTCTACAATACTTTGCATCCTCTCTTTAGGTCTCTCAAGCAGCAATGGAGGCTGACTAGTCAGGGCTGATACGTCTGAGAAAAGTTCCCCAAGAGTATAGTTTAGACTAACTTTGATTTAGAAACACCTGGCTTCCAACAATGAGTTCACAGGAACTGAGGGCTGCACCTGCCAGGTGAGGAATAGCCTGCCGGAAACCCTTTGTTCCGGGTCTGAGCTCCCCCATAGAATGGCTGTCAACACTTTCACAGAAGTAAACGTGGATGCTGACACCCTAGAAAATCCACATGAGCAAGAAGTGAGTGAACTGAACACTCACTGCGTGGGTGCTTCGTCCTACTCGGAGATTTGACAAACCTCAATAAAAGCGTTTTCTGGACGAAAAGTGGCTCCATGATATGGCACTTGCTCAGTGTGTGTGTGTGTGTGTGTGTGTGTGTGTGTGTGTGTGTGTGTGTGTGTGTGTGTGTGTGTACATGGCCCTGGTTCACCCCCAGCACTTCAAAAAATATGCTCAGTATAAGACCCCTGGGGTGTCCAGCTCATATGCATATGTGATGGTTTAAAGGTTTATAGTATTGGGCATCTGAATGCTTGCTCCAGATGCTTGGGAAGGCTTCAGAGGTATGGCATTGTTGGAGGAAGTGTAACAGGAGGTCAGCTTTGAGAGTTTAAAGACTTCGGCCAGAGCTGAGTTCCCTCTCTCTCACTCAAGTTTAAGGTTCAAGATGTGAGCCCTCAGCTTCTGGTTCCTTCCACTATGTCTTCACCCACCACCATGGCCTTTAAACCCCTGGGATATGACCAGTAGGAAAGCAGTTAATACAGCGCAGCCGCATTTGTGAACGCTTAGGGCTGAGCCGTCTAGCCGAGGTGAGAAGGCTTCCAGGCAGTCTCCCAGGGCAGCCCCAGAGCCTCAGATCCAATTGAACCTAGGGAACTGACTCCCACGGGTCAGAAGGACAGAGCAGGTAAAACAACAGCTACCATCGTGTGTGGTTACTGTGCTTTCCAGACATCCCAAATGTGTATTCTGTTTCTCACTGTGAGCACTGGATGCAAGCTACCTTCCTTGGAAACTGGCAAAACTGGCAGTAAGGAACAGTAGACTCCTTGGAACATAGTGTGCAGAAGAAAGATCCCCTGTCACCATACAGAGTTTGCAAACATCTCACATCATGTGTCATCCTAGAATCCCTGTTAGCATTTCCCTAACAGGTCACCACGCCATCATCACTCTAGTGAGTCTCCTGTTCTGGGGCACGCTGTTGCAGTCTGGGAAAAATCCTCTGGGGTGCAGCTGGACATGGAGGCTGGCCTCCCTTGGTGCTTTGACCCTTTTGGGCCTCCATACCTTCATCTACAAAATGTGATCTGGATTGTGTGAGAAACAATTGAGTTACTGTCTATAAAAATAAAACCTATGAAAATATTATGTTTTCTTTAGAACCAGTACCATACTAAGGTATACTTCCTGCTGTGTACTCCTCAAAAGGCTTTGAAAGGGGGATACTCTGTTCATTCATTCATTCATTCAACCCATAGTTCTCCAGTGGCAAGTCTCAAGGGTTAGGATTTGGCTTTGGGAAGCTTACTGACAGTGGACAAGTAGAGTTCATGGCATATGCATTGGGAATGATATCACAAACACACACATACATACACACACATGACTCTAGTGGTAGTGGTTGTGGGGCCTCACCAGGCAAAGGAGGAAAGACTTCCTTACTGAAACCATTAAGATCCTTGAAGAATCATTAGACATCTTGGGTAGACTAGCAGGGATTGGACATGTTATGTTAGAGGATGCATGGGAAGAATGAACCTAATGATGGGGTTTTCTTAAAGGTCCCCTGATAAAGTAAAGGATGTATCTGCCTCCAAGAAGACTGAGTTAAGTGAGGTGGTTATCTGTAGAAAGCAAAGCAACTCTTTGCAGCAGCTATGGGCCGTTTCTTTGGAGGTGCTGGGGAGCGTCCCCTTGGAGGAGGATGAGATCTGCTGGGGTGGCATCTTGGTTGCTTCTCTAATACTGTGATAAAACACCATGGCCAAGGCAATGTACAGAAGAAAGGGTTGATGTGGGGCTTACATTTCCAGTGGGATATGTGATCCAGGAATCCATCACCACAATTCAGGGAGCATGAAGGCAGGCAGGCAGACATGGTGCCGGGACAGCAGCTGAGAACTCACATCCCGAGCCACAAACAGGAAGCAAAGAGCACCCTGGGAGAAACCTCAAAGCCTACCCCTTTGACACACCTCCTCCAACAGGCCACACCTCTTCCTAATCCTTCCTGAACAGTTCCACCAACCAGAGATCAAGAGTTCAAACAAATGAGCCTGTGGGGTCCATTCATACTCAAATCACCACAGCAGTCATCTCTCAATAGACACTCACACAGCCTAGAGGAAACTCCACTCTGATGTCCGAGGGAATTCCTGGTAGCTGGCCATTCTCTTCCATCATGTCCCCCAACCTCAATTACCTAGAACACACCCCAACACAAAAGCTCCTGCCAACACCCTTCTTCCCAAGTCCTAAAAATAAAGGCTCCTTGCTGTCCCAGTCCCTCCAAAACCCCATGTCCCCCAAGGAGGCAAAAGCATGGAGAATGCGAAAATCCAGAGACTTAGGGGGCCTGAGGCCAGAAGGCAAATGAACTCCTCCATACCCTTATCAAAACATCCTCCCCAGCCTGAACTAGGGGAAAGGTTATTAAAAGCTCTGCAGTCAATAAACACAACTATGCAGAAAGCCCGTTGCCGCATCTCATGCATGCCATTGTCAACCCTCATAAACCCCAGGACAGGGACAAATGGGGGCACTGGTACCACAGAACAATAATGCTTGGACATAACAACCCGCACCGACATTTATTTAAAATGTTGACATTTTGCTTGTCACGGATCTTTTAAAAACAAGTTTCTTCTTAAAAGCGTTGTGCTGTAGTTACTATTGATCTTGATTTCTGAGTGTTGCCAAGGGTTTACGCTTCTTCAGTATTTATAAAGTCCTGTTGGTGGACCGACCATGTTCCCAAGAAACCACAATGAGTCTGCGCTCTGCAAGGAAGCGCGACTGCACTGTGTGCAGACTGCTGGTTGCCTCCGCTGCGGAACTAGGAAAGCCCCAGGGACTCTGAGAAGAGAGGCGCCTCTCAAGGCCCAAAGGCTGACCTTGCCTTGTATTTCTTGGCAATGCTTACTTCATCGGCTTTCCAGCTGAATGTCTGCAAACCCTCTGATCCCTGGTCGTCGAAGTACTGCCATCCCAGTAAGGTAGACACCACGGTCCTGAGAGCCCTCGCTAAGAGTGGAGTACCAGCTTAGAGAAGGACCCCCTAAGCCTTCAAGTGGGAAAATGGCCCAGTCTCTTCCCTGCTGGAACCCAGAACTCCTGCGCTGCAGGCTGCAACGCCCTCAATCACTGTGACAGGGCACGTGCCCTCCTGCCGGGACTCGCTGACCCTTCTGCACCGCAGTAGAAGAAAAGCTTCGAATCACAGCGTGTGCTCTACACCGGAGCAGTGTGACTCTTGGGGACTGGCTCGCCAGCACGGACACATTTGACACACAGCAGGTGGCGTCGCAGGTAGACCTCAACAAAGGTCCCCACCTTCCAGCTTTGGTGCGCGTGCGCAGACACCCCCCCCCCCCCGCACACCTGTACTACCAGTCATCCATCATCTCGCCCGCACCCTTGGAGGCTGCCCACTGCACAACCCCTGCAAAAGTCAGCAGAGGACACCCAGTTCCGAGGACATTCCCTAGTTCCGTTCGGGAATGTCACCCAGCCTCAAGTTCTAGCGTCCTGACTCGCCTTTGCTTACTCCCGACCAACCGCCCCCCCCCCCCCCCCCCCCACACACACACACTTGATCCCTTAGGACCGCTGAGGACTCCAGCTGGTTGGTTCTCGACTCCTAATCTCAAGAGACAGCAGAGCTTTGGGGCACTGCACCTCGCGGCTGGTACCCGGTTCTCCCCACTGGAGGTGGGGTCTCCAAAGCCGCCGCCCCTTACCTCGAGCCCTTGGTGCAGATCCCGGAGGCGGGGGTGACCAGCAGGTCTGTGACTGAGCAGGGCTAGGATTCCCCGCCCAGGAGGAGGAAGAGAAGGCCAAGAGGCGGAGGGGCGTGGCTGGGGGTGGGTGGGAGGAGGGTGAGGGAAAGGCTTTGTGTTTGCTTCGGCCCTGCCCCTCTGAAGATCCCCTCCTCCCCGGCCCCCTCCCAGCGTCTCTGAGACCCAGTTGGGGCGAGTTGGTTGGAGGTGAAGAGCAAGGCGCCTGCGCGACCCCTGGTCCCGCCCACCCTCAGGCATTAACCGGGTTATCAGGAACTTTCAGGTTGGGTCGCGTGGGACTGAATCGAAAAGTTTACCTAACCCGGACCGAACTTGGCTGCACTCACCCCGACCCTCCTCGGCTCTACCCGGTTCTCTCTGAGCTCCCCGCCACGGCCAGAGTTTGCTTCTGGCAGGTTTCCCCTTTCTCCTTTCTTTCTCGGAGGAAAGGGTCTGGGCGAACTGGAGTTCAGCTGCGGGGGTGCCGGGATGGGGGTCCCCAGCCTGGGGTCAGCACTGCCGCCCAGGTTTGAGTGTACTGGCCCCTCTGGGGCGCGCGCTGTGGGAGGTGGGATGGAGTTGGCCCTGCACTCCAAAGTCTAAACTTCCCTAGAGACCAAGCAGAAAGGACGGGAAAGGACAATGCCAGAGAAGGTGATCCAGTGTGCGGAGCTGGCAGTCACCTAAGTGCTTAGTGGCCGGTGTCACATATCACAAAGGGAAACAGAAAGGTATTCAAAGAGACCCTTATTTTGCTCAGAATTGGAAAAGGAATAGAGACACCTTATCTTTGTGTTTGTTTGCTTTCACCTACAGCAAAGGACAGGTGTTTGTGAGAGCAGGCTTCTAAAAATTTTTTTTTTAAAAAAAATGTATTTGTCATTCACCAGGAGCCTAGCACCAGCGTAACCTAAGCCGCCGACCGCATTTCTCTTTGTGTGCCAAGTCCTGTTTAATAATTTAGTAGCCGCGTTCTAAACTTGAGATGCGTTGGAGAATAAATCATCTGCCCTGCTCTGGTGGCTATGATTTGCAGAGGGTTAAGGGTGGGCTGGCAGAAGGGAAGCTGCGCACACCACAGGCAAATTACTGGGGCATTAGAAGAGAGAGATCAGCGAAAAAGACAATGGACATGGATAGCTGGAACCCTAGTGTCTGGTCCAGGTTATGGAATGAAATGGGGTAGGCAGGGTATGGTCCTGCCTTGCAGGTGGTGCTTGCGCGCGCACGCGCGGGGCGGGGGTGTCTGGGGGAGGTAGGGAAGATGGGAAGATGGGAGGGAGCTGACCCAAGATTCTCTAGAGGAGAGGAGATGTGTGGAGCAAAGGCTCTAAGGGGAAAGAGGTTCTTGGAATCCCACAGATTTTGAAAGGAGCATTGATTGATAGCTCCTAAGACAAAAGTTCTCACCATGTGGGTCTCGACCCTATCGGGGTCTGCATATTATATATTTACATTATGATTCATAGCAGTAGCAACATTACAGTTCTGAAGTAGCAACAAAATAATTGTATGGTTGGGGGTCGCCACAACATGAGGAATGTATCAGAGTCCCAGCATTAGAAAGGTTGAGGGTCACTGTCCTAAGGGGTTGGATACGTGAAAGAAGAGTGATGGTGGCCCTGCCCCTCCCTTTCTCACCCTCATTCAGCCTAAGAGGGGCTACTTTACTAGCCAGTGAGTCCCGGGTTATGCGGGCCTCCACCCTTCTCTCTTCTTCTTACCCTCTTACACAGTTCCTTGGACAACTGCTTCATGAACCACCTTTAGTCTCTTCAGGAAATCGGGGTCCATTTTGTCCTTCTCTTTCCTCGATCTGGAAAATGTGTTTGGAGTCCCTACAGAGGGAATTCTAAATGGACCATCGCCAGCATATACTTCTTTAGTGTATTTCAAGATGACTGTTCAAAGGGGGCTGCAGACCCGGTGATAGCTCCAGAATGCTATGCTTTGGGGGGAGCTTGCATCTGTACTGCCGGTATAAAGTAGTTGAAAGGAGCTTTCCCCGGCAGAAGAGAGCAGGGTGACACATGGCCCAGAGTGGCTCTGATGACTGACAGTTGGAGGACCTTAAATAGCCAGAGGAGCTTCCTTCAGTGCATATAACTCTCTTCTGCTTCCTTTACAGTGACCTCAAGCCTTAGTCTCTGCTGGCTAAGGATGCTGTTTTAGCTTCTACTGCCTCCCTTTCTGTGAGTCTTGCCCTTGGCACACGGCTCATGTTTCTCCACATTAGCAAGTCCACATGCTTTTGCTCATTAGTATGTGTATCACTACTTAATTTTGTGGTCCCAAATTGCTGAAGCTTTGGAGGGAAAAGAGAACTCAAGACTTCCCGACAATGCTGCATTCTAAATACCATTGTGAGTACTTAGGCCTTGGTAACCCTGACTACACCGTGTTCTGTTAGAACTCGTGTCCAAATTCTATGTGTGTGTGTGAGAGAGAGAGAGGATAGAGACAGAGAGAGACAGAGGGGGGGGCGGATAAGTCACAGGAATGGAGCAGTGTGATGCCTAACCTTAGACCCTTTCATTTGGTGGATTTGACCTACCACCCAGAGCCCCTGTGGACTGGAGCGGCTACTCCTTTCAATGCATACCCTCAGGTCACTATTGTCCGCGGGAAACCAGCTAGCCAAGATGTCATTTCTAATGAAGTTGTTTGGACTTGACCAAGCAGCACTGAGTCTAGAAGTGCTGTCCAGAACCGATACCACAACACTGTTTCTTTCCCCTGTGTAGCAGGGAAAACAGGGAAGAATGTCATGGGCTCATAAAATGCCTAAAAAAGAACCGCTTAAGCTTACAAGCTAATAATTGGTGATGTTGTTTAATGACCTGTGCCGAGGAGGGGTGATGTGTGGTCTTGTGCATTCCTCCTACTTTGCCCTGCACACCCCCGGAGACAAATGGAGATTATTCAAGGAGAGTAGCTGTTTCAGTTAGTTAGAACTACCCAAATTAGAGCCAGTCATGCTGGCCCGCATCTATAATCCCAGCACTTAGGAGGCAGAGGCAGGTCAATCTCTGTGAGTTCCAAGCAAGCCTTGTCTACTTAGCAAGTTCCAGGCTAGCCAAGGCTATAGGGAGAGTTCCAGGTCAGCTAGGCCTATGTAGTGAGACCCTATCTTAATAAACAGGGCTAGGGAGACAGATCAGGGGTAAAGTGTTGGCCACTCAAGCATGAGAACATGAGCTCCAGCACTGGGGAGGCAGAGACAGCAGGATTCCTGGAACTCCGGTCAATATGTTCTGACATTTTTTTCTTCCACATTCAACGGTTTACATCCTGGCATTTTAATGTCTTGTTACACAGTGCATACATGGTTTTTGTGTACCATAACTTTACTCTGGATTGTGGATGGTGTCAATCACCAAGACAATGTTTCTCCTTTGCCCCATTCAATGTTTGCCTCTAGTTATCCTTGGACAAAATTCATATCGTGACCCTGACCCCTGATTTCATCTTTGTAGCCACTTGATAAACTCTCTCTCCTGTTTTTAGTTCTCTGAATTTTACTTTATGCTAGATGATTCCTGCAGAAGGAACATACTTTGTAATTTTTTATTTCATGTGTATGGGTATCTTAGAAATTATTATTATTTTATGTGGACAGTGTTTGGCTGGCATGCATGTCTGTACTGTGTACGAGCATGGTGTCCTCAGAGGCCGAAGGAGGGCATGGGATCTCCTGGAACCGGAGTTACAGATGGTTGTGAGTTGTTATATGTGTGCTGAGAATCTTACCCAAGTCCTCTGGAAGAGTAGCCAGTGCTCTTAACCACTGAGGATTTTTGGCTGAACTCCTGCATGAGTTGTGAGTGCATTTATGGAAATGGGGGATATTTTTGAGAGACTGGCAAATAGAGCCTTGGTTATCTAAACTCAATCTGCTGAATATGACCATTGAAATCAAAATACGTCTGTCCCTCTGCAATGTGGAATTTAGCTGTTAGCCAGTCCTCTGCTTAACCCCAGATGCAGCCTTCATCTTCTGTCTATCTAGTCTTCGTTTATGTACACCAAACTTTTGGACACATATTCCATTAGTGAATCATTATTTTTAGGCCACATGACTCATCTTTAAAGAACTGGTTTTCTGTCTTCACATACCAATCCTATTTATAACAATTTGATTTCATTCTGTTTAAACTTGTTTCCGTTTTCACTCAGAGAGTATTCATATCTTTGCCATGCATAATGTTTGCTATTTCCTTATACTATAGCTTAAAATAATTTCCCCTAGCAGTACACAAAGGACTTGAACGTTCTATGAGTGTGTGTTTCTGAGGAAATCTTTTGAATCTCTTTAAACACAGACTGTGTGGAATTCTTTTCTGTAGTAGACTAGACAGTGCCCTCAGAGGGTTCCCTTATCCCTGTCACTTTCCCCATCAGGAGGCCAATCATTCTTCACTTAACTTTAGTCCAATCTTCTGACTTGTTTGCCCAAAAGAATTCAAAAAGTAATGTGTAATTATTGTCTTAGGATTTTAAAAGTTTCTGTGTCCCCATTGTTTGCTTCAGTGGCCCAATGCTAGATAAAAATCTTGAGACAGTATGATGATGGTTGGTCTCCACTGTCAACCTGATGGAATTTAGAATTATCTAGGAAACACCCAAGTGTGTCTGTGAGAGTGTTTGCGTTTAACAGGGGATAGGACCCTTCATGACTGGGCAGCGCCATTCCATGGGCTGGGGTCCCAGACTGAATAAAAAGGAAAATGATGGAAGTGAGTTGAACACCAGCATTCCTCTCTCTGCTTCCTGCCTGAGGGTGCAGCATGACCAAATTCATCAGGTGTCTGCCACCCTGCCTTTCCTGCTGTACCGCATCCCTTCCTAAACTATTAGCCACGTAAACACCACTTACGCTATGTCTTCATGTATTCATTCATAGTGATGAGAAATATCACGAACAGAGACAGGCTACTGATTGAAGGGACACTGTAGAAAGAGAGCCATTGGCAGCTTGCAGCTACTCAGCCAAGGGCTCAACTGAACTTCCAGCTCAATTCAGCTACAGTGGAGACTTCGTCTGTGATCATCTTGTGTATACTCACCACCTGAGCCCAGCAAACCTACATAATGATGAGAAATGAGCTATGATCGTTTTAAGCCACTAAATCTAGAGTCATTTGTCACACAGCAATATCACTGACATAATTGCTTTTCAAAGCCCTATAGACATTGCTTCATTATGAGTTGGAAAGGATTTGAGTATATTCCCCAGGATTCATGTTTGGTATCTTGGGCTTCCTAAGAGCAATGTGGGGAGATGGGTTCTAGAACCTTCAGGAGATGGAACATAGTGAGACCTTAATCACTGTAATCATGCACTCAAAGGGGAATATGCGGCTCTTGGTTTGTTTTTTTCCTGAGTCCTGTGGGACTGAGGTGAGTGGTCTTATTCTTACCCTGGTTTCCTACCTTGTCAGAGGCCCCGTGAAAATACTACCCTTCATCTTTGAAACCTCTAGAGGCATGAGCCAAATTAAACCTTTTATCTGTATAATTGTTTCAAGAATTTTGTTATACGGATGGTCTGACACACCCATCCTCCTGGAAACCAGAACAGGCTTTACAAGTGCAGTCAACTCACTCAACGGCCTTACCATACACGAGACACGAGTAAGTATACAGTGTACATTAAAAACCACAAAGGGCCCAACATCATCATTTGGTTCTTTATAAAACCATTGCTGACAAGATCTACAGAAGACTGGACCTTTCACCTTTCTGTCATGAAGACCAGAGGCTTTTGAGACTCCCTGAGGATCTGACTTATGTGTGGTACCATATCCTCTACAGGGTAACATTTCATTACCTGAACATATATATATATATAATTTTGTTGCTAAAACAAAAGAAGTCACACTCACACCCTAGACCAAAACATTCTATAGGTAAACCACTCCCTGGGTGGAATCCGGTGTTATCTCCTTAAGGGAACTGGAATTTAGTTGGATCCTCAGACTTTTGTTTGGGGTAGAAACACCGTCTTCTGCTCTGAATCTAGGTGGGACCTTTGTTTGAGGTGGAACCGCAATAACCTTGAAGGAATAGAGGTAAGTTCCAACTCTCTGACCTTTGGTCAAGGTGGAAATAGGCTCGTACTTTTCGGCCTCCACAGTGGTGTAGGTTGCTTCCTTTGCTGCAGGTTTTTTTTTTTTGGCAGTTGTACTCTTTAGATATATGAGTACAATATACATCAATATACATGTTTTGCATAACAAATTTACACAATGTAGTGGATTAAAAGAGATCTGGGTAGAATATAGCTGGGTCCTCTGCCTGGTGTCTTACAGGGACCAATGTAGGGACTGGTGGGGTTCCCATCTCAGTACCCCAGTGCTCTTAACCTCTGAGCCATCTCTCCAGCCCAAGATTTACTATTCTTATATTCCAGAGCAATTTAGAGTTGATGTGTGAATTGTATCCTTAACTAAATGATATATTAGTTATTCAAGCATGAAATATAGGGAAAAAATCACCTTATAATGATTTTGGCCAGGCAACAAACAGATTTATGTACCACATTGCCACTAGACAGGGTCTCACACTCCCAAATCTAAACTGCATCTTCTCAAACCTCTGGCAGAATTGTAGAGGAATCTCATTCTAGTCAGCTTTAACTATCACCTTGACTTCACCCAGAAACTTCTGAGAGGAAATCCTCAATTGATGAATTGCCTACCGAGAGCTTATTGGCCTGTGGGCGTGCCTTGGGGAATTGAATGCCCAGTGAGTGGCACCATGGCCTCTACAGGTGTTGATCTTGAGCCATATAAGAAAGTTAATGGGGGCTGGAGAGATGGCTCAGCGGTTAAGAGCATTGCCTGCTCTTCCAAAGGTCCTGAGTTCAATTCCCGGCAACCACATCGTGGCTCACAACCATCTGTAATGAGGTCTGGTGCCCTCTTCTGGCCTGCAGGCATACACGTAGAAAGAATATTGTATACATAATAAATAAATATTTAAGAAAAAAGAAAGTTAACTAAGTATGCCAACCAGAAGCTTCCTTCTAGGGTTTCTGCTTGAGTGCTTGCCCTGACTTCCCTCAGTGATGGTCTCTGTAGTCCCAAAACCAATCCTTTTGTTCCCCCAACATTGCTGTAGGTCATCGCATTTGTCACAGTCACAGAATGAAACTAGAACAGATCTAGTTGTGTGTGTGTGTTCAGACGCTAAGTTGTGGACTTGTGTCTGGGCAGTTCCAGATGCTACTTGAAATGGATCTGCCACAGAAATACTTTTAGAGGTAGCAAAATTAAAGACTGCTTTTTGCCTTATTTGGGCTGTGACCCAACAGTGAGAGGTAGCATGTAGGCTTACAGTATTGTGATATTTCCTCATGTTGGTCCATGGTCACAGCTATTCTTGTATGTAGGTGAAGTCAAAGTAAAGGGGCCCAGTGTGTTGATAAACAACATTGTTTCGGTGAAGGTCCCCGGCTTAGCTCAGCAGACTATTCAAAAATTATTTTTTTCTTTTCTTTCTTTGTGTGTGTATGTGTCTGTGACATGTGTATCGGTGCCCACCGAGGCCAGAAGAAGCCATTGAATCCCCTACAACTTGAGTTACAGGAGGTTGTGAACTGCCCAGTATGGGTGCTGGGAATTAAACCTTTGTCTTCTGGAAGAGCAACCAGTGCTCTTAACCACTGAGCCACCCCTCCAGCCCCTTATAGCAGATGATTGTTTCTTTCACAGTGCTGGAGATCTGAAAGTCACAGTCAAGGAATGCCTGTGCCTTTTTTGGACACTAAGTGTCCCACTCTTTCCTTCCTGGTAGCCCTCAGCATATGGCAGTCTAGTGCCATCTACCTCCACAGTAGATGACTTTCTCTCCGAATGTGTGTCTAGGCCCTCATTTCTCTTCCTCATAAGCACTCCAGTCACTAGATTAGGAAACACCCACAGCCCGGATGATATCATCTTAACTTGATCATGTCTGCAAGAACCCAATTTCCAAATAAGGCCACTTAGGAGAGAATTTGGAGGTATCCTAAATCACATTGCAGGACAGAGGCTGGAGGGAGGAGATCACCCATCGAGGTGTGTTTTGACAGGCAGTATCTAGCTGACTGGACAAAGAAAAAGCCTGCTCGGTATTCCTCCCTCACACTTTGAAGACAACCTATCAAGACCATATTGAAATCTGTGCTACAACCAGCCAACCCAAAAGCAGGGACACCTTCTCTTCATGAACAAACATCTTGTCCCAGGACTTTGTGAATCTCTGATTCCTTATTTGGTGTTGGTTAGGAGGACCATACATCAGGGCATTGCATGTTAATTGGTGGTCGCCTATGCCTCCTTCTTTTCACCAGTATAGCTTCATTATAAGGGATTTGTGCTTCTCCAAATGCTTTTTCTAAAACACCTTAGCCCCTTAGGTCCAGTGGACATTTTTTTTTTTTAACCTGCTGACAGCCCAGGACATTTCTCTCGGGGCTGGTCCTCATTCTTTTGGCCAGAGTCTGTGTAGCTCAATAAAATCCCTTGTTTCATAGCCCTTTGGATCTCAAAAGACAATCTTTCCCATTCAACCATATATATATATGGTTGCTGGGAATTGAACAACTCAGGACCTCTGGAAGAGCAGCCAGTGCTATTAACCTCTGAGCCGTTTCTCCAGGCCTTCACATAAATTCCTGACAGGACACAATTCAGCCTCCAACGATGATCAAAGTAAATCAAAAGCTAACTAGACTAGTAGAACATGATAAATCTTAGTATTCTTTGATCAATGGTATTATGAAATTTTCTTTTTTTTAATTATTTTTTTTGTTTTTCGAGACAGGGTTTCTCTGTGGCTTTGGAGCCTTTCCTGGAACTAGCTCTGTAGACCAGGCTGGTCTCGAACTCACAGAGATATGCCTGCCTCTGCCTCCCGAGTGCTGGGATTAAAGGCGTGCGCCACCATCGCCTGTGAAATTTTCTTAGGCTTATTAATAGCTATACCTTTATAAAATACAGAAGGAGTGGCGTGTAAATACTCCTTTTCAGTATTTTCAGTAATTTTAGATTACTGAAAAGTGGGATCAAAATTCTCTCACTTCTATTACACTCGTAATGAAAACATCAGGAGAAAAAAGTAGTAAAGGCTCAACAACGAAAGGGAAGACCAAGTTGGAGAAGTTATGACACAGTATGAGAGAGAACAGCTATCTCTTTAAGAGAGAATCAGAGCTGGTGATTCCTTTAGAGACATGTTCTCACTATGTAGATCAGGCTAGCCTCACGCTCACAAAGCTCTGCCTGCCTCTGCTCCCTAGTGAAGAGATTAGAATCATACATCACACCATGCCTGACCTAGTCTTGTTATTACTTTTAAGATTAAAAAAAAATCAAAGCAAAGAAAAACTAGCTTACAATTTACAATCCCAGAGAAGCTAGACAACAAAGAGGACCCTAAGAGAGACAGACATACATGGATCTAATCTACTTGGAAGTAGAAAAAGACAAGATCTCCAGAGTAAATTGGGAGCATGGGATCATGGGAGAGGGTAGAAGGGGAGGGGAGGGAGGGAGAGGAGCAGAGAAAAAAAATATAGCTCAATAGAAACTAATTTTAAAAAAAGAAAAAAAATCCTCATTTGTGTAAAATAATTTTTGGGAATAAATTTCTACTCTCCTAATTCCTTTTTCTTAAACCTTGAGAGTTCCAAAGAACAGAAGTGTATAATACAGCATGTGTCTCCCACACTTTTCAGTTTTATGTAAATGTTGAACTTAAGGAAACAGCACATGACTTTTAGTTCTGGCAAATGAAGTCGAAATCTTTTATTTTAAGCCCGGAAGATGTGGCCTGTGCACACACTTAGCTCAGGTTTTCCTGCTATACTGTCTTGAATGTAGATACCATGGAGAAGAAATAAAAGTCCACAGATGAAAAGAATCTAGCTGCCTGCTTTGACTTTGCTGGGTGTGGTCTTAGAGCCTGAAGCCAGGGCTTCGTGCATGCTTGGTAGTGTTCTACCAGGGGACTATTTTCCCAAACCTCTTAGTTCTTATTTTGAAACATCATCTCACTATGTTTCCCAATCTGGCTTAAACTCACAGCCCAGGCTATGTACTCTCCATCCTCCTGCCTCAGCTTCTACAATGCTAGAACCACAGGGATTGTGGGACACATTGTCCAGCTTGAATGAATACCTTACAGTGTCCCTAGAGTGCTTCGAAAGAGGACATTTCAGCAAGATGAAGCTGTAGGGAGTTCGGGTTGTTGAGTGCACTGCAGTGGATGTTCTCCAGGTAAACCAACAGGAGGTCCACGTCGAAAACCAGAAATAAGGTCCAGAAGTAGCAAGGAATAGCATTATGGGATGCAACTCCAGTAGACCCACCCAAAAATTATTGTGAACTAGAGAAGTGAATTCTCTGATTATCTGGTGTTAGTTAAGGGCCTAGGGATCATTGATGTGGGAGTGTCATATATCAATCTGTTGATTTCATTGGTTAAGTAATAAACAAACTGCTTGGGCTCATAGCTTAGAACATAGGTGGGTGGAGTAAACAGAACAGAACGCTGGGAGGAAGAGGAAGTGAGCTCAGATGGACAGCCCTGCTCTCTGAAGGAGAGACGCCACGCTCCCGGCTCCTGGGCAGACACAGGTGATTCAGCTCTGACCCAGGATGGACGTAGGCTAGAATCTTCCCAGTAAGCGCACCTTGGGGTGCAATAGAGATGGGCTAAATTAATATGTGAGAATTAGCCCAGAAGAGGCTAGATAGAAATGGGTCAAGCAGTGTTTAAAAGAATACAGTGTCCGTGTAATTATTTCGGGGTATAAGCTAGCCAGGCAGCCGGGGTGCTGGGCACGCAGCCCCGCCGCTCCTATTACTACAGATCATAGCATTGTGTGTTCATTTGTGGGCCTTGTCTGAGGCAAGCTAATCATTCCTGCATATGCTGAAGATTGCTGTGGGCTGTGCCTGTTTGTTTGGAGCCTTTCTACCACAGTCTTTGTGGTAGAGGTCTGTAGATTCCAGCTTGTCAAATTGCTTCTGAAATGACATGTACTGCCTTACTGAGGCTCTCATCAATGAACTGATAAATTACAGATGGATGTGCATCCTATTTTTACAGAGTCATTTTAGAAAGCTCTTGAATAGTGTAGCTGGACACACTCTTTATCTGTGTTGACAGGTGATTATAAAAGGTGCTAATGAAAGGACCGAGTTGTGTTTCTCCATCAGACTATTGCTAGTACCAGAAGAGATCACAGACAGGACCTCTTTCCAATTCACTTTTTTTTTTTTTATTGAGAAAAGGAAAAAAAAAGTTTCCGCCTCCTCCCATCCTCCCAGCCTCCCATTTCCCTCCCCCTCCTCCCACCCTTCTCCCCCTCCCTCCACTCCTCTCCCCCTCCCTCTCCAGTCCAAAGAGCAGTCAGGGTTCCCTGCCCTGTGGAAAGTCCAAGGTCCTCCCACCTCCGTCCATGTCTAGGAAGGTGAACATACAAACTGGCTAGGCTCCCACAAAGCCAGAACATGAAGTAGGATCAAAACCCCGTGCCATTGTCCTTGACGTCTCATCAGCCCTCATTCACTTTTTTTGAAGGTGTTTTTGTTGTTATTTTTACACATGCTCATGTGTGTGTGTGTGTGTGTGTGTGTGTGTATGTGTGTGTGTGTTCAGTGCCCAGAGTCAAGAAACGAGAATTGGATCTCATGGGGCTGGAGTCACAGGTGTTTGTGAGCTGTCTGACATGGGTCCTGGGAACCCAACTCAGGTCCTCTGGAAGAATTATATACGCGTTTAACCACTCAGCTATTCTCCCATACTTTGCTAGTCTGTGTTAGCATGATGGAAATTAAAATGCCAAAATAAATGATCTCACTTGTTTTAGCCCTGTGATTTCTGCAAAGGCAGTTCTGTAATGATGGCCCCAGCAGCCAGGAAAGTGTGACAGAGCACTTACACCAACTAATGCCTGGTTGTTGCGGTTTGGGTTTGGCCTGGAGATGCAGAATAAGGAAGGCAGAGTCAAGGTGGAGTGAAGAGTCAAGCGGTCCCCAGAAGAGGAAAATACAGGGTCTGCCTGGGTTTCCTACCCAGCTCTCTGCCATGCCCAGAGCTCGGAATACATTTGCGTTATCCGAATCATAGATTTCCATCCCTGCTCACACACTGGATTTTACACAACTAATGATGCTGTCGACCGCCACTCCACGGGTGTGGTACCTGTCCAGTCATCATCCGTTCCTCACATTGTGGCTGTGTTTTGACTCTTACTGCTATCTAGCTGCATCCCAATTGTCCAATCAAAATGAAATGTCTTCCTGGGAGACCTGTCCCTTCTTAATCTCACAAACACCTTCTCTGGTTCTTGTCCTGTTTTCGCTAAATGTAAATGCATTGTCTCTCTCGAGTTTGTTTGTCATCCACCCACCCCTAGCTTAAAGTGCCTAGCTACGCCTCTGATGTGTGCCCACATCTAAAGCAGGGACTGGGTGGAACCTGAAAGTCAGGTGAGACCCACCTTGAGTTAGAGCCTCACCTTTCAGCCCAACCTGGGGACTGAAGTTCCCAGGAGAAAAAAGTTGCACCTGTGTTAAATACTTTATAAGGCTGATTGATTGATTCAAACTTGAGAGGGTCGGGTTGTTGCATATACAGGAAAGGTGAGGCAGACCCCATGACATCGTAGCTGATAAAGCCCCCACAGAGGAGACAGAATGAAAGGAGTTGGACCTTGAGGAGCCCGTGGTCCAGTCTTCCCCGCCCCCTCAGAGAGGGGCACCTGATCCATGGGACCTGCTGATACCATTCTGCACTGAGGGTCAGACGCTGAGCTGCTTCCAGCCACTCGGGACAGACCCAGACCCAGAGGCCCTGGTGCATGATGACTGCAATCTTCTGCAGTCTAAATCCTGTTTGCTTTGGAGCCGGGTTAGAAATGCAGACTAAATATTTGACTGTTTTAGTCTCTGGGACACAGAACTCATTTTGATTAAAATGTTAGACCTAAAAACTAAGACCTAAGCTTTCCCCTTAGGAGAAGAAAGACTCAAAATAAAAAAAAAATGATTAAAGTCCCTCTTCACTTAAGAGGGGGCAGCCTAAGGGTTTAACTGCTGTTCAGAGACTGGAACTGGTATTGATAACAGCAAATGTCATTGGACTCTCACCCATCAGAAAAGCTGTTCTTGTATTTTAATGAATGGATTTAAAAAGGTTGTGACATGTTAAATTGTAAATTTATTGCTAGTTATGGGTATTGACCCGGTAATTGTAACTGCTTGTAAAATGTTAAAAAAAAGTTTGACGCGTCCTATAAATGTTTGGGTTTAATGCACGTGTTAAGAGTTCTAAATCAAAAATTTCAAAGGTGCTCTAGACCAGCTTAAAAAAAATTCAACTCAGGCGATCCTCCCCTCCTTTAAATAGAAGACTATAATCTTTTTTTAAAAAAATATTTATTTATTAATTATGTATACAATGTTCTGTCTGTGTGTATGCCTGCAGGCCAGAAGAGGACACCAGACCCCATTACAGATGGTTGTGAGCCACCATGTGGTTGCTGGGAATTGAACTCAGGACCTTTGGAAGAGCAGGCAATGTTCTTAACCTCTGAGCCATCTCTAGCCCCAGAAGACTATAATCTTAAGGAGCATGATTATTCATAAAACATTACAATTTCTCCTGACAAAAAAGTATGACTCCAAGACACAGAGCCCAAAGATATCTCTCTCCCTTAATCTTTTGTTCACAGAGGTCAACAGTCAGAGACGGGCTTAAAGCTTCTTCTCCCCAGATGCCTAAGACAGAAACTCACATAAATAAAATACCTATTCCAAAGACAGGTAAATGTGGGTAAATAAAAAAGTCTTTTCCTAAGACAGACATAATAATCTGTCCTGTTGCAAAAGCACAGGTTTTATTAAAATTAACAAGAGGGAATTGATTGTAGGGCCATACTATACAGGCCCATATTTCTACATTATACGGTAGACAGACTTTCGGGCCATAGTTTGTACCTGGCCATACTGAAGGTGGTCACCGGGCTGGAGAGATGGCTCAGAGGTTAAGAGCATTGCCTGCTCTTCCAAAGGTCCTGGGTTTAATTCCCAGCAACCACATGGTGGCTCACAACCATCTGTAATGGGGTCTGGTGCCCTCTTCTGGCTTGCAGGCGTACACACAGAGAGAATATTGTACACATAAATAAATAAATATTAAAAAAAAGAAGGTGGTCACCTAACCTTTCCAGACAAACTGACGCCATCCTAAACAAAGGGTCAGGATAGGCTATTGTCGCTCTGCTCCTTTGTAATTTGGGAGGCTGCCTGTGAAAGGAGGTGTGGACGTGACCTCAGTCCACAATAGGAAATAGAATGCTAATGAATTTCCCCCTCAGTTTGCATTTTGATATAAAAGCTGTTGGAGAATAAACGCAGGTAAAATTTCAGGATGTAAACTCAAATTTTCATGCGGGAACCCTAAAAACTCCCTCCCAATAAAATAATGTGAGTTTTGCCCTTATTCCTATGTCCCTCTGCTGGTCTGAGAAATAATTTGTGGCACGTGCTGGTCCTTGACCATGACAGCACCTGTGTTAAATATTTTTTAAGGCTGATTGATGGATTAAAACTTGTGAGGATTGGGATGTTGCTGCTCTAGAGCCCAAGTTATTTTAAACTCTTTTCAGTTATTTATTAGGCTGAGGAGGTGGCTTAGTGGGTAAGAGGGCTTGTTACAGAAGTCTGAGAACCTGAGTTTAATATCCAGGACCCAGGTAAAAACTTAGCTGTGGCCAAAGGTGTGTGCTATGACTCACATATGGTTGGGGTGGACATAAGAGAATCGCTTGGGCCTGATGGTGGCCGACTAGTCAAAATGGCAAGTTCCAGGTTCAGAGAGAGTTCAGTGAGAAGAAGCAAAGAAAGTGCCAGACCAGGACATCCAGTGTCCTCTATGTGCTGGTACACAAGGGCGCTCACCCACACGCTAGAGGAAATAGTCACACATTGCTCACCTCTGTTTCAAACTGAGCATCCTCGTGACTACCAGAGAAAATACTTTTGGAATGTATAGACAGTCTCCTAACTTCCACAAACCCAAAGGCTAAGAGTGTCACCAGATAGCATCTGAGGCCCATAGCAAAGCCTTCCACACTCTGCTCTAGCCAGCCCACGCTGTTTCCACTAACGCATTACAAGCCCCTTGATTGATGGCTTTATTCTATAAAACTTTCATGAAACTGTCACCATATCAGAATACAACATTTGGGGTGACTTAAATCTGTGTTCCTCTGACATGGTCACTCATATGTGGCTCCAGAGTCAACTGTCTCTTATTTCTTTTGAGATGAAAGCTATGTTTTTGTGTCTACAATTCTCTATATTTTCCCCTTTGATCCCATAGACATGAAACCTTGTGGGGATGAAGTTGTGACTCTTATCATCTCTACTTCATTGATTGAGTCCCAGTTTAAAGAGGTCTATCTGTAGATCTGATGTCTGGCCACATCTGGCAGTCCTGGGAATGTACTCAGACACAGATGGTAGCATACAGGGACTTGGTGGAAAGGGCTGTACAAATGGCTTCTTGTCTTCACAAAGCATAAAGCAGAGAGCTCCTGGCAGCATGTCCCCAATCTGAGCACTCATTACAAGTCACGAAGGGATATTATTCCGAATGTGGGCTCTGACTCAGGTGTCAGGGCGGACCTGAGATTATACATTTCTAACAAGCTCCTGAGACACTGCGGCTATTGCTGTCATGGGACCCTGTTTTGAGAATTGCTGTTTTGGGACATCCTCTGTATTCAAGAGCAGTCCCATAATCCAGCTCGAAGCATTTTGGTAATATGCTTCTTATATCCATCAATACCTTCAAAAACATTCTCACTGATGGAAAGTAACTAGTGCTCAAGCCTGGAATCATGAAGCCAGTCTAACAGGTCATTTGTGTTTCCCTCTCACCTCTACTTGCATGGAGGTGATAGGCTGGGCTGCTTGTGAAGTTTTGAATTCTCTATGCTTGATGCATTAAGTTAAGAAAATACTTCTGTGGTTTAGAGGTCCAGGGAAGATGGCGGTCTAGATGCTGTCTCCATGGGACCCAATGAAGCAGTCAGACAGAACGAGAAAAAAAATCAACTCAATTCCAAAGTCAGAGAAGGGAGCTTTGGAAATTCATAAAGGCAATGGTAGCATCACCAAGATCTTACTTTGGCTAGTCTTCAGCAACCTGGTCCTTTGTGACCTCTGTTGGGAGAATTCAGATGAGAAAGAGTATAGTGTGAAAGGTATATACGGTTTGTTTCGGTATAAAGTGAAGTCCAAGGGGGCGAGAGTAGACAATGGCCAAAGGAACCGTTATGTTGACCTATGTTTTAGGTATGCTTTATTAATAGTACTCAAGTCTCTTTAACAGACTTTCTTCAAGTATGTTTTCCTACCCAGGTGACTGACAGGTCCATCTGTGTTGACTCCAATGGGCGGAGCCTGCAGTGGCCTTTGTTCTGTGCCAGAATGCCTTTGTCTAGACAGTAATCTTATGATTGGCTGCACAGTTTAGAATGCCATGTCTAGACCCAGGGCCAAAAATATGACTCAGATTCCATTCTTTTGACCAGTAGAATCTTGTGGTTTCAGTTCCTGGCTTTATAAGCTGTTGACTATGAGGAAAGAATCCATTCTCTATGATTTCCAGGGCAGCTGATCTCGAAGTAGTTATCTATAAAGTTACCTGAAAAGATCAGAGAAAATATGGCGATCCAGGGAAGGCAAGCAAATCCCAACACAAGGTGTGGGGAGGAAAGACGACTCCTCCAAAAAGCAAGCCTGGTGACCCTGGAGAAAGACAACCGAGAGGCCTTGCTTTCAGGACGAGCCTCAGAGTGACTGGTGAGACAGTGATTTCTCCAGCAGGAGAGTCAGTAATAGAGAGGAACCCTGTTCTCTCAATCTCTGTCACCCCAAAGATAGAGACAGGGCATCATATTGAGAGGAAACCCAGTGCTTGAAATTGATCTACCTTGGGAGCCTGAGAATAGGACCTGACTTTGATTGGCCACAGGCCTGGGACAGGAGGCAGCCCTTAGAGGTGCCTGTGTAAAGTATAAGAGTGTTGTGGCTTGTTATGAAATGTCTCCTTCAGATTCATGTATTTGAACACTTGGTCCCCAGATGGTGAGGCTGTTTGGGAAGGTGATAGAGCTTCGGGGAAAACGGAGTCTTGGTGGATGAAGTGGATCACAGGGATAGGCCTTGAGTAAGCCAGACTCCACTCTGTTTCCTGACTGTAGATGTAGCGTGGCTAGCCAGCCTCCTGGTTCTGCAGCCTTGCCTTCCCATCAACGATGGACTAAATCTCCTCAAATTGTAGTTGAGGAAAAAACCCTTGTTTCTTGTCAGAGCAATTATTATTACAATTATAATTACCTCTGTACTATAATACAGAGGGCCTGATGATGAGCCAAAACCTGCTGGGAGCAGGAGAGAAGGCTAGCCTTGGAAGCCAGGAGCAGATCTCACCAACGGAGAATAAGCCTGGAGTCAGCCTTTGTATAAGCTCAGCAGGTGGATCTACCTCTGCTGGGTTCCCGTCACAAAACCTTAGTGTTGGGAATCTCTGCTCCAATCTTACTCCCCCATTCCAATCCCCGCCCACTGGGATCCCCGCCCCACACCTCCTATTCCAGACCCCGCCTCTCAGAAAACCTGCCAAGGGTCAGCGCCTCCCCTGGAGCTGCTCGAGAAGACTCCTACAAAGTATTTAAGACCTGGCTGCAAGATTTGCCTGGTGATTTCCCTCCTGCCTTTCTGAGAATCACCGGGGGGACGAGGGGGGTTTCCTTTGTCCTATTTGTTAAATCTGGTCTTATTACTAGGCAATTTGGATGCTCAACTTACTAGACCTGGATGGAGGTGGGGGTTCCTTGGACTTCCCACAGGACAGGGAACCTTGATTGCTTTTCGGGCTGGGGGGGACTTAATTGGGGGTGGGGGAGGGAAATGGGAGGCGGTGGCGGGGAAGAGACAGAAATCTTTAATAAATAAATAAATTAAAAAAAAACAAAATCTGGTCTTATTAATTTAGCTTGATTTGGCTTATTGTATCAGCAGAGGGATCCCCAAACTGGGGAGGATTCAAACACTTACCAGTGAGAGCTCTGCAGCTGGAGGTCTTCACTTGCCCCCCCCCCCTCCCCACCCCTTCAGCTACATCCTTCTATCTTCTAGTAGGATGATAAATACTGAGGAGGTCGTGAGGGTACGAGGCTAGGTACTCCACTTGTACAGATCTCAGTGCGGCGTTTCACACTCTCAATGCAAGTGGGAGACATACCCCAGCTAGAGCATTAGCTACCCTTGATGGTGTGAGCCGGAGGGCGGGGAAACCTGCCAAGTCCACAGGGTGCAAAGCTCAGGGTCGCCAGTAGAGGCCTCTAAGACACCAAGAAGGGACACTGCCTAAGGGAGGACAGATCTAGCAGATGCTGGGCACTCGTCCAACACATAAACCCGGGAAAGAACAAGTCCCCAAATTCAACTGACACCCAGACCCCCAGCAGCTAACCAGCAGTCTACAGTTTGAGGGTCTCCAAAAAGAAGCTGCTCCATCCCTTCATCTCAGCCCCACCCCTGGCCCTTTGTGCCCACCACTTTGGATTTTTGTTTCATCTCCTTTTAAAAATTATTATTACACTTAAAGTAACATTTTTGTTTTTGATTATTTTTCTAAAGTTTTATGTTTTTTTTATTCCCCTTCACACATTCATCGAATTTTGTACCATAGTATTTCCATGGCAGGGCAATATTTTAAAATTCAATTTTCTTTCTTCATTGCCCCTATGCTTTCCCTTTTCTCTCTCTAGTGTGCTTTGTATTTAAATTTTATTTTTATTTTCCCCTTTTAGTTTTCAAACCTTCTTAATATTGAGAAATCACTTTTTATCCATTTTCTGTATTTACTAATCTCTTCTTCATTTCTTGTTTCTCTCTATAATGTTCTTCTCCGCTACTATTACTTTTTATTGCTTAACCATGTGCTGTGGGATCCTGTATGTTGTGAATATGTGCTGTTCTCATTGGTTGATGAATAAAGTTTCTTTGGCCTATGGCAAGGCAGAATAGAGCCAGGTGGGAAACCCAAGCAGAGTTACAGTTGAAGAAGGGTGGAGACTGAGAGATGCCAGCCAGCCAGCTGCTGAGGAAGCAAAACATGTAGAAAATGAGGTGATTCCATGGCTACATAGCAATACTTAGATTAATAGGAATGGGTTAATTTAAATGTAAGGACCAGCTAGTAATAAGCTTGAGTCGTCAGCCAAACATTTATAATTAATATTAAGTTTTGGAGTGCTTATTTTGGAACTGGCAGGCAGGAGAGAAACCTCCTCATCCACTTACCCCTTTTCCTGTACCCACTTCCTTTGTATGAATCATTTATTCTTTCTGTATTTACCCTGAATAATTTGAGACGGGTTCTTTCTACATGGCCTTGGCTGTCCGGGAGCTCTCTATGTAGACAAGGCTGGCCTCAAGCTCACATAGATCTCCAAGTGTTGGGATTAAAGATGTGTACCACTACATCTGGCCTGAATAATTTAAATTTCATAGTACAGTCCACATTAGTTTTCCTACTTTCTGGTTCATTGGTGTATTAGTTATTTTTCTCCTGCTGTGACAAAGTACCATGATGAAGACAACTTATAAACTAGAATTAAACTAAAGCATGTAACTGGGCTTCTTGTTTCAGAGTGTTTGGAGTCTGTGATGGTGGAGCAAAGGCATGGCGGCAGCAGCGACAGCTGAGAACTCACCTCTTGATACAAAAGAGAGAGAGGGAGAGGGAGGGAGAGGGATGGAGAGGGAGGGAGAGGGAGGGAGAGGGAGGGAGAGGGAGGGAGAGGGAGGGAGAGGGAGAACACACTGGGAATGACTTTAGTCTTCTGAATTCTCAAAGTCTGTCCCCATTGACAGACCTCTTCTAACAAGGCCACACAACCTAAGCCTTCCCCAAAATTTCCACCAACTGGGGACCAAGTATTCAAACACAGGAGCCCTTGGGTCCATTCTCATTCAAACTACCACAACTGTTCACATACTAGCACGCTTTAAAGGATTCTACGTGTAAGTTTGACGCTGTTGCTGTTAAAACAGTTTATTTTGTACTCAGTGGCACTGGAAATTGAGGCCACTCAATAAGAAACTCCTAAATAAAGCCTGAAGAGATATTCACACCAACACGGTACAAATTGTGTCATGGGAACACAAGAAATATGAAATGCCAAGGCACTGTGACATCTATAAAAGGCCATAATTCGTTAACTTCTAGGTTCAAAAATTCTGACTGAAGAAGAAAAAAATCTTGTAAGAAAGGAAACTGGTGCAGTCACTATGGAACTCAGCTGGAGGTTCTTCCAAAAATTAAAAATAGAACTTACCGTATCGTTCTGCTACACTACTCCTTGGTTTCTGCTCCAAGAACTCAAAGTCAACATGCCACAGAGACCCTTGCACACCCAGGTCACTGTGCACTATTTCCAAAGCCAAGAAACAGAAGCAGCTTTGATGTCCACTAACAAATGAATTGCCGGTGAAAAATGAAGCGTATATGCACAACAGCATTTTATTTAGCCAGAAAGAAAGCTGAAATCTTATTTGTGGGAAAATGGGAAAATAGAGGTACGTTTGATAAATAAAATAAGCCAGACTTAGACAGGTGAATACAACATGTTTTCTCTCCCATGCAGACTCTAGATTTAAGTGTGTGTGTGTGTGTATGTGAGTGTGTGTGTATGTGTGTGTGTGAGATGAAGGTAGAAAGGGGACTGGGATAAGTGAGGTAGAGATCTTAAGGGGAGGGGAGAAAAAAGTGAGAAAGAGTATGGAATACATGTGACATGAAAACAGAAGGGGAATGGTGTCTAGCAGGAAGGAAGGGACCCCTAAAAGGGTGGTAGATGGAATGGGGACAGGAAGTAAGGGAGAAGGAGAGATAAGAAAAAGTATATGATGTATATGTATGAAAGTGTTACAATAGCCGGTTGTGGTGGCACACGCCGGTAGGATTTGCTGAAGGAGGCAGAGGCAGGAGGATCACGAGTTCGAAGCCAGCCTGGGCTACACATTTAGAAAAAAAAAAAAAAGGAAGTGTTACAATAAAGCCCATTCCTTTGTATACTAATTGAAAAAAAAATAAAAAATTTTAAATGGGGCCCTGGTGGCCCACACCTTTAATCCTAGTTCTTGGGATGTGAGTTCCAGGACAGCCAGAGCTACATAAGTGAGAGTCCCTGTCTCAATTCAACAACAAAAAATCTTTTAAATGAGAACTATGGTTTATAAAGAAACAAAAGCAAATACTTCTGATTTCTATTTTCTGCTTCCACAACTGCATTTAGAAAAACAGAGATGGAACAAAAGAATTCTTTAGGAACAGTAACTGCCTACACTCACGCAGGAATAGTGCTGAAGATCCTTCCGGGGGGTCGGCGGAGATGTAAAGCAAGGCCTACCTCTCCTTCTCAGCTCCCAAGGATAAACCAAGGTACGAATCCAACAAAGTTCACTCTGGGAAACCAATGAACGTGTTGCGCTTCCTTGTAGAACCAGGGAAAGAGTTATTTACTTACAGCGGTGTGGGCATTTCTCCTCGAACCAGCTAGTCCTGAAAAGCCCTCACTGGAGGTGAGTCCTTGCTCTAGTGTTCCCAGCCTCTGTTAACGCCACTACTGCCAAAGCCACGTGCAGTGGTGCCAGGTGATCCCTATCAGCTGGGTCCTCAGGTGAGGGGCTCATGCCTTACCCCGCCCTTCTATGTGGGGTGGGGTTGGGGGAAGGGAGTGTGCCAGCTGGGATGGCCTTTTGCGAAGGAGGAGGCACCCCTGAACTTCCCTAAATGCTGGTTGCTTGGCTTGGAAGACAATCATTTAAAGCAGGGAGTGTATGTAACCTCCGAAGTCCTATGTCAATGTATCCAGAGAGCGGACACAACCTGGCGTGGTATTTAGAGGCGGAGTTCTGAGAGGTTAGATTTTAAAAAGCCATGTGGGTAGAGCCCTGTGGTTGGATCCTGACAGTGGTAAAGGAGGGGGGAGAGGACACACCCACACAAATTTGCGCCAGGAGATAGCCTACACTACCTTGGATTCAGAGGCAGGCGGATCTCTGTGAGTTCGAGACCAGCCTGGTCTACAGAGCTAGTTCCAGGACAGGCTCTAAAGCCACAGAGAAACCCTGTCTCGAAAAACCAAAAAAAAAAAAAAAAAAAAAAAAAAAAAAAAAAAAAAAAAAGCAAACAAGCCTGGCGGTGGTGGTGCACGCCTTTAATCCCAGCACTCGGGAGGCAGAGGCAGGCGGATCTCTGTGAGTTCGAGGCCAGCCTGGTCTACAAGAGCTAGTTTCAGGACAGGACCCCCCCCCCCAAAAAAAAGCAAACAACTCAGCACCTCACACTCCTTAAATTATGGGCCCTAATAACCCTCTTCTCATAATACAGGAAGTCTGCCTCAACTGATAGCTTAGGTTTTCAACAGAACTGGCATCCATGCTGCAAGAGCCCCACTGTATCAGGTGTAATCATGATGGCTGATGAGTATCCGAGCCAAGCCACAGGTCCATATACACCCAATTTATTCCTTGGAGGGTTTTTCCTACTTCTTCATTTTCTGAAGCCCCTTCCATGAGCAGTTGGCCATGCAGAGATTTTCCTGGCAGTTAGTTGGAAATTTATCAGTAACACAGTTTCTTTACTATTGTTCCTGGCTTTTCAGTCCAAAAGGAAAGTCCAAGGGATGTCCAGTTCCCACTGGCTTGGGTGACATTCTATGCATTACATCTTGGTTACTTTGGTGTTGGTGTGAAGAGACACCATGGCCAAGGCAATTTATTAAAAGAAAGCATTTAATTGGGGGCTTGCTTACAGTTTCAGAGTCCGTGACTCTCATGCAATAGAGGCTCCCAGACCTTAGTACAACCGACTCCAGGATGGAGTCTGTGAAATTCAGCACGTAGACAGCACCACCTGCCAAAACTAAAACGAAGTCTCAATCCATCAAAGTCCATACTTCTGCGAAAGTCTCTAGATGTACTAATGTTGCTTTTTTGATTTTTGTAGTTCCACTTCTGGCTTGTTAACTGAAGTATGTCAACGCATGACACAGTTTCTGTGCTTAAAAGCTCAGCCTCAGAAAGGCTCGGTGCTGCACTGGGATCCTGAATACCCAGAGCAATTGCTGGCTGGCTAATAAACTTTTCTGTTCCTTTAAGCCTGTGTCTGAGCAGTCTCCTGCGGTGGATATCTCACAGCACCAGAGAGAGTGGTGGCAAGCAGACGCACTGAAACAGCAGCTGAGAGCTCACAAGTTGAGACATCAAGCACAATAGGACGAGGGAGACTCACTGGGAGAGGCATGGGGTTTTTAAATCTCGAATGACCTCAAACCCCAGAGACCTCCTCCAACAAGGCCACTCCCCCAGATCCTTTTCAGACAGTTTCATCAACTGCAGAACAAGCAATCAAATACATGAGCCTATGGGGCCGGTCTCATCCAAACCATTACACGTGGCAACTGTGGGTAGGTCTTCGAATTTGCCTTTCTCTCATTACTGTTGACCACCGTCAAGCCTGGCCAGTGTAAGCGTATAGACACTTAGATATGTACTGGGAGCCCATCAGAAATCCATTGACAACATATTTTGAAAATACTCTATGGGTTTTACTGCTGATGAGTTGATTTTCTTTACAGGAAAACAACCCAAATTTAGTGAGAGTGGCTTTCCTCCAGGCCTGACCTTGCCCAGACAGCATGGATTGCATAACTGATATGTGGATATCTATCAGTCAATCACGAGTGTCTCCAGTATTATGAAAAATAGTCATGCTAGCCCTTTTTGCCTTGGTATGGCTCCCAATTTCATCTTTGCACCGTATCAAAGCTAGCTTGGAAAACAAGCCTGAGCTAGGTTTCTTGTGGGTGGTAGACAGCTCTAATCACAGGACTTTAGAGGATGTTTTAGGGTTTCTGTTGCAATGATGAAACACCATGACCAAAAGCAACTCAGGGAGGAAAGGATGTGTTTGGCTTACACATCCTTTTTATCACTGAAGGAAGTGAGGACAGGAACTCAAACAAGGCAGGAACCTGGACGCAGGAGCTGATGCAGAGGCCATGGAGGGGTGCTGCTTACTGATTTGCTCAGCCTGCTTTCTTCTAGAACCCAGAACCACTAGCCCAGAGATGGCACCACCCACCATGGGCGTGGCCCTCCCCCATTGATCACTAATTGAGAAAATGCCTGATAGCTGGATCTCATGGAGATATTTCCACAATTGAAGCTCCATCTTCTTTGATGACTAGCTTATGCCGCGTTGACACATACCAGCTAGTACAGAGGCTGAGGCAGAAGAATCAGCCTAGACTACCATGAGACTCTATATAAAAAAAGCCCCTATTTCCCCTGAAGAAAAAGAGCAGTAACCTCCATCACCACCACCATCACCACCACCATTATTACTACAGCACCACCATCAAAACACGTAACCTCTAACTAAAAACAATTTGTTATTTTTTTTTTGCTCTGTGGTTTATAACTATTCAAATACTCTTGTCCCTGACCTGACTTCCCTACTCTAGGGAAATCAAGTAGATAAGGGATTTCTGAACTCCTCTGTGCGAGAGACTCATGGGATTCATTACAGGTGCTTGGCTTCCTCTGAAAGCCTTCAGTTCTGCAGGGAGCCTCAGCAGGGGGTTGACTAAGAGCCACTTGTCATGGTGTAACCCCTGGGGACCCCTTTAGGCTTGCCAGTCTCTGCCTCCTGTTTATCTTCTCATCCACCCTCTAGCAGACAGGCTCCTTGGAGATTCTGTTCTTCCCCCGTAGGCATATACACGATGTTAGGTAGGGTAAATCTGTTTGTAGCTTTTGTGAGGCAGCAAGAACACACCCATGTCTTCTTTAAAATGAATTCAGGCCTAGGGAGTTTGCAAAGTGCTTCCCTAGATTGTCTGAAGCCTGTTTCAGCTGCCAGCACTAGGGGGAAAAAAACAAAACAAAACTGAGCATTTTGTCCCTAGAACGCTTAAACTTCTTTCTGAGAATGACAAGGGAGTAAGAAGACCATGCAAGCTCTTTTTCCTTATGGAAAACGTCTAAATCATATATGTTAGGAAGCCTGACAACAAGGAAGATGAACTCCAGGCAGAGAGGAAGCAAAGCAGAGTAACTTGTAATTCTCTTACATCAACGCTCATGGAAACCCTACTGTCTTCACACATTCTTAATTTTTGTATAGAAATGGCCTCTCTCTTTCTCTTGTCTAAATAGAACATCAGAATAGGCAGTGACCACATGATCTTAGATCCCTTGAGTTGACAGTCTGCTGGCTCCTTTGAATTGGGACTGTAAATGAGGAGACTTAAGGCCACCATGACTTACTTCATCTAGAGTTGAAAGCTATAGTATAAACGATCTTTGTTTTTATTTAACATGTATCCTAGAGTCTTGGTAAGCCACAAGCCTAGACATCTTTGTTCTGCGGTATCATGAAGTGAGTTCTCAAGATGGGCAAGAAGAAATCTTGAAAAACTCACCAGTGAGCTGGGGAGATGGCTCGGTAGTAAAGGGGCTTCCAGGGAAGGCAGTATGAGTGAGGAGAAAAGTCTGTATCTCCAGAACCCATGTAAATACCTGGTAGACATAGGACCCTGTCTGTAATCCCAGCACTTTAGAAGGCAGCCACCGATGATCCCTGGATCAAGTTAACTACCTATACCAGCTGTATTGATGACCTCTGGGTTCAATTGAGAGACCCTGTCTTAATGAATATGACAGGGAAAAATCAAAGAAGATTCCAAATATCAGAACCCAGGCTCTACAGTCACATATACACCTAGGTATACCCACCTGCACACACATGGGAGCCCCCCAAACACAAATATACTCATGCATACACACCATATATGTACAAACACGTTAAAGAAAGAAACTCACACATGTTAGTTACTTCTATCGTGGCAACAAAATACCAAACAAAAGCAACATAAAGAATCAGTTCACAGTTCAAGACAAATCTGTCACAGAAGGGAAGTTAAGGTTGCAGAAGTTTGAAACGTCAGGTCACATTGCGTCAATGGATTCTATTCTCTCTCAGTTGACTCCTTCCTTTTTATGGAGTCCAGGATGAACCCATGCCTAGGAATGGAGAAGTCTTCTGTCCATTCGGGTGCATTTTCTTACCTTAATTACCTTAATCAAGATCATCCCTTGCAGTTATGTCAAGAGGGCAACATATCCCAAATTATCTATCACAGGTATACTTGGACACTTGCTTCCTAATATTGTGTAACAGTTTTCCACAATATAGATATACTCTACTCTGAAGGGATGTTCTTTAAGACAAGGTGTATACAACCCAAAACACCCCAGGGAGTCCCTAACACTGACCAGATGCATTGGGCCCTTCTCTCTTCAAGTGTATAGAAGCAGTAAAGACTGCTGAGAGTCACTCTCAAACAAGACAAGCTGCAAAGAAGATGCCCAGACAAACCTAACCACCTGGGAGAAGCAGAGAATAGAGAAGCAGCCTGGAGAAGGCAAGATTCCAAGAAGACTTGCAGACAAGCCAAGCTGCCTGGAAGAAGCTCAGACCAACTAAACCACCAGAAAAGGACCCTCTCCAACCTATTTAGCTGCCTGCAGGTTGTGCAGTGAGCTTCATGTTCCCAGCTTTTGTGAGTTGTTATCTATGCTGGGTTGTGCCTTTGGTAATACAGATATCTTTGAGTTATTTTTGCCTCTGTAAGTTAGCTCTTCATCCATATTCCTATAGTTAACCTCAATAAAGCTCATTGATTCATCAAGCTAGACTTTGTTGGAATCCATCCTTTGATCTATTGTCACCCATCTCTATGTGGGATGAGTAGATATCTGTCACATCTTCCCCAGCAACAGGGTCACATAACACCTAGGTGAATTTAGATCCTGTTAATATGATAGTCAATGCTAACCATCACACCACCTCTGACTATTTCTAAGCCAATAATAGGGAGAAGCCCAATGGCATTGTGTTATAGGGGCATCAGGACAGAGACTGAGGTGCAACAAGGGAGAAACAAGAAAAACCCTGCAATATTTGGGAACTTATTGTAATGAGTCTTTTTTTTTTTTGGTCCCATCAGCTCCCAAATAATGAATTGGAGACTTCTTATTAATTACGGAAGCTAGGCCTATAGCTTAGGTTTGTTTCTAATTAGTTCTTATAACTTAAATTAACCCATTTAAATTAACTTCATTCTGCCACGTGGCTCGTTACCTCTCCTCCTGCACATCCTGGTCGCTCTGTGTCTGCTGCACACCTCAATCCTCTCTTCCTCTTCCTTTCTCTCTGCCTACAAGTCCTGCCTATGTCTCCTGCTTAGCTATTGGCCGTTCAGCTTTTTATTACACCAATCACAGCAACACATCTTTGCACAGTGTACAAATATCCTGCAACACTTCATTACTTCCTGGACTCCTATCCTGGTCACTTTTAACTGTCAACTTGCTACAGCCTAGAGTCACATGAGAGGCAAGGCCCCAATTGAGTATTTGCCTCTATCAGACCACTCTATGGACATGTCCGTGGAGCCTTTTCTTGATTGCCGATTGATGTGCGGAGGGTCAGATCTACTGTGGATGGTCTCATCCCTGGGCAGATGGGCCTGGCTTGTAGAAGAAAGATTGCAAACCAAGAGAAGCAATCCAGTAAGCATCATTTGTCCATGGTCTCTGTTTCACTTCCTGTCCTTGGGTCCTTGTCTTGAGTTCCCTAGAAGATGGGCTATAAAGCATAAGATGGAACACATATTCCCCAAGTTGCTTTGGTTACGTTGTTTATCACAGCACCAGGAAGAAAACTAGGACAGTGCCTGTAGGTACCCAAATACACCATGCCTCCGTAAGTGGTTCTGGGCTCTATCAGAACGCTAGCTAAGCGTGAGCCCGGGAGTGAGCCAGTAAGTATTATTCCTCCATGATTTCTACTATATTTTTGCTATGAGTGAGCTTCCTTGCCAGAGGTAATGCTGTGTGGACTAGCAGTCTTGCCTTCAGGATTTTTGCCTTGACTTTCTTCTGCCTTGGTTTCCCTCAGGGATGGCGTTAAGCCAGATACATCCTTTCCTTCCCTAGGTTGCTTTTGGTCAGTCTTTTTAATCACAGCAAGAGAAAGCAAACTTGAACAACCAGCCACCTGTAATCCTCAGGAGAAGCAGGCTTCTCGGTTGGCAAGCTTCCTGTTGATGGGCAGGGGAAATCTGACCACTCAGTCTCCAAGGTTGGTTTGGCCCAGTAATCGCATACATAAAATGTGAAACTTTCTGTGTAGCCAGTCGATCCATGTTAAAACACCAAGAGGGCATGGGACCATTCCAGAAAAAATAATCAGTGTTGCAACTTTGGAACGGTGTTAAGCTTCCTTTGAGAGTAATGAAGTGAACTTGGGTACCATGCATAGCCAAGGCACCCGGACTTTCAGGGCCTCCAAGTCACTGATTTGCATATGTTAGAAATAAAGAGATTTCCTGGCCTAGATCTCAAGTTCTTGTTTCTTCCAAATCCTTGGTTTCCTCCTGAGAAGAGTGTTAGCATTCAGTTAGCTGGTTAAATTCCGTCAGAAGTATAAACAGGGTCTTAGACATAGGAAGGGCGGTGACTCAGATGGGTCTCACAGATGACAGCGTGACCACAGGAACACATTCCAGCCTAGAGATGCCACTTCGAAGGAGAGAGCATCTTAGAGCGAGGCTTTGGGGATGATGGAGTGTGTACATACTTTCCTGTGGGCTGGTGTGGACCACACATACTGTTCTGTCTCTGAAGTGGAAGGCCTCATTCTTCCCCTTTTCCCAGCCCACCCTGGATTATGCTTGCTAACTAACATTTAAAGTCACTTCCTGACTCAGAGGGATATTTTCAGTGGGCTTGTAAAATGTGACTTTTACCATATTATGTGGGAACACAGTATATCCTTTGAGCCCTAGTGGGTTAGCCAAGAGCCCATGTCTGAGGAGAGTGCTGTCTACAGGCACAAGCCCTGTGTCTTTGTGTCTATATTTCTTTCTTGGGAACTTTGATCACTCAACACTTGGGATTCACCATCCGAACATAGAAGCTATTTAGATGTGTGGATGGATGCATTCTGCTCTTGTGTCAAAGGCAAGAACACAATAGTGTATGTGTTAGTATCCAATACACTTAATAGTCTATGCTGGAACAAGCCTTTTATTATTATTTTTTTTTTGAGATGTGACCTCTTTGCTAGATAAATTTAAATCAAAGTAACACATTGAGTGCCAGGCATGGAAGTGACTGCCTATAACCTCAGAAATTAGAGGATGGAGGCAGGAGAATTACACGTTGGAGGCCATCTTGGGCCACATAACTAGACTCTGTATCAAAAGCCAAAAGCTTGGGAGGAACCTCAGGGCTAGAATGCTTGCCTGGCATGTTCAAGGCCCTGTGTATGGTCCCTGAGCATTGCAAGAAATGCACAAAAACATAAATCAAAAACAAACAGAAAAGAAGATATGCGTATTGGCAAACTAGCTATCCATAATCATAATATACAAATATAGGTTCCCGGGAAGGAAAATACTCTTCCTGAATTCACTATTTCTTTCTCTTGTCATTTGTGACTGACACCTTTTCACCTTGAATGAACTTGATGGTCTCTATCCAGAATGATAGCTTTATCTTTATCTTAAACAATTTTCTTTGATCTAGGTGGGTTTTAATTTAAAAGTTGTTCTTTAGTTGTTAGAAATAGGGCCTGCAGGGGGATTAAACAGCATAGTTAATAAAGAACTGGATGCAAGTGCTATTGTCTACTTTCAGCCATTGATAGATCTCATGGAAGCAGAAAAGAGAATATTGAAAGGATGAAAAACATAATACATCCATCTCTGTATATGTTTTCATTCAAACTAATGGTAGTGGTGGGGGCTGGTGTAGGACAAAGGTTCCTTCAGGGACCATGTTATTTTAGGGCAGGAGTTCTCAAAGTGGGTTCCCATTGCAGCAGCATTTAGTATCCAGGAGTTGTGAGAAAAGAGAACTCTTGGGCCTATATAGTGATACTTTAATTGTGTTTTAAGAAATAAAGTTTGTCTGAAGATCAGAGTGCAGAGTTAAGGCACTAGAGGCCAGGGAGTGGTGGCATACACTTTTAATCCCAGGATTCAAGGCCACCCTGGGATACACGAGATTGGATTTGTCTAAAAAGAGAAATAGATCTCACATAAAGATGTTCCCAGCACTCAGGAGTCATGAGCTTTTAGTTCCAGCATTAGGGGGGTGGTGAAGGTGATTCATTCAATGGGCTCTCTACAGTCTAAATTCCTTTGCTTTTCTATTGCCTAAAGGATGGCCTCTTATAGTTATTGATTTAAAAGATTGTTTCTTCACTATACCTTTACAAGAAAAAAAAAACAGAAAATTTTGCCTTCACAGTGCCTATTTAAAATAATTTTCAAACTGTCAAGAGATATCAATGGAAGGTTTTCCCAGAGCGAATGTTAAATAGTTCCATGCTGTGCCAAAATTTTGTAAGTCAACCATTGGAAATGATACATAAGCAATTTCTTCAATCTATAGTTTACCATCACATGGATGATATTTTGCTATCTGACTCAAATGTAGAAATTTTAGAAAGAATGATCGAATAAATAAAGAAAATTTTGCCTTGTTGGGATTACAAATTGTTCCTGAAAAAATACAAAGAGGAGCTTCTATTAATTATTTAGGCTATAAAATAGGTTTACAAAAAAATTAGAACCCAAAAGGTACAAATTAGAAGAGATCAATTGCAGACTCTTAAAGACTTCCAAAAATTGCTAGGAGACATTTCCAATCTATGACCCACTATTGGGATAAAACCTGATGAACTGATTAATTTAAACAAAACCTTAGATGGTGACAAGGACTCAAATAGTCCCAGAAAATTATCAGCTGAATCTGAGAGAGAAATGGCTTTGTTGAAGAGAAATTGCAGAAGGCACATGTCGATCCTGTGGAATGAAGCTTAATTACATTCTGGTCATATTACCCTCCAAACATTCCCCTACAGAAACTTTAATGCAGAGGGAGGATATTATCTTAGGATAGATTATTTTTACCATATAAACCATGTAAAAAAATCAAAAAACTTGTGTAGAAAAAGTGTCTGTGTTAATTCTAAAAGGAAAATTGAGACTTCATCCATTTGCAGGCATAGACCCAACAGAAATTATAGTACCTTTTAATAATGATGAAATTGATAAATTATGGACAGAAAGTAAACCCTGACAAAGAGTTAGTGCGTGTGTGTGTCTGTGTCTATAAATTTTGTTAGGATATTAATGATGATATAGAGTACTAACTAATTCTAGAAAAAGGTTTCATCTACCTTCTTGTTAATAATTTTGGTTTTGAGTCTCTATCAGTTTTCTGCAGTGAACTATGAGCATGCCTAACAGTGGCATTTGAAGTCTCCAGAAGGAGCATGGGGTCCCACAATAATATTTCCTCCAGGACTATAGAAACACCGCTAAGCTAAAAACACCACCTAAAGATTGGTTTTGGACTACAAACTGCTCAGAACAATTGTGAGGTGACTAGCTGAGATGATCCAGCCTCTAGACTACTGTAGCCATGACTTGATACAATCCCTATACTTTCCCATTATGCAGAGACTGGACAACAAATGATACAGCTACCTCTCCCAGGACTTGACAATTAACACAAAATTTTCTTTTCAGGATCCCCAAAAGATGCTATCATCACCAGACAGCAAGAAGTAAACTTAAGAATATGACACCCATATTCCCTAGAGGTAGTGCAGGTGGTTTCTGGTCATTCAATGGGTTATGGATATTTGTCATTGTTTAGAGGGGTTGGTTACAAGTTGTTGCTATTGGTTACAGTCAGGAGGAAAGTTGAACAAAGGAGATTAGATTCAGCATTCTAGTTTGAAAAGAAATCAGGGGATACAGATATGATAGAATAAAAAGGTAGATCATTGAATCTATTCTGAAAAGAAAAAAGGAGAATGTAGATATGATAAAAAAGAAAGGTAGATTATTGAATCTACTTTTAAAAAGCAACTACTAGTTTTAAATATGTTACATTGGATTGGGCTTTTGTATATTGTATACAAATTTGAGATTAATTTTGTTAAAACATACTGTACATAATTTCTAACGTTGTTCAAAGTATTGCACCTATATAGCTCATTTAACAATGTAACGCAAATTTCTAGTTCTTAAAAGTTATTATTACCGACTGTTTAGGATAATAAGGAAATGTAGGCTAGTAATTAGCCACCTATGACAAATGGAACTTGTAGTCACATTAGGTATGTTTTTAAGATCAAGCAGATAGATTTTAGAAAGATAGGTCATCTTCAAACACTCCAGAGATCAACAGAATATGACATTTAAGATGTTTTAATAACATAGGTTCTTTTTTTATGACATGAGACATGTCTGCTCCTGGCCGCACCAGTCTACTTCTGATTTCATAGAGGTAAGAGCTCTTTAGTGGCTAATCTGCTGTGCTTTTCTGATCCTCAACCTGAATCCCAGTATCTGTTTCTGGGTTTTTATTATTCTTGCTACAGGCTTATCCATAGGCCCACAGAAAGTCTCTAGGTAATTCTGTAGTGTGATAAAAGCTTGGAATCACTGATCTAGCAACAAGGTGGACAAATGGAGCTTTTTTTATGTATGGAAAGTGCATAGAATATTTAAATAACTGTAGGGTGACTGTAGTGGTTTGAAAGAAAATGGACCCCAAAGGGAGTGACGCTTTTAGGAGGTGTGTCACTGTGTGTGTGGGGTGGCTTTGAGGTCTCTTTTTCTCAAGCTTTACTCAGTGTGACAGTCAGTCGACTTCCTGCCTGCAAGATGTAGCGCTCTCAGCTCCAGCACCACATCTGCCTGCAATGCTGCCATGCTCCCCTTCATGGTCATGATGGACTGGACCTCTGAAACTGTAAGCCACTCACCTTCAATTAAATATTTCTTTAGAAGAGTTGCCGTGATCATGGTGTCTCTTCACAGCAATAGCAAACCCTAGCCAAGACAGTGACTAATTGTGGTAACAACAGGGATTAGATGGTGTGATTGATATATTAGAAACCTATATCTAGGACAAAAAAGTACCTTTTAAATATGAAGTATGAGGCAATTTTGTTCACATCTACTGCTGGTGAGATCAGTGCAGACTGAGGAGTACAGAGTTCCTTGCTCACATTTGAAGAATTCTATGGCGGGGAGATGGAATGCCTATTATATCTTAAAGAGAGAGAGAGAGAGAGAGAGAGAGAGAGAGAGAGAGGGCATTGAATGTTGCTCTATTTTCTTTAAGACAAGCACACAATATGTAACACAATTCCTAAAAACCCAGAGACAAACACTGGGGTTCAAGCTGGAAGTCAGAAAAGTAAAACAGCCAGCCACTGACTCTACCTCAGTCCGAAATAGCCTCCAGGAATCTCTGAATGAGACTGTGTCTGAGAGCTGTCTCCTCCTGTCTTATATCTAGTTCTGGGATTAAAGGCGTGCACCACGACTTCCCGGTTTCTATGACAAACTAGTGTGGCTACTGGGATTAAAGGCGTGGGCCACCACTGCCTGGTCTGTAAGGCTGATCAGTGGGGCTGTTTTACTCTCTGAACTTCAGGCAAGCTTTATTATTTAAAATACAAATAAAATATCATTACAGTTCCCGCCGCCAGCCTGGGTCTGGAAAAGCCTGGGATAAAACCGGATTCTCTGAACATAGCGGACAATGAGGACTACTGAGAACTCAAGAACAATGGCAATGGGTTTCTGATCCTACTGCACGCACTGGCTTTGTGGGAGCCTAGGCAGTATGGATGCTCAACTTACTAGACCTGGATGGAGGTGGGGGTTCCTTGGACTTCCCACAGGACAGGGAACCCTGATTGCTTTTCGGGCTGGGGGGGGGAGACTTAGTTGGGGGAGGGGGAGGGAAATGGGAGGCGGTGGCGGGGAAGAGACAGAAATCTTTAATAAATAAATAAATTTAAAAAAATATCATTACAAAAATACTAATTTTAGGCAAAAGCATTTTTATACACAAGTGCATTTCCGGTATGACCAATAGGCCTGGCCCTGAAGTAGCCAAAAACACCTGCAGAGATTCTGAAATTCCTTGTTTCGTTTTACTCCAAGATCTGTGTGCAGTTTCCCAGAACCCTTGGGCTGTTTATTCTAATAAACTAGATGTCAAGGCATCATCCAAACAGTTTTAGATAAGCAGAATAAGCTGTCAGGTATTTAGCAGGCCACTTGTTCATCCCAGCCGCTCAGAACCGAAATAATGACACAGAAACTATATTAATTAAATTGCTGGTTGGCCCACTAGCTCTAGCGTCTTATTGGCTGACTCTTACATATTAATTTAACCCATTTCTATTAATCTGTGTATTGCCACATGGCTGTGGCTTACTGGCTAAAATTCTGGCATCTGTATCTGGCAGGGCTATATGGCTTCTCCTAATTCTGCCCTTCTTTCTCCCAGCATTCAGTCCAGTCGTCCCTGCCTAGCTCTGCTCTGCCCCTCCCCGCTCTGCTATAGCTCAAAGCAGATCTTATTTATTAATGGTAATCACAGCATAAAGAGGGAAATCCCACGTCAAGTTATAATGAAAAAAAAAGTCTCGAGTCTCCCAGGCTGGTATCAACCTCACTTTATAGTTGAGGATGACCTTGAGCTCTTAGTCCTCTTGCCTCTTCTTCCACAGCTGTAGAACTACAGGCTTGTATCATCATGCTTAACTTGAAGAAAAAGAAATTTAATGTATTTGTAGATGCGTATGGTTATTTAGATTAAGTAGAAAAACACTCAGTGGCATATATGCCAAAATTGTCATTTCAAATCTTCCCCATTCTCTCTGCTACAGAAACACAAACCAAAAATAAAGTAAAATAAGAATTAACTATAAATACCATGTTTAAAATGTCTAGAACTTGGTAAGAATGTTTGCTATATCGAGGTTGAATAAAACTGCCTAAGAGAAAGAAATGACCGAGTGTAGCTTTAAGGACATCATGATCACATATTACCCTGATTAGAACACTTAACTTGAAAAATGTTGGTTGCGTTTCTTGCCCTTTACTCTGTGTTCAGAAGCCAAGTGAGAAGCTCGGTGTAAAGCCAGTTCTTCCGGCCACAGCATAATTTATCTTGTGTACACTCTTGGCCTCTTTTTTTATTTTTATATTTTTTTCCAGCTCAGCCCCTGACCTTTTAAATAGCAGGGCAGTGCCCATATCTTTCAGTGATGAGTACTTATTTTTATTCATCAGAGAAAACTTTGCTTAATTTTCTTCATTCCTGTTATTTTATGGAAATAGTTTGATATCTCAACAATGAATTGAAATCTATTTGATACTAGGTAGACCCTGTGTGTGTGTGTTTATTTATGTGTGTCTGCATGCATATGTGTGTTGTGTTATCATGAATCTTAAATCAAACACGACAGTGTGCCAACTCTTACCGAATACTTGACTAAAATGGGTCACAACAGGTGTCAGAACATCCTATTAATCAGATAACCATCCCATTTTGAAAAGGTGAAAATAAATTTTGGTAAAAGCACCCTGTTCATCAATTTTCCTCCACTACATTTTTAAATAACAATTGAATATTTGCCTGAACAGTTTGATAAACTTTAAGGTCACTCCACTTTTGATCAGGAATTAGAGCTAGATACTGTTTCTATTTCATACCACAACTCAAAAACAGACCAGACTTTACAATATCCTTAGTAACTATCGTTATTTAAATGTTTAGATTTGTCTTTGAAACTTGAGTGCTTAAAATCAGCTCAAAGTTAGTGTTTGGGATACATAAGAGTTTGAGATCCCTAGTATGCAAAATTATGACTGTGAATTATAAATGTCCGCAGCAACCTTTATCCCCCTCCCACTATTGCACCGCTCCTTGCATCTGGGCATGCGCATGTGCACCGAGAGTCTTCCCTTACTGCTCTCCACCTTATCCTTCCAGAAAGCGTCTCTTACTGAACCTGGGGCTTGTTGATTAGTTAGATTCCCTAGCCAGCAAGTTCTGAGCATCCACTTGTCTCATTCCCCTAGTGCTGGAATTACAGGCGCACAGTGCACACACGTGGCTTTTCCTCTTATATGTGCGCTCTAGAGATTCACACTCAGGCGCTCATGCCTGTGCAGCAAGCACTTTGCCCACTGAGCCATCTCCCCAGCCCATACCATTACATCTTTTTGAAATTACTACCAAACATGCATGCACTGCAAAGCACATATCCTCCCGGAGGTGAAGCTAGCACTTTCTTTATGAAAGGAGCAGATACTACATTTCCTGCATGACTAGAACAGTCTCCTGTGTGGCCTCAGAGGCACCAACAGTGCACAGAGGTTACTGTTCTAGTGAAGGCATGCATGTTGGTGATGAGCATGTGCAAACCAAGCCGGGCTGGGAAGGAAAGGCGAGCCTTCTTTAGGCACCTCCTAGCAAGACCAGGTAAGATGTGTTCAGGAGGGTGCACAGGGTGTAGCATGCATCTTTCCTTGGGAAAGGCTGTGAGGCAGGGAGACTGTCATGTGGAAGAGGACGAATTATGTCAGAACATTGCGGTAAGGGTCTCTGCTGGCAATGTGAACTGCAAGATACTAAAATAAGGTTTTTCAATCCTTTCCTACCACCCCAACCTTTTTAAAGTACCATCGCAGCAGGAGTGTGGAAATGGTTAGCATCAACAATTTTGCTTCATGGGAAAGCTGGCTCATTGGAAATGACACTCTCCATGAACAACCCAAGAATTAATTGTGCATGGTTGGAATCCAGGCAGAAGTATGCTAACTCCTCATTTCATCTCAGAGTTCCTAGACTGGCAGTCCTCATGTCTGAAACCGGGAAAGATGCCAGGATGGATGGATGAATGGATGTGTGGATTTATGTCTTTCTTTCTTCCTTTCTTCTTTTGTTTTGAGACAGGTTCTCATTATATTGCTCAGGCTGGCCTGGAACTTGCTAATTAATCCAACCTAGCCTTGATCTCCCTCCCTGTCTTCCCAGTTGCCTCCTGACTGTTGGGCTTGCAAGAGTGAGCCACCATGACAGGGGTTCATCCTGGGATTTTCACTTTGAGGCATTGAGAACCAACCTGGAATCTCTAAAGATTTCACAGGAAATATGTTTTTAAATCAAGCTTCTGTAGGCTGGGGATGCAGCAGAGTGTGCGGGCCTACCATGCACAGTCTCTGAGTTCCACCCTCAGCACTGCAGAGGGGATAAAGTAAAGCCAAGTTTCTGATCACGTGTCTTTTTGTTGACAATTAGGAGAACTAAGTAAGGAACACCAACAGGTATAATAATACTTTAACCCACACCTAAGGTGTATTTGTGAGATGCACAGCTATGATAGTCAGACATCTTAAGATATAAATACAAAAGACAAAGCCAGGCACCTTTTACATTCCTACCCTGGGAACATATATTTTAAGCAGTTAAGTTGTTGCTATGACTCAGTACCCATTTTTTTCTTCTGGTTCCTATATAAGTTGTGTTGACTTTCAGGAACAATGGCAGGTCTGGGTAATTACTCCAAGAGAGCCCTTTAGATCAGAGCATGGCTTACTGTAACTATATGGTATTGTCTCTTTTGAGGAGTTGACTTTGCAGGAGGTTCATATTGCTTGGTTTTTTTGAGGCAGAGTCTCTCTGTCTAGCCCTTGATTCCGATCAGCCTGCCTCAGTCTCCTGAGGGCTGGGGTTCCAGATGCTGTGGCCAACTCAGAAAGCTCTTAATTTTCATGACTGAAACCTTCCAACGTCAGGATGGAGAACTTGGCTCCTGCAAAACAACATCAGGACTCACGAGCTTCCCAATGTTGTGTCCGCCAGAAAGAAGGGATTCCTGACATGACGTCACAGGCACTCTACCACAGGCAGAATTCTAGAATTCTGTGACATGACATAGATCTGAAATCCCTTCAAACTTCAGACAGGGCCCAATATTTGCAGTTAGTACCTGCTATTTATTAGTCTTGCTGTGAGTCTGGCCAGAGGCAGAGGCGACACATACCTGACTCCATAGCGGTTGCTGTTATTCCCCCTGCTATAAAACAATACCAGTCCAGTCAAGAAAGCAACACACTGCATTTCAGGGAGGATACAGAACAGAGAAGTTTATTTTACACCATCCGTCCAAGAAACATTCGCCGTAAACCAGTGCAAAATGTGCAACCAAATCAATAAGTGTGTCTTAGCTCTGAGAGCCCAAATTGGTGATTTCCTCTCCCGGTCCTTGGTTGATGCTGCCCCTCGGCTTGTACTGCAGACAGAAACAGTCAACTGATTTGTAGCAGGTTATTTTTTTTTTTTTTTTTTTTTTTTTTTACAATTCAAACCAGGATGTGTACAAGGGACTGGGAAAACCATACCAAATGGATGAGAAGTGATCAGTGCTTAAAGTAAATACGAGGGACAGCACGGGCGGGCAAGAATCCACAGTTTCAATAAATACAAGTGTAACAAGCATGGGTGTATCTCAACTTGGGAATTATTCTGCATAATAATTCAGCGTTATAGAAAATCTAGCAGGGCGGCTGAGCAGTGGTTGGCGAAATGTTCACAATAACGTGTGCCCTCGAGCCCATTCTGTGGTTTCCAAGGCATCAGTTCTCTGCTTTCTCCCTCCCTGGCCATCCCTCTGAGAGGGGAGGGGTGAAACTGGCCAGCTTGGTGGTGGCATCCTGTAACGAAGGATGTTTGCTCAAGAGCCAGCCGTCAGGGTCCAGTGTACTCGATACCAAGCGGCAAATTGGGACTTCATTGACGACATCTGTGCAAAATGTGCTTCTCTCCATTTTTTCCAAGAAACCAGTGTCTGTAACTTCTGTCCAGAGAACAGTAATATAGCCTCTTGGGTCATCCCCTGTCACCACAAATGCCAAGCAACAAGAGCACGTCTTCAAGAACTCACACGCTGGGGAAGTTTCTGCTGTTGACTGCCTGGCATCAACAGTTAGCCAGAGCCTCCCTGTCAAAGGCCTCAGGCAGGCTAGAACTATTGCTTGAAAAAACTAGACAGGATCTAGTGAGAAAGAGATGGTCGTAGTGAACGTGTGTGAAACATGTTTCTTTCTCTAACACCATAACCCGCCCCCCCCCTCAGGTGATGCCTTCAGGACTTTAGTGAGGTGTCCTTGGGCAGAAAAACAGCATGTCATGCATTTATTCCTGGTGGTCTTGCTCAGTGTTTTCCCAACTAATTGTTCAATTTCCACCATTCCTGGGGCTCACCCTCCCCCCAGGAGACACTCAGTACAACGTGTGGATCATCTATTAAGCCAGAGCCCAGGGAGAGAAGACACAGGGGACTCCTCCATCTCTGAAAGAAAAGTAAAGAAATGAAGAGCCCCCTCAAGTAAAACAATTCCCTAAACTCGGTAACCTAGGAATCACCCCCGAATGAAATAATCCCAACGCTTCCTGCCCTCAGCAGAACCCCTCAAAGTCTCTGGTCATAAATTAGGGTGTCTTCTGTGAAATAACTTAAAAAAGGAGAGGGTTTGAAGTAAGTTGTGCCTGGCTTGGGCCAGTTAGCAGCCAGTTTTGTTCTAGAATCTCAGTCACTGTTCAAAAATGGAGCTTGAAAATTCATGTGGGTGGTGGGGGCTTCACGTGGAAGAGGGGGGACGGGATGGGGGTGGGCAGGTGAGAGGGGCTGGGTGGGAGGTAGGATCAAGGGACCTGGGAGCAAAGGAGGTGGCAGGGAGAGCCTAGGCCACCAGGACAGGAGTGGAGGCCTGTGGACAGCACAGGAGAGACGGACGCTGCGGCCCTTGAGGGGCCGCCTGACTCAGGTGCGACCGGGTCTCGTATTGCACAGAAAAGGAGGACCTGGGCCTCTGCAGGTGGCCAGGCCAATCATTAGTCCCCGCACATGGGCAAGTTCACAAAGGTGAACACGTTGAACTCCGTCATGATGGAGAAGCAGAGGAACACGCCGTACAGGAAGAGGCACCCACACCCTAGCTTCTTGTCCAGCTGCCAATTGTTCAGGTGAACACCAAACACCTGCCACAGAAAGAACAGGTCAGAGGGTTCTTGGAGGGGTGCATGGGGGGCGGGGTGGGTGGGCTGTGGAGGACGGGCCTGAGTCTGCAACATCCTTGGAAAGTAGGAACATTAAAGTAAAAAGAGAGGAACCTGTTAAATAAAAATGACAGGTCTAAAAAAGCCCCATAGTCCTCTGTGCTCAAGATAGACTTCTTCGATCTTTCTCCAAGCCCTGGCTAATACCTGAGGACACCTTCTATATCCCTAAGGCAGTGGTTTCGCCTAGACGATTGTCTGCTACCCATGAATCTCTTCCCATTGCTGTAGATGGAGGTGAGGAAGTTGTCCACAAATTGCTGCTTCCAAATAATAATTTCTCTCCCCCCGAACACTAAGAGTGAAATCTCTTATTTCCCAACAACTGGCTTGATTTCTGTCAGTCATGCTACCCTGGTTTCCCCCATCGCTGTAGCTTCACATCCTCGCTCATCCTCCCTGTCTACCACTGGACTCTCACTGTCCTTTCAGTGATTTCAATACCCGCAAGTTCTTGTCTTCTGTATCAGTCGCTGAGTTCCCTGATGTGCCTGTTGGCTACATTGAAATGAAATACGATACGAAATGCACCTTCTCAGCTGAATGGGCTTCACTTCAGGTGCGGAATACCACACCTCATCCAGTTTTTATCATGTAGTGCATACACAGCTCTTTCATTTGGGAAAGTTCTAAGGGGACAATGTTGTGCCATTGACCTTGTTACTACCAGTAGCAGAAACACCTGATGCCAATATTCCTCTATTCCTTCCTTTCCATCTTATCTCCTTGGGTACCCCAACTCCCACAACTCTGCTAACTCCCAGGACCTGAAATTTTTGGATACCAGCACTGTGGTAGCTTGAATGAAGATGGCGCCCAAAGGCACATATATTTGAATACTTGGTCCCCAGTTGGTGGGATGATTTAGGAAGGATTAGGAGGCGTGGCCTTGCTGGAAGAAGTGTGTCACTAGGGGTGGGCTTTAAGGTTTCAAAAGCCTATGCCATTCCCAGTCCTTGGCTTTCTCTTTGCTTCATGCTTGTGAATCACATGAAAGGTACCAGCTACTACTCCTACTGCTCTCATGCTATGCCTGCTTGTCTGCCTGCTGCCATGTTTCTCACTGAAAATGGCCACGTACTCTAATCCTCTGGAACAGTTAGCCCCCAATTAAATGCTTTCTTTCACAAGTTGCCTTGGTCACGATGTTTTATCTTAGCAATTGAAAAGTAACTAAGACCAGAGTCCCATGGGCTTTACCCATCTTGTTTCTCTCCTCCCTTCCTGCTTTTTTTCATTCTATCTGTTACTGCTTTTGCAAAAGTCTTTGATTTCATTTTCATTTGGTGTCCTTGCTGGACTAACCCAGGATCCTTCAGTTCAAGTAATGTCTCCATTTGCTCATGCAGGATACACACAACTCACCATCAAAGCTGGATAAACATTGCCTAGCCAAATTGATAGGGCTCAATGACCTTAGGTTGGTTGTAAATTCTTTAAAACTATCACCCTGGCCTCCCTGGGTCCCAGGGTACACTGTCCTCAGATGGCTATTTTAGATCTCATCTCAGTTCTACCCCACTCCCATCTCTATCTTCACTCACTCCCATTGCACAGGGCTCTCATCACCATCTCTCTGCCAAGCTCCTTCCTATCCCCATTCACAACCAACCCCATAGGAACACTGGATCTCATCTGTCATAGTGCTTAAATCTGCGTCCTTGGCAATTTTCTTCTCTCTCACTCTCTGTTATATTCCCTTCTCTGCCCCTGGGATATTTCAATTGGTTTAGGGGGATGCCATTGTACCTTCTACTGTAAAGGCAATACTTTTCAAAATTTTTCACTTCTCTTTATCTTAAAGAAATCATCTTATAGGTATTTTGAAAGAGTTATGAAGACAAGGTAGCTCTAAACTCTCATTCCAGTTTTCTTAGCTTGTTCCACTTAACTTACCCCATCACAAACCACCCTCATCAACCGCCAATGGGATAGGCACTATTTATAACTTTATTGGCTGATATTTGGGGTATGTCTTCTTGGCACAGCCGATCACTTTTTCCATCCTGTACCATCATGTCTACTTGGCTTCCAAGATGCCACATCCTACTGTTTTCTTTCATATTCAACTACTGTTCTTCCTTTGTTTAGATACAGGTAGGGTCATGTTATATAGTTCAGACTGGCCTTAAACACTTGATTTTTCTGCCTCAGTTTCCTGAATGTTGTATTGACAATCCTCCCTGGCTCCCTCTCTGTTTATTTATGTATTTTATCCTCCTCATTTTGGTCTCCAAGTGTTTGATTCCCTCCATGACTCCAATCATGGGCCTCTTATGTATTCTGATTACATTCACTGTTGTGGGGATCACACCAAACAGCAGAGCCTCTACCAACATCTACAAAATTGCAAAATTACAGAATATTTTAAGGAGAGATACAAGACTTACAAGCATATACTGTGTTGCCATCTGGCTGGCCCTACAGTTTGCTTGGTATCAATAAACACAAGTCATTTACTTCTCTAGACATTATCTTTCTTCTATATAATTGGGTTGTAATAGCCACTCCAGGGGGAGCTCCATGTGGGAAAATATGCAAAGGATTGAGCACAGTGCATAGTTATAGAAAGTATCATAGCTTGGCTAGGCCCAGTAGTTTAGGCTTGTAATCCCAGTTACTTGGGAGGTTGAGACAGGAGGATCACAAATTAGAGCTATACAACTTACTATAACCCTACTTCGAAATATTAAGTAAAATGAGAACAGGAGATGTGGTTGAGTGATAGCCCGTACCTAGCTTCATGCAAGGCACTGGCTGAATACTGAATATTGGCCAAAGATGAGGAATCATGGGGAATATAATTTAGAAGAATCAATAAAATGGAATCTACCCTTTGGTGGCTAATATAGTACAAAAGAGGGGACACCTCTGCTGTGTGTGTGTGCGCACGCGTGCGTGTACTCATGCACGCAGACATGTGAGCACGCTCACTCATGCAGTACCTGTGCTGATCTGTGCATGTATAGAGGCAGAAGGTTGATTTCCTCAATTACTTCTCCATCTTGTCTTGTGAGACAAAGTCTCTCACTGAGCCTAGAGCTCACTGTTTCTTGGCTAAGCTGACTGGCCAGGGAGTCCTTTGGATCTTCCTGTCTCTGCCTATTCATAGTGTTAGGGTCACAGGCATATGCTACCATGCCTGGATTTTACGTGAATTCTGGGAATCCGAACTCAGGTCCAAATGCTTACACAAAGCACTTTAACCACTGAGCCATCTTTCCAGACCAACTCTTCACATTTTATTGTCTGACTGAGGCCCCAACATAAGGTATTCTAGGCAAGTGCCCTACTACTGAGCTACATACTCCTAGCAGTCCTCTCAAGCTTTTGAAAAAGTTATTTTTAGGTTTGACTTGAGACAGGATTAGCTGCTTCTTTGGTGCCTGTCCTGGAACTAGCTCTTGTAGACCAGGCTGGCCTCAAACTCACACAGATCTTCCCGCCTCTCTCTCCCCAGTGCTGGGATGGAAGGCATGCACCACCACTGCCCGGCTAGGACCAGCTTCTAAGAAGAGGCTAGTTCCTTTTAGGAAAAGAGGAGGAATTTCAGTGGTCACTAGGATCCTCCTTTAGAAAAAAAAAAAACAGCCGTGAGATGGCATATGTGGACGTCTACTGTAACCATTCAGTAAAGGCCACACCTATCTGCTCTCCCAAGTAAGCGGAGGGGAGGGGGGGGGTCAAACATGAACACCCAAGAATGGAAAGAAGCCGCAAACCTACCGTGACAAAGACAGAGGCCAGGAGCAAGCCGACGGAGTAGATGAGGCCTCTGCTGTTCAGTCGAATCTGTAAAAAAGGATTTCACAAGATCAGGCTTCCAAATCAGACACTTGCTTAGTGTGGCCTTTCGAGCAAGTCGGGGGAGCAGTGATTCTGAGTTTCTCCTCTAGGATGGAAGCAGACAGCGGCACAGCAGCTGTGCCCTGCTCTGGAGATAGGTGCTTTCCCAGGCACACACAGTTGTCTTTGTCCTGACTTCAAAGGCAGGGCCCCCGTCACACCAGCCTAGAGTGCTTAGACTCCTCCATCATGTCAGGAGACTTGTCAACACCATCCTGTTGACTTGACCTCTGGCTCGGCTCGGCTTTCGCAGGCTTATGCTGCTTTTAGGGTGAATTATGTCACATAAACGATGGGAAAATTTGGATAAACTTATTTATTTTTTTTATTTCTTCACATAGTTTGAGAGAGATACTGAGCTAATGATTTACAACTAGGTTGAGAATTTAGCTGAGCCCGGCTGTCAGTTTGAAAGAGGAGGCTTCTCCTCCTCAGCACCTGTCGTGTGGCTTCTACTTGGCAGATGTGAAGTCAGCACTGACTGAGATACCACCACGTGCAGAGACTCCAAGGGTAAACTTTGCTATGGAATCATCACGTGGAGTCCAAAGAGGTCATGGTGGATTCTGCGTCTCAGCTGAAGAGAACTAAGGATAAAGAATCTGTAACCTGCCCTCAGCATCAGCACCATCGCCACCCACAACACCACCAGCACCTGCTTCAAAGAAAATTTCCGTCCAGTCCAATTACAGAAGAGGTTCCCCAGGAGAGTAGGGCTAGTTCCAAAGGAGCCCAAGCCTGAGAACTGTGTGGAGATGAAGTTCTTGTTCTTTCATGAGCCATCAACACTGGCTCCCATGCAGGAGTTCTAGCTAAGACGCTCTATGTCTGGGTTGAGATAGACCATCAGCCATTTAGTCTTTGGAGGCCCGGTAACCAGTACTGTTACCAAGTTAATGCCATTTTGAGCAATACAATTTCAAAGTCTACTTCTTCTGTCCTGTTGAGTCACCCACTAACTGTGCAAAGCCAACACCAATGTGTTTTGAGCTTACTTTATGGGAAGAAGTATACATGTGGATTCGAGTTTGAGGATTCCATCCCTACCTCCATTCAATCCCTATTCCAGTCCCAGCCAATATACATCCATGGTCCTGAAGGGAATGTACAGTTAACCTCTTCTTATGGAAAGAGGGAATAAGATGGATTGATTTCTCTATTGCTTTCCTTCTCTTTCTTTTGTTTCTTCTTGAGACAGTAATTTTGCTATATGGACCAAGTTGGCCTCAAACCCAATCTTCTTGCCTCAGTCTGCCAAGTGCTGGGATTGCAGGTATGTATCACCAGGCCCTATTTGTCAACTCTTTTCTAAAAAGGCACTCTGTGCACAGGAGTGGCTTAGGGTCTCTTGACAAGGTTCAAGCTACTTGTGGCCTCATTTCAACGTTTCTCACTGAGCTATACGTATGGGAACGGTATGAGCGTTTACAGATGAGTGTGTCAGTTCATCTTTTACCAGACACTCTAAATAGTCAATCCTTTCTGGAAAGATCTAGAACATAATATATCTCACTAAGCAAAGTCTGACAGAGGACCAATTAGCTGGATTTAGAGGAAGGGTAGTGATGAAGAGATCAGAAATGGACCACTATAAACCTGGCCCAGAAAGTAGCCATCAAAACAGAAAAATAAAACAGCAGATGGCAAAGACAATCAAAATCAGACACAACTGAACACAGCAGAGATGTTTCATTTGCCTGGTAAGAACTACATGCCTGGAGGGGAGAACTATGTATATAGTGACTCACCTTAACTACCCAGAAGGAAACAGGCCCATAAGGACTACTCTCATCTGTGTGCCTGGAATTAGAAGCCACGAAGTTGTAGGCAAAGTGGCTTATTCTAACCAAATGAGGACTCTTCCTATATGGAGTCCGTCCACAGCCCATAGCCATTTATAGGCAGTTCTTGAACTGCCATACCAGCTGCTCTCTTTGCTGGATACCAAATTAATTTCTTTTCTCTCCTGGCTAAGTGTTAAATTCTTTTATCAATCTACTAAACTTCTGTAGCGCACCACGCCCATCTGCGCTCTATGTGCTACCATACAGTTTGTGAACCGGGCAAGGGGCTGGAGACTGAAACACACAAAGACTCACAGACAGAGACATGGGTCATTCTTGAAACAGGAATGCCCCCCTTACTGTGTACCAGAGCCGCTTATATAGAGATCCTTAACTGATAGCCACGTCCCAGCCAAACCCACCAGAAACTACTCTCCTGCCATCAGGAACTTCTGAGGGTCTCGTGCTCAAAGCAGCTGCAAGCATTGTAAGTTGTTTACCAGAAATTCAGGATCTGGGGGTTCAGTGCTCCCAACAAACTCCCGACTACAGTGACCATCTATATGAGTTCTCCATCTGCTGGTCTCTGGCTGGGAAACAGTTACCATCAAACAAATGGCTTCTTGACAATGAAGGGGAATCAGGTTGTAACTATGACACCAAGGCTATAGGTAAATGTTACTAATTCAGAGCAGAAAAGTAGAGGATAAGTCCCATCTGAGGCTGGCTGGTACTCTCAACCTGATGTAGACGGACTTCCCCTCTCACATCGGCAGGTTAGTCTATGAAGATCAGTATTGAGGGGTACATTGCAAATGTATCATAATGATGAGGACAGTCTTGCTGGGTAAGATGGCACATGCCTGTAATCCCAGCACTCAGGAGGCCGCACCAAGCTACACAGTGAAACCATCTTAAGGAGAAAAAAAGATTCTCTTCTCCAAACATACCACCTACCGACTCTATGATAGTCCCCAGGTTCTGCGCGGTGCTGGGGAGCAGAGCGTTCCCCAGAGTGCCACAGTGGCCAGCAGGGGGAAGAATTGTCTTTGTCCATGTCTTTAGCTGTACAGTGCTGGAGTTGTGCATAAAAATTGTGAATAATTCTGTGAGATTTTAATTTTCAACACCCTAAGCATTCTTCTTTAAGTGGAGGCCACGTGTTCCCAATCCTACTTGCCCCCTCAGATCTAGGTTCAAATCCCTAGTAAGAACTGAGCGATTTCTTACCTTAAGTAGCCAAGGACCAGTGAGTATAAAGATCTGAGCAGGATGATTATGTCTGGCTAACGACTTTCAACATGAATCATGCTAGACTCAAGTTTTTGAACCTCACTCTTGCATTCATACAGAGCCTCAAGGAATAAATATTATTGCCAAAATACCAAATCTAAATCTGGCTGCAAAGATGAAAGAGGATGCATTCTTCTATGGGATTTCTCCTTTCTCCATTTTTCTTTTCAGCCTTCTTTTGGTAGAGTCTTCTGTGCCCCAAGGGGGTACTGTCATTTTTTTTCCTTGTTAGAGAATTGAGCAAGAAATGGCTTGTGTTTGTTCCTGGATGGCTGACCCCTGGCTCATCCATACAAACATGGTAGTCAGGAGTTAGGACCTCTTTGCTTGACTCTTGGCTTAACTCCTCTGAAGTATGTGGGTTGGGTCATGGTTTTGGGAACTGGCTTGATTGTGTTGCCCAGGAGAGGTGCAGGGCTACATAGAAGCACTCTTAACTACCAATCAATTTCCCTGGCTTTTCAATTGTTTTAAGTTAAGGCATAACTTGCATACAGTAAGACACCTAGGTCTTAAGTGCATGTACTACCAGATGAGTTTTGACAAATGCATGTATTCATGTAGCCTGCATGCTTTCTCTTACATGCAGATCCTATATTTAATATATATCATATATGAATTGCATATGTAAATATAAATGATAAATTATATATGTAAACATTTTATATATGGCATAAAAATGAGGTGGGACTATCTGAGAAATGGAGGAAGAGTTGCAGGAGTGGGGAGGTGGAAAATGGAAAGGGAAGTATGTTCACACTACATGACACACCTAAGTGAAATGACCTTAAGAAACTCACCACTATGTAAAGTCAATACATGTGCATATATGTAAATAAAACCCCATATCTATCTATCTGTCTGTCTGTTATCTACCTACCTGCCTATCTATCATCTCTCTCACTTCTGTCACCCAGGTAATCTCAGCACATGTCTCTGAGGGTAGCAGAACTAGTCTTTGGGGTCTGTATACCAGACGTGAACATCAAATCCTTATCATTTCTGCATGAGCTTTGAACAAAGTCATTGGGCTTCAATTCTGCGCAGAGCTGAGTTCAGCCACTCTCTTCCCCAGCCCCTACCTCACAGAAGCAAGGCACGGCAAGCTCAATTTCAGAATGTCTCTGTGGCAAGGACGTTCTGAGATTGTACGAGGCCCATTTCAGACTGTTCAGTCCTGAACTTTAGGGATGTTTTCATTTCTGGCTTTCAGGAACACATATTTTCCTTTTCCAATTCCTTTTTTGGCAAGTTGTGAGATAGGAAACAGAAGTCTGGCTGCTTCCAAAGTCAACAGGAGCGCAGCCCACAGCAATGCATATTTTAGTGTGGATGCACACAGAGACTCATTCATATCAAGTTTTATGTATTTATGTGACACACAAAACACTTCCTGGAGCCTCATCGCATTTAGGGATCCAAGAACCCGAGTCTAAAGAAGATTCCGCTCCCCATCTCCCCACGCCTCACAAAGCAGCCAGGACATCATGGTGGCCTGACACCAGCTCTACCTAATCCATGAATTCTCTTGGAAAATTAACAAAGTCTTTTTTTCTTTTTTGCTGTTCATTAGTATTGGGAACACATGTTAAATATTGTTATTTCCACCCCCATTCCTCCCTTGTTTTCTGAGACACTCTCACTCAGCTCAGGCTGAACTCCCTAGCCTTACAGGCCTGCCCCAGCCTTTCCAGGGCTTCGGGTTTTCTTATTGAGCAGTTCCAACCCTTGTTTGGGTGTCATTTTGAGATGATGTTACTAACCCTGGCTTTACACTGACTGATATCATTGGGTCAGGGTGTCTTTCCTTGAATACTTTACTGGAGTGAAAAAGTGAACACGCCCCGGGAAAGAAACTAGTTAACAACACCTGACAGTTTTACCTGCCCATCGCTCACTCACAAACACAGTGGGCTTCTCTCAAGGGCTCTCTCCATGAGGTAAGTGGGGGAGTTTTGTTCTTTTTTTATATTTATTTATTTATTCATTCATCCATCCATCCATCCATCCATCCATCTATCTATTTATTTATTAAGCCTGCAGGCCAGAAGAGGGCACCAGATCTCATTCCAGATGGTTATGAGCCACCGTGTGGTTGCTGGGAATTGAACTCAGGACCTTTGGAAGAGCAGGCAATGCTCTTAACCACTGAGCCATCTTGCCAGCCCCTGGAGTTTTGTTCTTATTTGAAGATGAGACAGCTTAGCCTCAGAGGCTGCAGCTCGAAAACCTGGTGAAAGGTCAAGTCTCTTCTTGGACTTGGGTCTTAGACTCTAAATTCTAGATTTCCCTCCACCTGCCACACCAAAGGAAAAAGCCAGGCTCGGCCCTTCACCCTGAGACCTCAGAAGTCACCACTGTTTTTTTTTTTTTACCTATCATTTTCCTATGTCCTGAAAAAATGACAAGAATCACAGAAGCCACAAGAGCAGATGTCACTGACATTTTAGCCCATTCTCCATTGCTATAACAAAACCTCTAAGACCAGTTTGCTTATAAAGAGTAGATTTTTATTTGCCTCACCATCCTGGAGGCTAGGAAGGTCTGAAAGCATGGCACCAGCATTTGCTTGGCATCTGGTAATGGTAAGGGGTATCTTTGTTGTATTATAGTGTGTATGTGTGTGTGTGTGTGTGTGTGTGTGTGTGTGTGTGTGTGCACCTGTCCCTGGCTCTGTGTTATCAAATGGTGGGACAGAGCATTCATGCTATTCAAGTCTTTCTTCTTTCCCTTTTCTTTAATGCTTCATGTATGATTTCATGTGAATGGGTGTTTGTCTGCGTGTATGTCTGTGCACTATGTCATACAGTGACCACTGAGGCCAGAAGAGAGTTTCAGTTCCCCTGGGATTGGAGTTACAGAGGCTGTGAGCCACCATGTGGTGCTGGAAATCAAACAAGGGTCCTCAGGAAGAGCTGTCAGTGCTCGTAATTGCTGTGTCATTTCCCCAGTCCCTTCTTGTCCTAAAACCTACAAATGCCACCATCTTCTTGACTGTATCTAGCCTCATTCATTGCATTGGAAATGGCCCACTTCCAAACACCATTAACACATGACTTTGAGGATTACATTTTAAATGATAAGCACTTGGGGAACACGTTAAAATCATTGAACTGCTCAGACTCCCCACCCCGAATGTCTACCAGCTACCTCTCAACATCCAGTGTCTCCTCTGTATCTACAGATGTCTTCCTGAACTGCTGAACTTCCAGGCAGCTAATCTTTACAGAGACTCCTAAGAAAAGGTGTGACCTCAGCTTGCTTGCCCCTCAGATGGGTCATTCAGAGGCAAGGCTGTTCAGCTTCTCAGAGCTCCTTTGTCTTTCAATGATGAAACATTCTCTTGGAGGGAGGAGGACACTTGCCATACTCAGGAAGAAAACAATACTTAGATGTCTAGAAGAGCTGAAACTTAGAAGGTTCACAAGGCCCCTTTTTGCAATATCATATAAGCATAAGGATTGCCCAGGAGAGGAGGCTCTTTGACCTGTCCAACTGCTTGTTTATTTTGAGAGCTCCAGGCTATCTTTTTTTTTTTTTTTTGTGGGTTAGCAGTGGGCTTTCAGTGATGCCATTGTCCTTGAGTCATCCTTAAGTAACCCCTCACCCATATTCCTGTTTACAACCCGAGACTCAGTGGTTCATCGAGTTGGCCTTTGGTGTAACTGTTACTTTGCTCGGCCACTGATGCCTTTTCTAGAGTGAGTAGATATCTGTTCACATCCCCCCAGGAGAGTCTCACACAATGTCCCTCTGTAGGGATGTAGCTCTAGTCGCTTGTAAGATAACTGGATTGTTAATACAGCTGTTGCTGGCTGCCTCTTCATCCTGTCTACTTCCTCACTCCCATGGTGGAGTTTTCTGGCCCGAATCAACTCATCTGAATCTTGCCTCAGGATTGCATCAGCTCCAAAACACTTAAACTAATGAAAATTGAGACCCAACAGTTTTCCACACCAGCCTTTCTACCGGAGGATCATGAAAGACCATTCCTTTTCCCAAACATCACTAAAGTTTTCTAACACAGAGCCTGGAATCCAAAAACCAAATGTATGGGGATTGGTGATGGTAACAGAGCTCCTAGGGGCTCTCTTAGAATAACTGTGACATGTGTCATCTACTAAAATGGTACCACAGTACCTCAAAGTCATCTGTTCAGGTCATGTGAAAATACAGACTGTCCCTACCACTGACTTTCTCATTTTGTTGAGTTTTGTGGTGGAAATATGTCCATCTCAGGCAATTTCAAGCTGCCAACAAGACATCCCTACAGGTGGGCTGAAGAGGTGCAAGCAGTTGCTCCTCTTGAGCTCCTATGAACGGCTCCAGCACTGGGGAAACTCCAGGGGTTGGGCTAGGGGGTTTTAAGAAAGGGGAGGTTGGCTCTAACAAACAGAGACGATCCCAGGTATTGGGAATTTGATTAGGAAAACTTGCTGAGGAAGATAGGCAAGAATGACCCAAAGATATCAAGAACTGATTGGATTATCGATCCATCTCACGGGAGCCCTTTTCTGGGAGGGACACATAGCTCCTGCCCTCTGCTGGAGAGTGAAGGAAAGACTCATCAGAGATGTCACCCCATGCTCTTCTGGAAGACTTCTGGAGAAGATGGAGGACAGCTGGTCTTGGGGAACTTGGGAAAGGCCTGGGGCATTCTTCCGATTCCCCTGACTCATTTTCTTGCAGCACCCCCCTTTCTGGATGACCGCATCCTCTTTTGCCCAGAGATTTCTTTTTCTGCATTACTAGGACATAGCTGTGGCTTTCTTCTCTATCTACATTATTTCCTTTATTAGTTTTAGCCTCTAGAAGGCATTTTAGTGCTCTTGACTTGCAAGTATTCCCAGCCCCAGAAACCTCTCCGTGGAACTTTTCACGCACTCCAACACCAGTCCACTGTCTGCCTGACACTCCCACCAGGACGACACCGAAACCCATCAAACGTGACCCATTTTAAATGGGAACTCTGTATTTCTCTTAAATGAGTCCCTCATCTTGTCTTCCCTCTCCATGCAGGGCACCACAAATAACCATCCCTTGGTTTGGTTTCCTCTTATCGTCACCACGCAGCTGTTAGAAAACTTAATTGTCACTTCTTCCTTTAAGAACCCAATTTATTCCCGTTTCTATTCCAACCATCTCAACGCCAGCTTCCGGACTTGCCTTCCACCTTCCACTCTTGACGTCTTCCCGTAGGTTTCCAGACAGTAATCAATGACACCTCCAAAATTGAAAGTGAGGTACCTTTCTAAAATCCTCACCAGTCCTGACTATCCATAATAGACAGCGCAGTACTGACTGACTACGACCATCTCACCTCACTAACACCCAAGGGTTTGTGCGCATCGTCTCTGTGTCTTTTGCTTAACATCTGTTACTCCCCGGCTCCAGTGCTACAACTGATCCAGAGTGAACTGTGAGTCTCCCCTTCTCTCCCCGTGTTAGGGTTACAGCTCCCTACTCCTCTAGTCTCCCAGTGGGCAGAAGTAGTTCCCTGCCTTTCTGATGTGGGGTCTGGCTGGCGATGTGCTTTAGCCGACAGAACACAAAGTAGGCCTAACCTGATAGAAACAAATATTTGAAATGTGTTTGCCCAGTTGGGCATGACTTCTCGTGTTTCAGCTTTTTATCCTAAGAATGTGTCTTATGAGGCCACTGGTCCAACAAGGGTAAAAGACACTCGGAGCAGAGTCCTCTGAAGCTTGGCACCAAGGTCAGATCAGCCAAACACTTGTCAACACACAGGTGCATGGTGAGGAATAGATATTAGCAGATTTATGCTTTCAGGACTTTTGTTACACAGATAGCATCATGCTAATTTGTCTCTACTGCAAATGTTTCCTACTGGTTTTGCTGCCACCAGTTTTGCTTGGTTCCAGCCCCTTCTCTACCATAACTGAAGGAGCTACTCTGGGTAGTATGGCATTCACCAGTATGACAAGACTTCTCACATCTTGGGCTTTTACAAGTTGTTGTTTTTTCTTTCTGTCTGCTTGGAAAAGTCTTCTCAAAATGCTTGCTCAGATAATCTTAGACATAGAACAAATGCTACTTTCTTACCAGTGTTTCAAGTCCTCCTGCCCCAGCTTCACACAGCCTCACGTTCAGCACAGTTTCCCTCTGAAGGGTAAGAACCACATGCTTTGTTCAGATTTACTTATATACTTGGCTCCTCCCCCAAGCTGTCATTCAAGAAGCACAGGGATATCTATCTGGCTTGCTTACCATAGTGCCCCAATGCATAGAAGGCGTTCCATTAATGCTTGCTACAAGAAAGCCTGAACTTGCTGTAAAGTCTTTTTATCTCTGTGGATTTTGGAGTAAGCTCATGGAGAAAAGGGCAGACCTTCCTACTACTGTTGCATGTACAATTTTATTTATTTATTGTACATTTCTAAACCCCAACTCAGAAACATGAGCTCTGTCCTGATTTCCTTGGTTCTGTGAAATCTTACCACAAAGATGTACATCTCCATAATGGTATAAGAAGAACTCATTTCCCCAACTCGACTCTTCAGATTTATTTATTCTGGGCACTTAGATAACTAGCTGGCTTCCGAGCAAGCCATAGAGGATAGAAATGTCAAAATCTGTAAAAATGCGTGTGTTCCTCACTGCTGAGTGTGAGAACCTAATGTCAGGCAGAGCAAAGGCTGGGATGGAAATTATCCCATAATTATGACTTGGGAATCCCATCTGGACAAGATGGAAAAATTGCTTCAGAATTGTCGGCAGGTCTCTCCAGAGGTTGGGAGAGGTCATTAAACCCACACAGGCTGCTCCCTTTTGATGTCAGAGATGTGGAAAGATGTCTTGCAGTTACTGTCAAGCTAAATGGAAGGAGGCCCTTGAGTGTCCTTTCTGAAATGAAGCCTCTCTTTTGGGAACAACTCAGGGTGCAGATGAGGGCAGACCAAATGCTGGTAGCAAGTAAGTCCTAACTTCCCCTTTCCACGCATCCGCGCCATCTTACAAATGGGTCCTGCACCTCAGCAAACAGCCACATAGTGATGCCCCTGGACCAGATAAACTTGGGGCATTGACCACTTAAGGAACCCCATGAAAGCCAAAAAGACAGTGATTGAACAAGGGATTTTCCTCAGGAAAGGACCTGGAATATTCCAAGCCCGAGACAAACTTACTATAGAAACATCACTCACTTAGCCAAGGGAGAGAGTAGAGACCGCAGCCCCCGTAGTGTCTGTGAACCACTGAGAGGTGGAGCTAGTCAGCAGTGCTTGCCCCTCTTAGTTCCTTCTCTCTTTAGATAACGCATATGAAGCCACCTTGTCTTTAACAAGTAGATCCCACTCTGTCTTTCAGCAAAGATTCAAACTTAGACAAAACCTGCCTGAATTTCTACCCCCATCACCAACACCCCTCTGCCTGCTGCTGCGGCACTATGGGCATTTGCAATTATGCCTTTCCGGTTGTGGGGCATAACCCCCCTGGGTCTTGGCTTTCTGATCTGCAGAATGGGATCAGAACTGTATTTCACTTGGTGTGAAACGTAGGTCCTCTGTCCAGCTGAGGCCACTGGTGCAGCTTCTGTTTATTGCATCCTACACCCCCACAACCTGGACTTTCTTTTCTTCTTGAGCATGCCCTCCCTCAGTGTTTCTGCATTAGTGCTCTCGTTGTCCCAATAGGCTCCCTCTTTCTCTAGACACCCCAACCCTTGCACACCTGTATGCTGAAGAACACAAGAGTGGTACTCCATTCAGGCTTGGGAGATTCCCCCACCCCCTATATCTAAGCTGATACCTGCAGGATGACCTTCATAATGAAAGGGCAGGAGCTCCAGGAGGGGAGAAAGAATAGAAGTCCCTGTGCTTTTGTGAACCCCAGGCTTTTGGGCAACACAAAAGACCCAACTGAGTGTGGTCAAATGCTGTACCATTGTTTTGGCCAAGCATCACTTCCTGGAGTATCAGGACAAGCGTATTTCCTATGTTTGCCACGTAATTAAAGCCCACCCTTGTCAAGAAGCTCAGCTGCTGGCGATGGACGTATTTCATTTGAGATAGAGCATAACCTCGAAGCTCGTCCCAGATCTAGGAATGGAGATGAAACTTTTCCTCAGAAACTCAGGATCAACTCCACGAACGCAAATAATGTCACACAGACAGGATTGTGGCAAAGCTCCAGGAGCTATTCTACACAAAGGGACTGTGTGCCAATTCTACTAAGGAGATAAAATCATTCTCTGTTTAAACAAAGAAAACTTCCCACCATGTGTAAATGACAACTGGTACTGAGATGGTGTGTGAGATGCTAAAGTCAGACTCCAGCAGCAATGGTTCATGGCCGGTACTCTAAAAAAGGCGGGAGGAGATTGTGTGTGGCATGAAGCTGGGTGGGAAGTACGTCTATGCCGACAGAGTGTTCTGCCTGTGGGGGTTCTTGGGTAAGACTTAGGCATCTTTTATTTCATGAGAATTCTTTTTTCTTTAAAAGCCCTCTCAAGCTGAAAGTATATTATCCGAGGGAAATAAGTTTCAAAGCAGCCTATTAAGCTTGGGCCGACAACTCAAAGCTGGTTTGCTGATGGCTACTCTGATTCAGCACACAGCTTTCCTGACCTTGTTTATGGCGCATTTACCTTTTCCTGATTCCACATGAAGGCTTCCTGATCATAAACACTATCGCTGCTGTGGAAGAAAGTTTCCAGACTACACACTTCAAAAACCTTACAACCATGGCTTCTAAATAGTTCTTATGTTGCCAAAAGTATCGCAAAAATATGCTTATCACACTTCTTTTGGACATATAAAATTCAAGGCAAAGTCATTTTCACCAAGAAGTGATGACACACCTAGATAGACCCCACACAGAGGAGAGTGAACTCGGATCCCAGCCTCCCTCTACACACAAAACAAAATCTTGATTTTCCCCGGGGCTTGTACACAATGGTGAGTTCCTTTAGAAGGAGAGGTCTTTGGAAAAGTCCTTAAATGCCTGTATTTTTGAAAGTGAATGAAGGTCTTCCTTGCACTGGCCATTGACATCTGTGTTTAGATATAATGCAACCCAAAGCACTTTCTTCTACAATCTGCCCAAACTTGGGCACGACCGAGATTTTCACCACAGGCCCAGTTACGGTTGTATAGTTCAACAGAATGGCCAAAGAGACCTAAATTATCTCATCTTTAGATGGAAAATGTGAGTCTGGACCTCAGGTTTTGTTTTATTGTGTGACCCTGTCACTAGGGATTGTGACTTGGAGAAGGTATGTCTCATAGCTGTGAGCATGTCTCATTTTCCATTCTCTATACCTTCGGGGGGCTGTCAGAGGAGAGGAAAGGTAGGCGATGACCTATGGTAGAAGGCCTGCCTGCCTGAGTTTCAGTCTCAGGCCTGATATCCATGTTTAGTCAAGGAAAATTTCAAAGTTGGTACAACGACCTTGTTTATTTCACTCTTGGGATGAACTGTAACTGTTTTAAAGATTTCATGATTTTATCTTCCATGATCATATCTTGTTATCCCAGTAAAAACAAAAAAATTTGGCTTTTTTTGTCTTACTGGATTTTTGTTCGTTTGTTTTGATTTTTTTGTTTTGAGAGATGGAGATGAACGAGAGAGAACACGAGACAGAGTGAGAATATGAGGTTGGAAGGAGATGGAATAATCTCTGGGAGGGCTTGAGGGAGAGGAAAATACAATCAAAATATATTGTATGAAAACAATTTTTAATTAAGAATAAAAAATAAGCAAACCCTCCATCAAACACAGAGGATGCTATGGTTTGAACATAGGTAGTTTTCTCCAAAGGTTTGTGTGCTAATTGGATAGTGCTGATGGGGTAGTGTCGACCCTTAAGGGGTGTGCCCACAGACAGTCCTTAGGTCACTGAATGCATGCCATTGAAGGGGACTGAGAAGCAAAACAAATCTCTGCTCTCTCTAAGTTAGTTGTCTCTATTATTTCATTATAGCAATGCAAGCTGGTGCATACAGTGGACCTTATGCTGAAAGGGCTGTCTCTCGCTCCTGTCACATCAAGTGAGTGGATGGGATGAAGATTTAGTATTCAGAGCACAGTTTCTTTTCTTCTTGTGGCTGATGCTGAGCTGGGCTGAGGGCGTCTTTCTTGCTTTTCTTACCAAGGAAAACCAACCACCAGCAGATAATCAAGAGTTTTCTAAGGAAGTCAAGGTCATGTAACTGCTGCACTTATGTTAAGAGCACAGTAAGTCAGTTTGAGGCCAGAGATGCTGTTAGGTGATGACAGGAACAGAGCTCCCACTTCCATGCAGCATTCTTAAGAACAAATGCTGGAGAGCGAGCAGTAGCAAATGCCTTTAATCCCTGAGCTCCAGAGGCAGAGAAAAATGGATTTCTATGACTGTGGGACCAACTTGGTCTACACATTGAATTCCAGGACGACAGGGCTACATAGTGAGACCCTGCCTAGAGAGAGAGAGAGAGAGAGAGAGAGAGAGAGAGAGAGAGAGAGAGAGAGAGAGAGAGATTGGATCAATGTTTCTTTCTAGTGTCAGTTGGAAGGAATACCAAAGGATGAGTGACTCAGAGTTTTGGGCCTCATCTTTACCCGAGGTGGCCCTCCTGTTCATGATCAGGAAGTGTTTGGTGAACACCAATGAAAATCAAGAAGTTCCAGAGTGGGCTCTGCTATATTCAATACAAGCTGTTGTTTGTTTGTTTTCATTGCTCTGGGATGTGCCTGCCACCCCTGCTGTGATTTGAGGAAGCTAAATTTGTGAAAGACAGTGTTTGTCCTCATGAAGCTCCTGTGGCCAGTGTCTGCAGGTAGCATGAAGCTTTCTTCAAACCTCAGGCATGACATATGACAAATTAAATATGAAGGGTAAGCCAGGCACAATGCTGTAGGAGTGTGACCCAGGAGGTTACGAGGCCTAGGCAGGATAATTTTGGGTTCAAAGCCAGCTTGGGTTACGTAGTGAGACGCTGACTGAAAGAGCAAGGAATTGGAGATGTAGTCCAGTGTAGAGCCCTTACCTACTATGTACAAAGACCTAGGTTCACTCTACAGGACTGCAAAAATAAAGGTTAATTATCCAATTCATCAAAATTAAAGTGTAACTCAATTTAAAATGTCATCAAAACCACATCATTATTCTGAGCCATCAGATTTATATGCAATGCTTACAAAGGCGCCCCAGGCTTCACTGAACATGACAGTGACATTCAAAGCCATGTGAGTGTCCCTGAACAGCAACATGGCTAAGTACCTTCTGGGAAATCCAGATGCTACAATCCTGGGCCAACTTTGAAAATGAGGTTTCTAATGAGATTTTAAGTGAAATGTGTTTCATCTAGTAAGAAGTAAAAAAGGCAACATATGAAATATCCATGGAGTGGATCTCAGCTGTCTAAAACAAACTAGAAGGAGAAAAGAAACCAAGGAGAGCTAACACTGGTCTTCTCTGGGCTACACGGTGGGTCATTTAAATGTCATCTTCTGGGGTTACAGTGTCCCATAGGCAACCCTAAACTCCATGGAGCTGTATAGATTTCAAGTGATTAAAATGTAATAAAACTGAAACTCCTTTTTTCATTTGCACCAGCCCCACACCAAGGGCCTCCATGTCACGGACGGCCAGGGGCTAGAGCATCAGCCAGTGCCACTGCATAGAACTACCAGCACCCCAGAAGGGTCTGCTGCCATCTCCTACTAATCACAGGCATTGTTTGCTCCACGAAGAAAACGTGTGTAAGAAAGTAAAGGTTCAGGTGGGCCAGTTGTAGACAAACCTCAGGAGATGCCTTTAGCATTGGCAGACCTTGTCTCTTAAGGAAGTGACAAGCCAGCCTTAGTGACTGAACTTAAGTACACTCAATACCACTGTCCCCAGCTTAAGAACAAGAATGATGTTAATAGCCGGGCGGTGGTGGCGCACGCCTTTAATCCCAGCACCCGGGAGGCAGAGGCAGGCGGATCTCTGTGAGTTCGAGACCGGCCTGGTCTACAGAGCTAGTTCCAGGACAGGCTCCAAAGCCACAGAGAAACCCTGTCTCGAAAAAAAAACCAAAAAAAAAAAGAATGATGTTAAATGGGGCTGGGCCCTGGGTCACTCAGAGAAGCTGCTGGGGAACCTGCTCCAGGAGGTGTCCATTAGCTTCTCCTCTCCTTCCTCGGCACACAGAGAAACAAATGTCAAGACCCTTCTTACAAGTTGGTGGGCAAATGAGGTCTAGACAAAGGGATGGGGACAGGCCTGACATTAGCCACCTCCATGCACTGTCTCCTGTGCCCTTGCTTTCCCTACACCAGAGAGGGCCTCAAAGCTAGCAGAGCCACATGATGGAATCTGCCACACTCCCTGGGTTTCCTTTTGGAAGTGTTCCTAGGCGCTGTCAGAGTGGGAACAACTGCAGTGGAATTTTAGCAGGAAATTAGCTGTTGCTGGGTTACCCCAGTGAAACGTTTGAATTGTCTGCAGTATATTAATAGTACCTAGTGATACTACTCTAACAAATAAAAGAGTAACGTGACCTTCTGTGCACCAGGTGTTAACACAGTCCCCCGCCCCCAGGAGGCTTCTGCCAATCCTTGCTCTTAGAATGCTGCTGGTTGACGGTGTTTTGTTCATGAGCAATAAAGGGGGATGCTAGGCAAGCTAGATGATGTACATCTGGGTGCTGAGATTCAATGAACATAGCTGTTCTTAGAGTAAAAATGTTCCTGCCTGACCAGCGCCCCATAAAGGCTTCAGATTCCAGGGGACTTCCTTGCACAAGATAACACACTCATGTCCCTGGAGTTCAATGTTAGAGAAAGCAGGGACTGTGCAACCTGGCAGGGAAGGAACTGGAAGCTGGCACCAGACCTTTTGGGACTGTGGATACATTTCATTTTCCTGTTGCCCCTTTCTCCATATGCTTTGTTGTAATAAACCTTAGCTGGAGTATAATCTGTTATTGGTTCCTGACAGATCATCAGACTTAAAAGACGTTCATGGGATCCCTTGGCAGTATCTCCCATGTAAGATTTTCCTTTAGGAATGCAGAGAAAAATAAACACTCAAAACAAGTATGCCTTCTGTGTGGTCCTTATGTATCCTATGGGCATCTGTCAGTATTTTAGTTTATGCATCACACAGTTGTGAGTATGGTTGATGTGGGCCAATCACAGGAGCTGACTGACAGCAACCTTACTCACTGACAGGCAGAATTAGGAGGGTTATTTGGAATCTGAGACCATCCAAAAGACGACACCTGTTTGAGATACTCCACTTAGATGATTTCTCTCTACCATCTCTTTTTACATGCAATGCAACTAGCTAGAGGTTGCAGCCAATTCTGGTCCATTGACTGGTTCTGCAGAGCTCATGAATTAAGATGATCTTTACTTCTTCAAATTGTTGAAAAGAAATAAGCATAATATATGACAGCATGGAAGCTTCGAACATTCCAATTTCAGCTTCTATACTGAAGTTCTGTGGTTGCTTTTCTGCTACTGCAGCAGAGGCAGTGGCCGTGACAGAGACCATCTAGCTCCCCCCCCCCCCCGACACCAGCCTGTACTTATGTCCTGTTTGAGACAGAAAGTTTGCCGACTTCTGCTCTATGGTCTTGAGTCTCTGTCTCCATAAGTGTGACTCTGGAAGATCTGTACCAGAAGAATTTGCTTCCCTCACAACGTTAATATCTCCACACCTTCCTTACTAGCAGACAAAATTCAATGGCCAAGGCCACTGAAGAAGTCTGTTTAGTCTGGATTTAAGAAGTTATGGAGAAAAGCACTCACGTAGGATCCGTAGTCCACAGCGAGAGTCTGCAGAGCCCAGGGAAGACCGAGACCAATCAAGATGTCAAACACATTGCTCCCGATGGAATTGGACACGGCCATATCCCCCATCCCTGCAAGGACAAGAGACCATTAGGGAGGAAAGGGAACTCAGTAGGAAGCACCCACAAGGGGCTCTCCTGAGTCTTTGGTCTGGCAGCCTGGTAGGAATTTTGCTAGACCATGTATTTGATTTTCTCTTAGCCCATCAGTAGTATGAAAAATAACAGATTATAATACAAAGAACCCACAATCTGCTGACTCCTGACTTCACTTCAGATATCAAGACAGTGTATGTAAGTGATAAAAAATTCCATATTTGGTTCCAAGAATACTGGAACTTCTGAGCCCCCCTTTCAGAAGAAATAAACCCCACGGCACAAACATGGGTCCATAGGCTTGTTAACTTGCACATCACAGCACCGTTTCCCACCTGTCCTACCCCGAATTCACTGCTTCTTAATAACCGAGTAACATAAAGATAATGCCATCGGTAGAGTTTCTATAGGGCACTGTGAAAAATTTTGTTGCTGCTGTTGCTTAAAATAAATGCCTCTCAATGTCCACCAGGCATGGAAATGAGCGTGGTTGCCAGGAAGGGTGTCACTGTCGACAGGGTCCACAGGTAAGCTTTACCTGTCACGTGCTGAGAACTGACTACTGACAACTTGGAGGTGCTATGTTCTGAGTAGGCTTATGGGGGTTGTCTGTCTCCTTATCTATGAAATCAAAGCACAGTCATCCCTACCTCTTGGAGTTGCTGAATGAGTTCAGTGTCTCACTCACTCCAGGCTAGCTGTTTTTATTTTTCTGTATTTATTGGTAGGTATTTTACAATTAATGGATGACATTAATGACCAGAAAGGGCTGTAGCTGCCTGGGCGAGCATCTATGCCTTACACAGCAATGTCTTCTGCCTCTTTTCTTTACATTTCTGATCTCAGGAAGCCATCTGGCCAACATGGCACTGAGGTTGCTATCACCTATCTCTCCTTATAAGAAGCATCTGTGGCTCCCTTCCTTGCCACACTGCACAGCCCCCACCAGTCAGAGAATCCTTCCTCCCTTCCTTCCTTCCCTATCCTCATTATCCCTGGAGATCCCACCTTGTCTGGCCACGATAAGGCTGGCCATGCAGTCGGGCACACTGGTTCCAGCAGCCAGGAAGGTGATCCCCATGATGACATCAGGGATTCCCAAGGTGTAACCGATGATGGTGACCTTGGAGGAAGCAGGAAGAGACAGTGAACCAAGAGATACTGTGAGCTACCTGCACAAGTTCCATCTGATCAAGATGTAGAAAAGTCTCTCCTTTGGGCCACCTTAGGGGTGGGGGATGGGGGACAGGGTAGCATCTTTTCTGGATTTTAACCCAGGAGGGCATGAACATCTGTGGATGAGACCCACACTGCTGGTCTTAGGGTGATGCTTAGACAGAACCCAGACTTTTCAATAAAAGGTGGGGGCTATCATTTGTTCCTTTCTGGCAATACATGCACACTGGAAAAAACTAGAACGTAAGAGAAAAGACAATATTGAAACAAAACACTTGAACTCAAGATGGCCCTGGATGATTCAGGCTGTCAAGCTGTGCTTAGGAATGTAAGCAGTGTGCTCGCAGATCTGCAGTCCGGCTGACCAGACCCGGAGAGGGGCTGGCTTCACAGCTGGTCTTGTCAGGGAGGTCCTATCCAGCGTTTCCCATTCCCACTTCTGCTAAGTCAGCACGACAGCTAATTTTGCTTGTCAACTTGACGCATGGGAAAAGAGGAATCTCAGCTGAGGAAACTGCCTCCATCAGACTGACGGGAGGGGACTTCTTCTTGACTGACAATTAATGCAGGAGAGTCCTGTCTGCTGTGGGCAGCACTATCTGTAGCAGTTGGCCCCGGGATGTATAAGAAAAGTAGCTGAATGTGGGCCGAGGAGCAAGGCAGTAAGCAACATTCTTCCATGGTTCCTGCCTCCAAATTCCTGCTGTGAGTTTCTTCCTGACTTCCCCCAAAGAGGAACTGTGGTCTGGAAATGGAAAACGAAATAAACACCTTCCTCCCCAGGTTGCTTTTGGTCATACGACAGAAAGAAAAGAACACTTGGAAACCCTTGCTGCCGCTGTCAACTTCACCACCATAATCGCTTTCTTTCTTTTTAGTACTTAGGCGCTGGGCTAAATGCTCAGTTTTAACTTTCTTAATTCTCACAGCCATCTGGTTTGAGTGCTCTGCTTTTCCCATTCCTCAGATGAGGAAACAGAACAGGGAGGCATCCGCCCAGGTCCCAAGCTGCTGGTAAGTGGCAGAGAGGGCTCCGTGTTGGGCTGGTGGGCTCATCTGCAAGGCAGTTTCTCAGTTTCCATAGAGGTGGAGTGCAGAGGGTGGGCTGCTATGACCCATTGCTCAGCCACACAGATGGGTTCACGGCTGTCCCCAGATTTCAAGAGGGGAACCATAGCAGCAGAAAGCTGGCAAGAGAGGGTGGCAGAGTCAGGATCCATTGCCAAGTAGGTAGAAAAAGAGACCAATCTCTTGTTTGTTGGCTTAAGGAAATGGGGCTTGCAACACCTGGAACTCTTAGGCCGTCTCAGGGTGCCACTGGGGCATTCACACCTTCTGTAATATCCTGAGGAGATGTAAACCATGTGTCTCAGCTGGGAGTCCATTCGCAGCATGCCTCGGCCAGTGGTGAAAGGATGGGGGGATGTGAGTTCAATACATTCAGATCCAAACCAGAAAAAGCTCTCCTTTCCATTCTGTGCTGAATTTAACCCAGGGTGGCCTCAAGCTTCTGATGTCTGTCTCCAGGGAGGAAAGGAGGATGCTGAAACACATCTTTCTATGTTCTTTCTAAGAGCCTCTGTAAAGCAAAGCTGCTGCTGCCTGGCTGAACCTTGGGTCCGCAGGACTGTGGCCTGGCTCTGCTGCGGTTGGCCCACGGTTCTTTCACCATCCTTAGGGCTCTGGGGAACTAGTGGGCTTGGGAAGCCCAGTCCAGGCCACTGGCTTCTCCTGAAGTTGTCACTCACTATCAGGATTCGTCCTTTCCATGGATAGTGGACTTTTAGACCTTGAAGTCAGGGACAGCAATCCAGTCTCCCAACTCTGCATTGAAGACCATTTGCTGTGGGAGCCTCATTGAGTGAGAACCCTCAGTCACGATACTTCTAGTTGTAAAACTCCATTTCCCCGTGAGGCTGAGGCCAGGAGTAACTGTGACTTTATCATGCCAGCTTTACAAGTTTGCTATTACCTCCAGAACCATCTTCCCAGAACGTTTTTGAGCTTTAAGTTGAATCCTCCTGAATTTATATTGCCCTTCTGTCAAACACCCAAGTGCGGCTAATTTGGATTTGCATAATTTGTCATGGCTTTCAATTTCTGCCCAATTCTAATGGATTAGGTTTGCTCCCCAGTTAAGGAGTATAGAAGTGAGCTGTCCATATTTCCAAAAATGACTCTGGGGCAGCTCTCCTTTGAGGCCCCATAACCTAGTCCCATCAATGGATCATTATTTTAGCTTGGAAGGGACCCTTGAGCAGTCACGTTGTTGGCTTGAGGCTCTGCTACTGTTCCTCCACTACAGCTGGGGAATTACTTCTTTCACTCACAGATGCAGGATGTGGAGTGTGGAGAGGAAGTAATAGGAAGACAAATCGGTCCCCAGGGAGGACCCCAAGAGGCACCTAACGTTTCCACTTTACCCGTTCCAGGATAGTACCAACCCAAAGAAAAACAATCAACACCATGAAGTAGATGCGACCCCAGCCTGCTACCTGAATCAAAAGTGGCCATCCTGGAGCTGTGCAGAGCTGCAGAGCTTGACATTCAATCAAGCCAGCCTATGGTTATGCAAGCGGAGCAAACACTTGTGATTTTTACCCTCCGAGCAAAGGTGTGGGCTGTTCTGTGACCCGCTGGAGCAAAAACTGAATGGAAGAGTTACCAGGTGCAACCCCCGTTCTTATTCATCTCTGGTAGAGCACACCTTTCGCTCTAACGAGACCCAGCGATGCACAGGGTCCCTTACACACTCACCATCCACACCATCATGTAGGAGAAGGCTGCGATCCACAGCGTAGAGGAAGCAAATGTTACCATAAACCATTTCTCCCAGTGGGGTTTGTTACAGTTGGGGACAGTGAAGTACAAGACGAAACTCAGTGGCCAGGTGAATGCCCATTTCACGGTTTCCAGTTTGCCAGCTGTGGGGGAGAAAAAGAAAAGGAAAGGAAAGATAAAAAAAAAACAGCTTTATTTCTTTACTCTGGGAGCCTTCACTCTGCTTTCCCTGCTAAGTATTATCATATACCTCTTTTCTTAAAAGGCTTAAAAGGTTTTCCACCGCCACCCAAGCTGGACATACAAAACCAAACAGAAAAAGAGAGGTTATGTGCTGCCCACCAGCTGGTTAGCTCTTGTACTGAGTCATTTCAGATAACACTGGGCTGTTGGGGGACACTAACAAATGGGCTAGGTGGGAGAAGATGAGGAAGGTACTCGCAAAGGAGCCGTGTTGTGAGCAGGTGTGTCAGTGTGGGGAGCTGGGAAGACCGCCAACGGGTCCCAAATTACAGTGCCAGCCGACACAGCGCCATCTAATGAAAGTTCCTGGTGTTGCATCATAAACTGAAAAGGGTTTGCAAATAAGCTCTTTCACACTTAAAAAGTAAAAGGACAAGATGATGGACCTGCCAGAGATGCCTGCCTCAACCATTCTGTGGTGATTGAGTATTTTCATACCAGGAACACCCAGAAATGCTTGTGAAGGTGACTATCCTGCCGTGAATTCCTTATAACCTCAGCGCCGCCTTTAATTCCAGCACAGGCAGGCGGATCTCTGTGAGTTCAAGGCCAGCCTGGTCTACAGAGCTAGTTCCAGGACAGGCACCAAAGCTACAGAGAAACCCTGTCTCGAAAAATCAAAAAAAAAAAGATTTGACAAATATATTAACTAAAATCCTTTGGTTTTTATTATGGTCCTACTCAACTTCTAATTAGCCTACGGGAAAAAATACATATGCCCAGGTGTGACATCTATGCCAACTGAGACACAAAACATCTCCACCTTCCAGAAAGCTCTCTGTGCCTCTTTCTAGCCTACCCTTACCCTGACTACCACACATAAGCTATTCATCCCCAACTTCGAAGGAATTAATTACGGAGTAGTCTTTCTTTCTGCTTACCACGTTTGTTTATAGATAAAAGTGCCATTAGTTTATTCCTTTTAATTGCCTGGAATAAACTGGCCTTGCTTATCCATTCCCCTGGGGTTGGACATTGGGTGGTGGTCATTTATAGAACATAATAATGACAGTGCCTATCAATAGCCTTGATTGGTTCTTCTGGAGAGCACAGCTGAAGATCTGAGGGGAAGCTGCCAAGCCATAAAGTGTGTGTGCTTACCTTTTTACTAAGGATTAAAAATAGTTTTCCAAAATGATTGAACAATCTCATATCCCCATCAGAATTAAGGAAGTAATTTCTTACCTCCTTATGGTGAACAGTGATTAATATAAGGCTTAATACAATTTATTTTATCTCTTCAAACCATGTGCAATCTATTCATGTTACACCTTACTAGCCTCTAAATTGTTCTTTCTTTTTTCTTTTTCTTTTCTTTTCCTTCCTTCCTTTCTTAAAAAAAAACTACGTAGAAGAGGTACCTGTCATCACTGGCACCAGCTTGCCCTATCAGATGGGCAAGGCAGAAGAATCTATAAGGAGGGCGTGGCTTCCTCATCAGACAGCACTGGGATGCAGGCACTCTCTGCTTTAGGAGCTGAGTTGTTGCATCTCTGTGTTGGTTGTTTGTCTGTTTTCAACTTGACACATGCTAGGGTCATGTGGGAAACAGGGACCTCAATTAAGAAAATGCCTCCCTCAGACTGACTTGTAGGCAAGTCTTTCCTTGTGGGGAATTTTTCTGATTAATTACTGATATGGGAGGGTCCAGTATACTGTGGGCATTGCCACCCGTGGATAGGTGGTCCTGGGGTGTGGAAGAAAGTAGGCTGTGAAGACACGAGGGATAATCTTTTTGTACACTGTGTGAAGATGTTTCTGTTTTACCTCGCCTGCCTAAGGCATCTTCTGATTGGTTTAATAAAGAGCTGAATGGCCAATAGCTTGAAAGGAAAGGATAGGCGGGACTTCAGGACAGAGATAAGAACTCTGAAAAAGAATCTGAAAAGGGGGGTTTCCCAACTAGTCATGCAGAAGTTGGGTGTACGGTACTGAGGAGAGGTAATAAGCCACATGGCAGAATATAGATTAATATAAATGAGTTAATTTAAGTTTTAAGAGGAACAAACCTAAGCGAAGGCCAAGATTTCATAAATCAAAAAATGTCTCCATGTCATAATTTGGGGGCTGGGAGTCCAGAGAGAGTCTGACTGTAGGAGAGGGCAAAGATGTAAAAAAAGTTTCCCCCTGGCCTCTGCTTTAGTTTCTGCCTCCAGGGTCTTGCTTGAGTTCTTGCTTTGGCTTCCCTTAATGATGGACTCTGATTGGGACATGTAAGCCAAATAAAAACCCGTTCCTCCTCAAGTTGGTTTTGATTAGTGTTTCATAACAGCAATGGAAACAGAACTAGAACAGTTACTCCAACTCTCCAAATCTTACGTTTATTATTCGTAAAGTGTAGATCCAGTAACATTGAACTTGCAGAGTTCTCGGGTGGATTAAAGATGAGATATTAGTGAGACAGGTGAGGGTCCCACCTTTCCCTGGGGCCACCAGGCATATCTTAAACATTGTTAAAAATCTGTTAAAATGACTCTTAATGGCCATGAAACTCTAATTGTAAGTTTTACTTCCAGGGCTCATTTTCCTGGACAGAGCAAAGACAGAGAGGGGTTGGGCAAGATGACTAACCAACCAGCAGCTCCTGGACTCTCTGTGCCGTCCTGGCTCCTTGAGACCTTATGGTGGCCGCGTCAGCTGTTCGGACAACCAGACACCAATGGTCCCAGCTAATTGTTGCAGCTCCTAATGATATAGCCTTAATAGGGCTGTTTCAAATCTCTGCACAGGCATTTTGCTATTACAAGTCTCCCTGAACTTTAGATGATGATGTAGACATTTCTACCTAGGCCAGACGGGGAGCATATACTCTGGAGACCCAGCAAAAGAGCTGTATGATTGGCACACATGCAAAGCCTTCGAATTGCATGCAAGTCTACGGGTTGTTTTGTGACGGGCTTCAAGAGGTGATCCTTGGATCCTATGCTAGTTCTTCATTTGGGCATCAAGGCTTTACCTAGCTGGAGCTCTAGGGGAATCCCCTTGCTGGCATTACATCAGGGGGAGAGAGCCACAGAGACAGAGAAAGAAAGAAATAGACCACCAATCAAGGGTTACAAAGTGAATAGGACAAGCAATGACCTCAATTTGGCTCTCTAATATTCCTCAGAAACTAAAAATGAGCGAGACGATGAGGTCATGACATGGGAATCAGAGGGCAGGGAGGATGGGGTTGATTAGAGAAAGCTGCACACAGTGTGAGCTGGTGCCACCAAGGTCCAAGTTCCCCTTCATGGTTTTCAGCTGTTTTGGTTTGGCACTGACGGATAAAAAAAAAAAATCAGGAAAATGGTTTCCCTGCCGTGAAACTGTACAGTCAAACTTTGTTTGTATCCTTGTTCCTTAGTCACATCAACCCTAAAGGTAGAAATACAGAGAGCAGTGTCTAAATTATGACTCCAAACACAAGGTAACGGATTTCCTTCCTTGAGCAAAGCAAGCAGCACAGAAAAGGGCTTTGAAAATGACTTGGAGGAGGGACGAAGCAGGAAGGCGCACATTTCAGGCAGCTTTGCCTTCTGTTTCTGAGTGGTTTTGTTCCTTTCCCAAGTCAGCAGCATTTCTGGACATTTTCAATACTTTGTTCTATCCCCATTTGTTCCAAATAGAGCCCTAGGGGATATGTTTATTTTTACTCTTAGAACCTAAGTGTTGGGTGCCCTCTAAGCCATTTTGTGCCAGGCTAGGACACAGCACGAATTAAAAAGCACACTTCCTTTCTGTGGAGGCCATGTGTTTGCAGTGATGTGGCTTCACAGAAGTCAGCCAGTGACTGGGAGACAAAGCCGGGGTACCAAGTGTCAGAGGCCTTTGCAAGAACTTGCTTTGGAGTTCTAGTGCTGACTTTTAAGAATGCTTAGGTCAGGCAGAGAGTAAAAGGAACTGAGCAATGTTTTAAACCTATAATAAACATTCACTTCTGTTCTGATTGCGAGAAAACAAATATACAAGTTTACGATAGAAAAAAAAATCCAGTGAGCAAAATACAATTTTATTTCGGTAGACTTCCTTCTAGTGGGTTGTTTATGGAAATGTGTTTACCTGCATACACATCTCTGTTTGTAGGCAGTAAGGCTTTCTTCACTCAAGAATATATGTAGATTTATGTGTAGGTGTATAGATACATGCACTATGCATAGCTGTTTATATAATGTATATATATTTAATGCCCAGTCCCATGGGCTCAAATCCATTTGCATCTGTAAACAGTTATGTTATAGTTATAATACAAATGTATATGCATGTTGTAGTCTTAGTGACTGCTAAGAAACAGAAACAGGGGAAATGCACGCACAGGATGCATTGCTGCACAGAGGGACGGTTCAGGTGGGGCAGAGCAAGATGATGGGAGGTTCCAGGCTGGAGCTTGATTCCAAACATATGTACTGTTTCTGTAATTTTCCATTTAATATTTTTAGACCATGGATGGTGGCTGTGGGTGACCACAATTAACTGCGAATGAGTGAAAAAGCCACAGATGGGGAGGGGCTGTATGTTCCTATGTTTCTTTTTTTTCTATTGAGATAATCTACTAACTAGAAGCAATTTAACTTTGGCAGGCCTACAGGAATCTGGACGGTATTTCTTTATTAGATTTGGTAAGTGCCTATCAAGGCTCCTGTCTTAGGGAAGCGGCGGGGACTCAGAAGAAGTTCTGCTCTGAGTTGGCCTTGTTACCTGCCTGTCCCCCTGGACACAGGGAGAAACACTGCAAGGCCTTGCACCCGAAAACAGCACAGGACTGGAACTCCAGACTCACATCCGCTACTAAATGGGCTTTCAGGTTGATGACACAATACTCGCTTGGGCAGCCCTCCGGCAAGCTCAGCCAGTCTAGGGAAATTGCACACACTAGTTAATATTCAAATGTCTGTGAGTGCGAACTGGGCCAGGACAGGCTTCATGAAGCAGGCAGAATCTTCCTGAAGGTCTAGCAAGGACACAGAATTCTTTGGGTTTGGTCCACATGTTCTGCTAATGGGTGGGGGTGAAAGACATGGTTACTGGAACATTCAAGGACACGCCCTACAAGCCAAGGGCCTGGAAGCTTTTATACATCTTGTCTCTACTCTTCTAACATGCCAGGGCCAGTCCCTGGTCAGTCCCAGGGGCTAAGGCCCCAAGGACTAGCTTTTGCATGGGTCTGTGTTTCCTGCAGATGCTGCTCTTCAGAGAGTGGGGTGTGGAAGATGCAGCATCCGGAATAGAAGCAAAGGGAGGAAGTGAGAAGAAAGGAACTTAGGATGCATCTGCCAGAGCCATCTTGGGCAGGGTGTTTCCAGCCTGGATGAAACCCCAGAGAAGTGCCTCTACCCGTGGACATGTGTCATGTGCATTTCCTACCTCAGAACAAAGTGTCCTGCAGCATGAGTAAGAGACTAAGAGGGGACCGTCAACCACAAAATGCCTTTGCTAAAAGTGCTCACGCTCCAACCTTTGCCCACGTGCCTGCATCTTTGAATGTTTCACAACACAGCCCTTCCCGCTGCAGATACTTCCTACAGATACATTTCCGCACATCAAGAGTTTCTTTTGGAATGGAATAATAAAAAGGCAGCCAAGTGAACACCATCTTCCCAAGGATCCCCCGGTATCTCCCTTCCCAAGGCCAGATCAAGGACCTCTTACAGGGCGGGTCGAATGGTGTGTAGGGTCCTTCATCATCATCGTCATCCTCCTCTTCCTCCTCGTCGTTCTCGTTGTTCTCGTTATCTTCGTTCTCATTTTCTGTCTCATTGTCAGCCTCAGCAATGATGTCATCCCTCCGGGTGCCATTCACACCCCTGTCCGGGGCACTGCTAGGCCCTGTTCCGTTCTCCACAGTGTGTTTAACTGGGATTTTGATGGCCACTTCGGATTCCCCGTTGGCATATGCCCTGCTGTTTATCAGTCTCTGTCTCTGAAAATAGAAAGTGATCTGTCACTATAGGCAGAGGGATGGAAAACACAGGCAGGGAGGTCTTCCCTAGCGATGCATCCACAACACTCCGGAGTCAAGTGTTAGGGAACTTCCCCACAGCAACAATGGATTCAGACAATTTCCTTTGTGTGTGGGGGGAATTAAGCTGTTATGATCCACTGGAACTTTCAAATTCCCTTTGGGAAAGGTTCTACATCTGGGGTGGGCAGTCCTTTGACACCTGCGCACCGTGACATAATTTTTCTTCTCCAGCCTGTGGGAAGCCCTTTTCTATATTCAAGAAGCTACAGCACCCAGATGGGACTATGGTTGTGAGGTTGCCACTGCGGGGGAGGGTAAATGACAGGCGCACTGGTTTGTTTTAAACTATGGTAACTTTTCCTTTGCAACATGGAGACAAGTTTACAAGGCAGAGATTTATTCAAATGGAAGAAAACAGGTCCTGGCTGGGGATATGGCTTAGCGGATAGAATACTTGCCTCGCAAACATGAGATGCTGGGTACAATCCCTAGCGCCCCATAAACCGAGAGTGCAGACCCAGCACCCAGAAATTCAAGGTGCTCCTCAGCTACATAGGGGGTTTGAGGTCAGCCTGGACTATGTGAGACCCTGTTTAAAATTTTTTTTAAACTTTTTTTTTCATTAAAATAAAGTGGTAAGTAGAGGGGACTAGGTTATGTCTCCCGATACACTGAGGAGAGGGAGAGGGCTCTGGCACAGATGGTTCTGGGAGCAAAGATGCTGGGAAAGGGCTGAGGGTTGGCTTCTGTTCAACTCTCAGCCAGGTGCTGCATCTTTTAAATCAGAAGGCACTGATCCCTTCCCCTCTGCTCCCTTCCCTCCGCTCCCTTCCCTTTCCTTTCTTCACTGAGCTTTTCCAGATACCTCATTAATCAGCATGCGACTGGCCATGGAGAGCCGGGTCTTGGGAGGAAAGTGGCTTGTGATCATAATTCGAAGGCCAGCCTCAGAGAAAGAAAGCTGGTGTGGGTAGGCTGACAGCAGCTCGTCCACCATGATCACTGACGCTTTGCGGTGGAAATTGGCTAGGGAAATGTGAGAGAGAAAATACAATACATGGAGTCCAGGAGAGAGCCATTCACTCATTCCTCTTCCTATTGTTTCTTCCCAACGCACTCCTTCACACCTTTGCACCTGTTCATTCATCTGTCTGTTGGTCCTTCAATCTATCCATCAATCCACCCATCAACCCATCTACCTCCATCCATCCATCCATCCATCCATCCATCCATCCATCCATCCATTCATATCCATCCATCCATTCACCCATCCATCTTCATCCATCCATCCATCCAATCCACTTACCTCTCCTCTCCTTTCTTCTCTTCCTCCCCCCATTTTCCTTCCTTTCTTATCACTCTCCCCTCTTCTCCTTTCCCACCATCTTCTTCCTCCCTTTTCATTCTTTCCTTCCTTGAATCTATCCAATTAAGATTGTAATTATCAAAATTAGGGGTCATATTTAAATCATGGGTCATATTTAATAGTTCATTTGAAATAACTTGAGACTATTCAAACACTGAGAAGTCTAAATTTCACCCATTTACAATTGTATCTAGGTTTCAGTTTTTTTTAAGAGAAAACAAGATTTTGTTTTCCCCAACAAAGGGCCATTAGTCAATACTGCCTCTGGCAGCAGAGATGAAGAGGAAAACATGTATGAGGGCTAAGCCAGCCCCCACAGTATCATAAAACAGTGACCAAAAAGGACAGTTCCTGTAACCTTCTAAAACAGTCTCAGACTTGTCCCAGTATGCCCAAAGATAGAAAAACTAAAACCTCAGCCAATGAAAAATATATTAATGTAACTGTTGCTTGTTTAACCAATCATACTGTTAAACTGTTCCTGAAATTTCCCTAGCTATGCTTAAAAGGGCCTGCACCCCTTTGTCCCTGGACATTGCCATTTTGTACAGGTGAATGAACCTGGATACGAATGACCCTTTGTTTTTGCATAATATTATAGCCTGGGGTCTTTCTTTAGCATTTTCTTGAACCCCTACAACACTACTTATCAATATGGTAAGAATGAGCAGAGTAAAAGAAGTCCTCCTTGTTCACAAAGAGTTATTTTCTCCCCACTAAGATCTGGGTCACAAAAAAGACCCCAATAATCGTTGATAACCCATCTTGCCCATGCATAGTATCCCACATGCACTGGTAAATGCTGTAGAGCTGACTTAGGTTCCAGGCAGAGGTTGTGGTGTGGATATGTGCACACTCCTGCAGCCATCCCATGAGCAGAGGGAACAAGGGGCGAGCTGCCTGCCATGAAGAGGATCAGAGTTCAGGAGAAGACTTCAGACAAGTCTTGCACAATATGAAACATTCCGCTCAGGCCCGAGTCTTCCCTCTGTGGAAGAGCACTGTACACCCATCACTCATAGGCACACAGCTGGAGCTTCTTTTAGTACTCAGGCCTATTTTCCAGGCCATGAAACCATAAATGATCTGTCGTAGCATCAGCATTATTATCCCTTCCTGCTGTGTGTGTGTGTGTGTGTGTGTATGTGTGTGTGTGTGTGTGTAGTGTGTGTATATGTGGATTCACTTGCCCGTATGGGTGTGAAGGCTAGAGGTTGATGTCAAGATATTTTCCTCAATTCCTTTCCCACTTTAGCTTTTGAGAGCAGCTCTCGCTGAATCTGGAGCTTGCAGTTTCAGATAGATCTGTAGACCAATAGGCTCCCAGTGTCTTCTTGTTTGTATACCTCAATACTGATGTTACAGATGCTATGTGTGTGTATGATGGGGATTCAACCTCAGGTCCTCACACTGTGTGACCAATACTATGCCCACCAAGCCATCTCCCCAGCCCCAGCACTAATATTATTTAGCTTTTTTGCCCCCCTCCCAGAGTTCCTTTTATGGTTATGAAGTACTCAGAGGAGAGAGACTAAAGAAAATCCTCACATGGAATGGTATTAAGTAACACCAGAGTTATACATTAAACATACATATAGTTCTTCAGAAAAAATATATCAAATATATAATTTCACAATATAATAAATTATCAAGAATCTAAAGTTAGAGATATAGTTGAAAATAACCTGTAAAGTTTCTAATTTATTCTTTGTTTTTTCCCCTTAAGTGACCATGTGGGACATTTCAAAGAGAAAACTAAAAAAAAAGAAAAATGAAATACATTCATAGCAAAACATGAAATTTTTCTATGCCTCTTACAAACAATGTTATTTATCAGAGAATAACATATTGTTTCCCATGCATAATGATGGTTTTGTAAGAGCCTATTAAACAGAAGAATTACTTTGAAAACAAAGGTAATTTTGTTCTCTCTTTCTGCATCTGAGTTAATGTAGTCTGAAAGCGAATTTGGATATATGTGATGATAACTACAATGCCTGCTACCATGAAACACTGTGTTAAGCTCTTCTGCATATTTAACTGGCCCTACTCATTGCAGGAATGATGTACGTCTCTCAGGCTCAGAGAGGTTAAGTAACTTTTCAGTCATACCACCTTAACCGTACCTCAAAACTTCTCTTCTCTCCTGGCTCTGCTGGCCCCATTTGCCCAAATAACCTTCACAGAATGGGTTCTCTGGGAATTTCAATGGACCCAGGTATGGCCCACGGGGCAGGGCAGGAGAGCCCTGCTATTTACCTTTCTTAAGTAGCACCACAGTTGCGTCACAGTTGCTGCTGTCATCGATCTCAGCATTGTTGGCCAAGCCGTTGACCATGTTCCCAGCACCCTTCGTCCTCCTTTCGAAGCACTGATGTATGCACGCGTTGTATCTGAGCAAGCACAAGTGGGGAGAATCTATCATTGCCTGTGGTTTCCTCTCTGCGACTCCACAGCATCCTCCCTGAGATCTTCCTGGCTGGATATAGCTGGTGAGGCTCCAGCACGGGGCATGGTCAGCATGCTACGGCTGCCTGCTCATCTAGACCTACTTTGGTTTCCCACAGTCAGAGATTTTTATTGCTAGGATCACTGTGACTGTATACCCTCACTTTAGGTCCAGGCGGTTTGTGGCTATGCCAGCGTTCTAGGCTCCAGTGCTCTGGAGTGATGGTCAGGGAACACCATGCAGTGCCTTTGGCATTCAATGGTCTCCAGCATTGAAGGGAAGCAGTATTTGCAGGTTGCTAGAATGGCTTGGGCAGGAAAATGTTCGGTCCCTTTACTCTGAAGTTGCCCGGAGGAATTCTCAAAATCCCAAGGGCAAAGGAAAGGCAGTGATAGGGATTACAGAGTGCCTTGGGCCACTATGGCACCTTCTCTCACTCGAATAATGCTTATTGGCCCCGGTGTTACCTCCTGAAGATGCACTTCCACCCAGTTTGACTTCCAGTCTCCCACTGGAATTCAGGCTGGGCCAGAAATCACTTAAAACCAGTTTCATTCTGCCCCTCATTCCTTTTGCTCCAAGACAGAAGGCCCCTTACTGTCCCCTCTTGCTGTGTTCTTGTGCCTGGCTTTTCAGTCAGTACCTCTGTGGGGGCAATAACCGTGGGACTTTCATAACTACCTGGTAGAGACAGGTTGTGATGTAGGGGTGGGTGGGGTGCTCTGCATTTGAACCTTCTCTCGCATGGACCCCTTCCCGAATTCTCTGGGACCTGTGACTGTTCCTTTTTGGCACCCGGGAAAACAGGGAACTAATCAAGAGTAATAGATGTAGGCTCTGAAAAGGGACCCAGTCAGCCTGTCTTAGATTCTCAGGATGCCTACGTGGGACAGAATCAGAACACCACTATACCGTACCCTTGTGAAACAATGGCTCCAGATGTTGAGCATCAGTGGCCGCCACTGCCAAAGAGGAAGGTGACCTAGACGTGCAATGCACGCTGACACAGTTCATTCTGATTCAAGTCAAATGTGGACACGCAGGGCACACAGAGAACAAAGGAATTGGCTTTGGCATGTCATGGAACTGGAACCAAACTCTGCCTAAGAAATAAACTGCACAGACAAACACACAGACACACATACAGCCCAGGGGAGCGGTTACAGGCAGAGAGAGAGAGAGCTGCAAAGCGGGCTGCTCCCAACTATAATAATTTTGAACATCATTCATTTGGATTCTGACTTGAGGAATATTTATGATATTTATGAGATCCAAAGAAAACTGAGAAGCAGGACAATACTTCTGGAAGTTGGAATACTGAGTGCCTATTTGGGATATTGAGAAATTAGCACTTGTTTTAGATACAATAATAATCATGGCTAGGGTAAAAAACAAGTCCTTTTAGCAACACATGCTGAAATATTCATGGTGAACCATGAAATGATGCCCGGGACTTCAAAATTACATAGAGGGTGGGAAAGAGGTCAACATAGAGCAAGGTTGAGCTGATGGGTTGGGGCTGAAGGTGATCATGAGAGGCTTGTAATCCTGTCAATGTTTGCTTATATTCAAGATTCACCGAATAGAAAGGCTTTCTAGGTTCAGTACGACTATCTTTTCCAGTATCAGGGAGAAAAGCAGTGGCTTTTTTTTTTTTAATTTCAAGGTCTCACTGTGCATTCCCAGGGTAATCAGAATGTTCTATACAGAACACATGACTTTGGGCTAGCAATCCTCCTGCCTCAGAAGTACTGGAATTAAAACCATATCTAGCTGGAAGAAGTGTTTGTGCTATCTTAGAAACTGTTTTCCCTAAAAAGATACCAGCTTGCACAAGGGTTTGCTCTCAAAGAATAATTAGTATCTTATTAATTTGTTGGGGTTTTAATAACAAGATAACAGTACCATACAATGAAGGCTTTTAAAAAAATGTAGTGTTCAGTGATGGCTTTTTTTGTTTGTTTGTTTTGTTGTTGTTTGCTTATTTCATTTTTTAAAAAAGAAAAACTCTTTTTTTCATTTTATATACAAATCTCAGTTCCCACTCCCTCCCCTTCTCCCATTTCCTCCATGCCCCCCCCTCACCTCCCATCCACTCCTCCGAGTAGGTAAGGCACATTGTTTTGGGGAAGGTCCAAGGCCATCCCTACTATATCTAGGCTGAGCAAAGTATCCATCCAAAAAGAATGGGTTCCCAAAAAGCCAGTACAAGTAGTAGAGATAAATCCTGATGCCACTGCCAATGGCCCCATAGTCTATCCCAGCCATACAACTGTCACCCACATTCAGAGAGTCTAGTTTCATTCTATGCTGATTCCTTCCCTGTCCAACTGGTATTGGTGAGCTCCCATTAGCTCAGGTAGACTGTTTCAGTGGGTGTACCCATCATGGTCTTGACCTCTTTGCTCATATTCTCACTCCTCCCACTCTTCAACTGGACTTTGGGAGCTCAGCCCAGTGCTCCACTGCAGGTTTCTTCCTCTCTTCCCATCAGTTGCTGGATGAAGGCTCTATGGTGACATTTAAGACAATCATCAGTCTGACTACAGGGCAAGGCCAGTTCAGGCACACTCTCCTCTGTTGCTCAGGGTCTTAACTGGGATCATCCTTGTGGATTCCTGGAAATTTCTCTAGTGCTGGGTTTCTTGCTAGCCCCATAATGGCTCCCTTAATCAAAATATCTCTTTTCTTGCTCTCATCTCTGTCCTTCCTCCATCTCGACTATCTTGTTCCCTCAAGTTCTCCTCTCCCCTCCCCTTCTCCTTGCCTCTTCCTCTTCCATCCTTTCTTTTCCCCCTAACCCCATGCCCCCAGTTTTGTCAGGAAATCTTGGCTATTTCCCTTTTCCAGGTGGATCTATATATGTTTTTCTTAGGGTTCTCCTTGTTACTTGTTCTCTGGAGTCATGAACTGTAAGTTTGTTATCCTTTACTTTATGGCTAGTATCCACTTATGAGTGAATACATACCATGCTCATCTTTCGGGGTCTGGGTTACCTCACTCAGGATGATTTTTTTTCTAGTTCCAAGTGATGGCTCTTTTGAAACCAGATATGACAGTGAAAACTAACTGGTTACACCCTGTCCTGATAAAGAACCAACTGAAGTAGGAACTATTACTCATTTTATTTTGGAGAGGAGGAAACCGAGATTAAAATGGCTGAAAAATTTAGTTACATCCCCAAGGCTACTCATTGGCTGGTGAGAGCTGTTGCTAGGGGCTAACGAGAAGCACTTAACGCTAACCCACAAGACCATATGGCCTCATCTACAGAATTCATCCCAGAGAAGGGACCAGGGTGAATAAAGGTCAATCTTTGCCAATGCTGTATGTGCCAGGTATTTCTCTTTCTACTGATTTGGCCAGTCAAAATGGCTTCCGAATTCTCAGCCAGAACGTTTAAAGTCAAGTAAGCTCTCTACCCAGGAGGTAGTTGAAGAGTCTAATATATGCTGTTGGGTTTTCCTCCCTCCCATGACTGTGGCACTGTTTTATATTTTTAATTGAATGTTTTAAATTTTGTGCTTGCACCCTGAAGCTATTTTATTGTGAAGCATGCAATTTTATAAATCAGATTTTATAAAACCCAATGATCAGAGCCTCTGATTGCAGAGAGGGGCGGCTAAAGAGCAGAGATTTCTATTTAGAACTTGGGATGGAATTATGCAGAGAATTCCACGAGAGCAGGAGCTGTTATTTGCAATTTTATTTGTGTCCTGCTGGTCTGAACATCTGGAATGGTGGGAAAGCTGAGGCCTCAGCAAAAACAAACTTCTTTTAGCTGCTAAATGTGGTGTGACTTGGGGTAGAGGTTTGCTTGTTACCTTAATGTCTACACGTGTGACCTGCAATTCGTGGCTTCATGGTGACCGGGTTAGAGGGTGCAATGGCTATCGAAAGCCTGCTAGCAAAGTTCCTCAACTCCCCTTTCCTTTAGATTACATCTGTGTGTGAAAACCACCTCATTTTGCAAACCCTCCAATAAATGCATGTTGGTACCCATAGCTGTCAGAACCAGGGTTGGAGAAACCAAATTTATGACATTTCTGCATCATGCAGGATCAGTTGCTCAAAAAGAAGAGGATTCTTGACTCTAGGAACCCAAACTTGGAGCTTCTAAAAGAATTTCTAAAGAAGGTGAACTGCACAGTGGGATGTCTTCAGCGACTGCCACTGCTTCCTCTCAGCCTTGTTCAGCTTCATGGCTTCAGCCCTAATCAATGTCTAACCTGCAAGCCAGGATCCTCCCACTGAAGCAGCTCTGGGATTTTGAATTATCAGATACTACGGATCTGTCATTTTTAAGCCACTAAGTTCTGGGGTAATTTGTTACACAGCAACAGACAATACTTCGGGAGTAGTTGAAGTCTGTATGGTTTCAGGCACGTAGCTCTCATCCCATCATCCCAAACCCAGCATAGAAACACAACTTGTTGGGGCTTCACCTTCATTCTAATAAAACCTAAAAGCATGACTGCCAGATCCTGAAGAGAAAGGCAGGTTCTAGAGAGTTCTTCAATGAAATATGGAAGTGTTGATTTTGTCATCAAATATGAGTCAGAGGATCATTTTTATAATTCCTAATAAAAATGATAGAGATGCCCAACAGTCACTGGGTGTGTGGTGGTGGACTCTGAGTCCCACCTCCCACCTCCGCTCTTCTTTCTACATCCTTACACAGTATGGCAAGTGTTTTACTTACTTCATGATGACAATATAGATGAGGTACATCAGCACAAGGACTAGGGATTCCCACCTGCACAGGACAAAGTACAGTTAGAGACGGCAAGCCCAACAGCCAAGCCATGTCAGCGGGTGGGGTATCTGACGTCAAGGGCTAGGATGGCAAGGTAGACCAGTTACACGCGTTCCCAGTCTATGCAAGTGCTTTTTGTTGCATAGATCTTTCCTTCTCACCTGAAGGGAAGATGCAGCTCTGCTGTGTGCTCACCACAAAGAGCTCTAGGGAAAGTGGCAGGCCCTTGAACATACAAGTGCTTGCATGAATCTGCTGTGGTTTACTCGCTAGGGTTATCCAGAGCTTACTAAGAGCAGACACACCAGAGGAACTGATAAGGGAGTGGGTGGTGAGAAGTGGTGGGGGCCGGAGGAGGGGTTGAATGTAGAGGGGTGTAACCAGAAAGAGACAGGGTGAAGAAAGAGGCAGAGATAAGCAGAGTCAAGGAGAGAGTCAGGTAGTGTCAAAGACAGCAAGGCAGAAATCTAGAACCTTTTTGGGTGGGAAGGTGCCCAGAAGTATAAGACTGAGTGAGAGGAGGCTGGGCATGGTGGACACTGGCTTATGCCTATCATCCATGAAAGTGTACTACACAGTGGGTCCTAGGTCAGTTTAGGCTGCAGAGGAGACCCTGCATCGACAATGTAAAAGTAGAAAACCCAAACCAATGCAAATATGGACAAGAGGTGAGACGGCCAAGAGAAAGGAAGGAAAACAACTGAGCCAATGGGAATGTCCTCACCTCTTAGGATTGCAATTAAAAAAAATTTCTTTATTTAGAAATTCCAGCTAAAGCTCAGGGGACTTGGTTTTTGGACCCCTGTTTAGCCACAGGATTGAACTAGCTGAAGGAGGGAGCATGTTTAGTTTGGACAGAAGGGGATTGGGGAGGCCTGAGGAGGAAGTCATGAAAACCCTGATTCCACACAGAATTCTTCCATGCCTCCCTAAGAATGATTTTACTAATATGGTTTTATCCAAGTAGAAAGAACTTGGGGTATGGGAGGCCTTTGGGCATCCCAACTGTCCCAGGTTCACACAGTTCTAGGCTCCAGTCTCCGGGAATGTGCCTTTAGTCTGATCCCCTACTTCACCCCACTGCACCACTTTTTAGCAGGCATACATGTGAAAGGAACTTCGTGCTTAGGTCATTCTAAAGAAAGGGGCATTGTAACAGAAACAGTGTGAGATCATTGGAAAAGAACCAAATTCAGTAGTCAGTTCTCTTTCTTCTTCCCCTCCCCGCCCCTCCCTTCCCCTCCCCTCCTCTCCCCTTCTCTCCTCTTCCCTCCCCTTCTCTTTCTTCCTCTTTTTCTCCTGTGCTATTCCAGACTGCCCTCAGATTTGTAACCTTTCTACCTCGGCCTCCAGAGTGCTGGGATACAGGTAGGATCATGATGCCCAGCTTAAATCCAATACTTGCTAAACATTTTTACTTACAATCGTTCTCATTCTTTGAGGTTTTTTTTTTTTCAAAAAAAAAAATAACTCAAAACAAGCCCTTGTTAAGCTGGTTGTTGACCATTTTTCAGGATCACAAGGGGAGAGACCCGTTTTCTGTCTACATTGCTGGTTTCCTTTGTGGGCTTGCCAAGGCCTTCCCTAATATGCGGGCTGTTGAAGCTTCTGTGGCTGCCCCATTCCTTTGACTCCTTTGCCTAGCTGATCACCAGGGGTCTTCATGGTTCCCTCTACACATACCCTTCCTTCGCGCTGTGAACATCTCCAAATGACCTCTGATAACACATCCACTCCCTGCCCATCAACCAGTGAGAACCATCAGTACCTCCATGCTGTGCTGGATCTAGCTCCTGACAGGTCTCTAGGTGGGGTACGAAGCATTCTCGGACAGTTTCCTAGAACTACTTCTCTCTCACATAGTCACAACTTGAGGAGCTCAGAGGACGAAACCAAAACACCACTCTGGAATCTTGACACACATTTCCTGACGCTCTGGCCCTGGCTGACCTGCTACCACGGATCCACAGGCCTTGTCCTGCAGGGTGACCTAACAGAGGGGTCTCTCATGTCTTCAGGTTTAAGCGTCTTTAGGAATATTACCGAATAGAAAGCGATTCCTTATCCCTTGTGCAGAAATAAATTACTACACTGAGGCAACAAATGACCTCAAGAAAGATAAGTCCCACCTTCAGTTCCCAGGGTCAGGAGCAATGAGTCTGAAGTTGTAATTGTTAGTCCTGCCCTGGCCATCATCTTACCAAAGGACATGTAAGACGGAAGGGTCTCAGAAAGGCATTGAAGCCTCTTATTCTCCCCTCTAGTCTTGAACACAGATGTGATGGCTGGAACCACAGGAGCCATTTTAGGACTATTAGGGGAAAGGCTGGGAAAACATCCATGATGCATCTAAGATAAACGATGGTTGGTTGGTTTGTTAGAATCACCGTCTACCAAGAGCCTCTCACTGATTACTGGCTCCCACTTTTTGCGTGAACATGAGCACACAGCACAATGGGCTTCAAGAATGGTGAAGGAATCTCATTCAGGTGTGGCAGGGACATCTGGCTTTTGTATACAGTTAGTCCTGCTTGTCTTCAGGTTCTACCTCTGTCACTCAAGCAACTGCAGGTTGAAAATATCCTTAAAAAATTTGTCTTTACTGAACATACATAGTTGCTCTCATGGTCACTTGTAGTATCAACATGACACAGTCTAGAATCACCTGGGAAGGATGTCTAGGTTGGCCTGTGAGGAAGATTATCTGAGTTCACGAGAAGAGATGCCCACTGTGGGTGGCATCATTCCCTGGGCAGCAGATCCTGGACTGCATAAGGATGGAGAAAGTGAGCTTCACACTAGAATGTACTCACTATTCATTGTCCTCTGCTTCCAACGGTAGGTGTCATGTGACCAATGCTCTTAGGATTCTGATGCTGTGACTTCCCCGCTAGTCTGTCCTGGGACTGGAAGCTAAAATAAACCCTCTTCTCCCCAAAGCTGCTTTGGTCTGGGTATTTTCTTTTTACAGCAAGGGGAAATGAAACAAAGATGATTCCCTGAATAACCTAGTGTAGCACTATGCAATACATGAGAACACTTCAACCCTGCTATTTAAACATCTGCATCGCATTGGGCACTAGTGATCCGGAGGTGTCTTAAAGCATACAGAAGAAGGTGTGTAAATACCATGACATTTTACATATGAACTGGAACAATAGATTCTCATATGCTCAGCAGTCCTGAAACCAATTCTTCACAAATCCTGAGAAAGCACTGCATTTGTATTTGGCAATATTCATTATTTTCTAAAGAGCCCTCTTGTTTTGAAATCAACACAGTTGCAATCAGGGTCCTTCTGAAGATCTCATGTGAGTTAATCACCTGTCTTAACCTCTCTAGGGGCTGCTGGACTATCCTGGAGCAAGGGTGGAACTCAGCTTGTGAGGTATCACCGAAACCCTGCTGTGCTTTTGCTGTGCACACTCCGGTGTCTGGTTTTAAAGAGAGAGATCAGCTCCTGCTCACATCCAGGGGGAAAAAAAATCAATGCTTAGTAGGTAGGAAGACAGGGGAAGCAAACAGTAAAAAGAATCTTCAAACTCAATCAATGTATTTTGCCTTCCCTGGAAGCCCCAGAGCAGCAAAGGGCCAGTGGTGCAGATTTTAATTTCTTGGCTTCACTCATATGAGAAATTCTTTCTGTCAGCCCATGCATGCAATAACAGTGGTTACACAACAGGCTAACACTCTGAGAATGATGGGACTCTGGGCCCCGGGAGCCTGTGGCTCAGATCTTTGGAAACAAAGACATCCCCACAGGGCTAGCTAGCACCAAGTCTCATTCCCTTTGTAACTCATGCATCTGTGGTCCTCCTGACTCCATACTCCTGACCCCATGTGTATAGGCCTGCTGGTGCTTAGACTGTAGGCAATATGGCCTGTTCTTTGCATAATCTAGAATCCCCTGTGATAGGATTTAGGCTTTATCAGAGTGTAAGTTTACCTAACATCTCCCTCCCTTCCTTCCCCTCCTCCCACCCCCCCCACAGAAAGAGGGAAAGAGGGGGGGAGGGGGAAGAGGGAGAGAGAGAGAGACTGAGACTAGGTTTGACCAAGAATGCCCACCCCCCACAGGCTCATATATTTGAAGGCTTGGTCATTGGAGAGTGTCACTACTTGAGAGGGATTAGGAGGTGTGACCTTGTTGGAGTAGGTGTGGTCTTATTGGGGGAAGTGTGTCATGGGTTAGGAGCTGGGGATAGATTCTGAAGCCCAAATGAGGCCCAGTGGCTCTCCTTTTTCTTCCTTCTGCCTGCAGATCCAGATGTAGAACTCTCCGCTACCATGTCTGCCTGCGTGCCACCATGATTCCCACCATGATGATAATGGACTAAACCTCTGAGAGTTGTCTTAGTCATGGTGTTTCATCACAGCAACAGAACTGTGACTGAGACACCTTTGGAATGAAGGGGAAATTAACTAAGCCACTAAGGCATGTTAGGTATCTTAAAGGGCTCTGTGAGGGGGCCAGCCAAAGCTCGCTTATTAGGACATCTGCATTCGTCTCTCTCTGCCATGGTTCTCATGCAGCAATAAGACCCTTTGAGAGCACAAGTGAGGACTCCCTCACCGTGGGGTGGCAGCTCCCCACCCTGGGATGGCAGCTCCCCACCCTGGGGTGGCAGCTCCCCACCCTGGGATAGCAACTCCCCACCCTGGGATGGCAACTCCTCACCCTGGGGTGGCAGCTCCCCACCCTGGGGTGGCAGCTCCCCACCCTGGGATGGCAACTCCTCACCCTGGGGTGGCAGCTCCCCACCCTGGGATGGCAGCTCCCTACTCTGGGATGGCAGCTCCCCACCCTGGGATGGCAACTCCTCACCCTGGGGTGGCAGCTCCCCACCCTGGGATGGCAGCTCCCTACTCTGGGATGGCAGCTCCCCACCCTGGGATGGCAGCTCCCCACCCTGTGATGGCAACTCCTCACCCTGGGGTGGCAGCTCCCCCACCCTGGGATGGCAGCTCCACACCCTGGGATGGCAGCTCCCTACTCTGGGATGGCACTCCCCACCCTGTGATGGCAACTCCTCACCCTGGGGTGGCAGCTCCCCCACCCTGGGATGGCAGCTCCCCACCCTGTGATGGCAACTCCACACCCTGGGATGGCAGCTCCCCACCCTGGGATGGCAGCTCCACACCCTGGGGTGGCAGCTCCCCCACCCTGGGATGGCAGCTCCCCACCCTGGGATGGCAGCTCCCTACTCTGGGATGGCTCTTTCTAGCAGCGGTGACCTGTTGTACTGCCCTCTGGAACAGCACCCTTAGCAGACCTGGGACCTGGGGTGCTCTAGCCATTTTGACCCCCTTCAGGCTTTTCATTACTATTACTTAAAAAGACTTCTTACTTTTTTTGTGACTAAGTATGGAGAGCATGGGTCTTTTAAAAAATAGAGTATATGTATTATTTTATAATCTGCATTTTTAATTATTGGGTTTTCAAACATTTCCCAAGCTGTTTTTTAAGGAAAGGAGAGATAGGTCTTAGAAGTCAACAACCTATCTCCTCATGCTGGCATAACTACCCTCTGACAGTTCCCATCACTGAGGTAGGCCCTTGGCACCCTCAAGTTCTGGAAGCCGGAGAGTTATTCTCAGATAGAGGCAGATCCCCCAACCAAGAGTTAGAGCAAAGTTGAGAATATTTCGCTGGAAGTGAAGTCACAGGAATTCTCTGTCTCTTTCTAGCTCACTCACTCCTAACACAAGGTAATACTGTGGAAGTTTCTAGCCTCAGAGTCCCTCCTATTTCTAAGAAGTTTTTCATTTTCTTCTACTTATGCAGATCAAGCATTTGAGGGAGAACTGTAACAAGAATGCATAGGACACCTAATTTCGATTTCCATTTCAAACATACTGGACTTGCTCAGAACTCATTTTGAGAATGGGGGTTTGAACAGTTGGTCAAAATGCAAATATCCCTCTGTATATTTAATTGAACAGCATCCTCTATCTAAGTCACCACAGACTCAGAACCACACATTGCCTTTTAGAGTCTTAGCAGCACTTTAATGGGATAACCGTCCGTGACGTGCTTGGATCCTGACTCCTAAGGTGTCACTGAGGTTTGGAACATTGAACTTGGTTTACCTCCTGCTACCTTCAGCTCAGATATGGAATGTTCCCCTAATGGCCAGAATGCTAAGGAGTTGATTCCCAGCATGATGCTGTTGTGAACTGATAGAGTAGGGGCCCAGTGAGAGGTCCTTGGGTTTGCCCTGGAAGAAAACAGTGGGACCCCTCCTTCCCTTGCTTTCTGGTCATGGGTGATTGCTTTTGTTTTTTTTTCCCAGGCATGCCCTTTTGCCATGCACATGGGCTGGAACCCTTCAAACTGGGAGTAAAAATGAACTTTTTCTCTTTATAAGTTGATTGTCTATGTACTTTGCTGTGATAATGGAAATCTGATTGACAAGGATATAAAAAGATTAGTCAAATGACAACTAGGGTACAGCTATGGCTGACTATAGAAGAACACAGAAAATTGACAGCATCCAGCCTCCACAATAAAGACATAGAGATATGAAGATATGAATCCCATCACCCCAGCAGCCCAAGGGAAGAGCTAAATAAAAGGTAATTTGATGTCTTTGTTGAGGAAGAATGGGCAGGGCCTAAGAAATCCTTGTTCCAAGTTGTCATGACATTTCTTTTATAGATTAGAACTGTTTACTTATTTGTGTGTGTGTGTGTGTGTGTGTGCATGTGCACATGCATGTGTGCATGCTAGGTATTAGTGTGGAGGTCAGAGGAAACTTGTGTAAGTCAGTTCTCTCCTTCAATCACATGGCTTCCAGATATTAAACCCAGGCTGTTGGCATTGGCAGCAAGTACCTTTACCTGCTGAGCCATCTTGCTGCCCTGTTTTTTTTTTTTCTAATCCTCATCTCCAGCCTACAATGCATTTGGCTCTGTGTCATAAAAAGGTACAATTAGAAGGAACAAAAATGTACTTACCAAGAAACTTTTTCATCATAAATGAACTGTGGGGAAAAAAAGAAAGTCAGTTAGAGATGTGTGCATACATGTGCATGTAATGGTGTTTTAAGATGATGGGCTGGCGGTGCTTGCTGCTGGCCTGGTGATATTCATGATTGGGCTGGAACGCCAGGTACCTGTGGGCAAACTCTTTCTATAGTCTTTGTCTATTGATAGTGGAAGGAGAATTGTGTGAAGATTGGGGTGGGTGAGGGTGGGAAGGAGAAGCGAGGCGATCCAGGTCACCCTTCAGTTTCTGTCCCCAGATAGAAGGACTGGGAGAGATGACTCTGCTTTCTAAAACAAGACCCATCATGGAACTTAGGTCTGCAAGGGGAGGTAGAAACTTGGCAGGCACTTTCAAATTCTGACCCTTTAGGTACCATGAGTCATACTTCTGCACGTCTCAGACTTGATGCAAGCACTTGACCTTCCGTACACCCAACAGTGTCCTTCTAGCTGTCTCCTTTTATTCCCAAGGGATCTCTTCTATCACAACCACAAGTGTGTGTGTGTGTGTGTGTGTGTGTGTGTGTGTGTGTGTGTAACAGCAACCCTAAGCATCTCATACAGAAAGTAATCTTGAGACAAGTGAATGGCATCAAACTGTTTGCACACCCTGGGCACTGTTGGCTTCTCATGCCTTGTGCCATGGTCTGCCTCCTGTCAAGGAAGGAGGCTAGGGAAGGTCAGAAGCAGTGAAGGAAACAAGTGACAAACCGAGATTTTATTCCCATTTGTTGGGACCAATAGAGAGTCTATAACAAGGTTTAAACAGTTACTTTCCAGCCAACACTACCTCAGATCAATTCCCATTTGGGGGAAACTAAACAACAATCAAACAAAATGATGAGCAAACTAGCAAAATCTTTACATATGGAAACCAAATTTCAGAAAGCAGAAATAATTTCTGGGATTGTTCAATCCATTGTAGAATTGATTCCAGGACCTGGGCCTGGCTCTTATTTGAACCTCTTTTCATGACACACTTATCTGCCTACACGACTCATAGGACCCACAAAGGGGGTACCTGTCATGGATGCTGGAAGCCATAGAAATGTTTTCATGGCTTCTATAAGGATGGCGATCTTTGAGTAGCACTCCCCATGAAGGCAGAGGCCTCTGGAGCCTCTAAGACAGAGGCTGCAGGGCAACCTAGGTACCCAGTGCCAGAATGTCATTAAGCAAGATGATAAATGTAGCTAGCAATGCGGGCATTGCCTTGGTCCCCAGCGAGTCCAATAATCTCCAGTTGCGCTGAGACACAAAAGTCACCTCAAGGACAGCCCACACAGCTCACAGGAGCTCTTCCTGCCATGGTAAAGGTCTAAGGAGAAGGACCAGGATCTAGGGGTCATGCTTATTTGTAACTGGTTCTTTTTAACAAGCTGTTAAAAAGAAAGAATGTTGTTTTGTTACTCTGTCTCTGCCATCAAGTTCAACAAGTTGACATCTGGATGAGAACGCCAAGCCAGAATGGGGAAAGGATTGGAGGAATCAAGCAAATAATCCCATGATGCAGACTGGATAGTACGGAACCCACCCCCTGGAAAGACTCACGGTTGCTTGACATAATTGCTAGCATTAACAAATTGTTATCACGAAATAATGGAACAGAACCAATTATTTAAGATGGAAAAATTTTTATTAAGTACTTAATTCAATATTAGTCTTAGCAATGGGGAAGAAACAATTACTTCAGAGTTACTCAAGAGAATATGAGACTCCAGGAGAGTTTATTAAACCAGGACAATTGAATTCTCTCCCATCAGAGAAGGCAGGCGAAGGCGCAATATGGATGCGGCTCGCAGGGATCTTGTATTCTGTAAGAGATTCTCTACAGATGGGGGCATAGATCCTGCAAAGGCAGTCACGGGGAGTTGACTGGTCTTGGTATAGAGACACAGGCATCCTTTATGAACGTTTCAGGAACAGCTGTGGGTTGGTACGCCTTTAACTATTGATTACGTAGAGAAAAAATACTAATGGGCTTCACTGTACAAAGATCCTCACTGTGGCTTGAACGTGAAACTTCTCCCACAGCCCACAGATGTGTTCTTGAACAGCGGGTCCCCAGCTAGAGCTAGAGGGGGTACAGAGCCTTTGGCACGGTGGCCTGGCCAGCAGAAGTGAGCTATTGGCCTTGCAGGTAACGTCTGCTTCTGCTTCTGGCCCAAGCTCTCTGCCTCCTGATTCATCAGGTGTGAGAAGCCACCTCAGACTCCCTCTGCCACAGACAGGAGTGTGTCCCTTCATGTTCCCCCTCTGCCATGCTGGCCTGCACCCTCTTCTGAAACTATAGACTTCTCCTTTAAGTTGCTACTGCCATGCATTTTGTCATAGTGAAAAGTAACTAATATAGTCGCAAACTGGGAGGGGGGGGTAGAGTTTACAGGGAGCCTCAAAGAGCCGAGAAACAGTGCGCAAACCATGGTGTGATCAGCTGAATTGTTAGCCAGAGGCCGAGCATATGAGCCCACAGGGTTGCTGTGGTGGTGTGTGATGTATGGAGGTTGGGAGGAGTCAGACACAGAAAGAGAAATGGATGTTATCTTCCTGCAAGTTCTAGCACACAATAGTGATCTGGAAACATTCAAAATACCCGATAGTTTTCCTTTCGTGTGGCCCCGGGGACACCCTGTTTCTCAGGGGTAACAACTGCTGCATTGGTTGCTCAGGAGAACAAAGCCAGGGGACTCAACTGCCCTGTGGCTGCTGTAAAACCATGGTGCAGTTTATCCTTGTACTCTAAGAGGATTGTGCAGAGCAGCGAGAAGATCTATCAGCGGAAGTCAGGGCTGGTGCTTGGGGGAGGCTGTGTAGCCTGGTCATTCCTTCCTGGAAGACTGGGAATGAGGAAATCAAATGGATGGCGAATGTTCCTTTGGAAAGAACCATGGGGCTATCCTGACGGAGGCCTAGGATCATTCTGTGTGGAAAGTTAAAATGACAGAGGAGGCTGTGGGAAAATGGGTTTCGTTTTATGATTAGTTCCACTTTGGTACCACTAGGTGGCACTCACAACCCAGCCCTCCACCATGGTGAAGGCAGCAAAGTTAAAATGAAATAGCTCAAGCCCATTTTCAAGGCTCTGGTGAACCCGTGTGAATGAGCAAAGTACCACGGGGCAGGCAGTCCACTGCAGTGTCTACACCAGCCTATAGCTGCATGAGGCAAGGGGAAGAGCTTTCTGCTTGACGTTCACGACTGGGGGAGCGGCGAGTAAGTCATTGGTGCCAGACCAGAATCTGCTGGTGAGTTGCAACTAAGCACTCTCCTTCTGTGGCATTTAGAAGTAACTCAACCGCTTCACAAAAGAAAGCAAGCCTTGGATATTCTCTGCTGTATGTGTTTGAGGCCAGGAACTGAGAGAGCTCACAGTGCTGAGAGTCACTGGTACTCAGGAGCTGGGCCTCAGATTTGGTGAGCAAGCGCTGCCCCGGGGTCCTGGCCTCTGACCTTACACGTGGCTCACCCGAAGTTACACTTGTCTTCTCTTGAGTTCCCACATATTCTGCAGCTGGGCTAAATGTGAACAACCAGAAATGAATTTGACAAAAGCACTCATTTCCTCTAGGCTTCAGAGAAGTGGCTGGGTACCATGGAAACAGGCTTGTCAATCCTGGTGCCCGCTCTAAAATTCTTCCTGAAAAGTCAGGCTGACTTCAGCCAGGTGGATCCCCGGATGCCAGAGCAATCCAGGGAACTGCCAAGGGAACGGCTCCTTTAAGACGGACAACATGGCAAAGACAAGATAGGAGGGGCTTGGGAGTAACCAGGAGAAGAGAGCGAGCTGCCTCAGCACCACTAATCAGTCCGGAGTTTGAATACTAGAAGCTACAACCACAAAACGGGAATGGCCGCATTGCTGCGATTTCATAATTTATATTATGATCATTGGCACTGTGAGCATTCTAAGCAGTGAAAATGACAGGAGAAAATCAAGAGCATCCTTTTCTTTCAAGAGGCTGAAACTTGAAAATTTCCCTTTCCTATCAAATCAGGCTAGCCTCTTCCATAGACACTTATCATTCAACAACACAGGGGTCCCTCCACCCCCAGCTGCTCCGAGTTTAGAGCACTCATTTCTGCGGGGCTAGGAGCTAGCAGTACAAGTGGCTTAGCTAAGGGGGTGGGGCGGGTGGGACATACTGAGAGGCTGTGCCCTGCTATGGCTTAAGCTTTAAAGATAACGAGGCATGTAGGAAGAGAACTCGAATGACATTAGTGGCTGCAGGAAGGAGGATAAGAAATCAAGAGTCTGAGAAGTGCTGATCATCTCCAGGAAGCAATGGGTGGGAAGATAAATGACGTACATAGGAGACAAGGGTTGGTGGTGGCTGGGCAGCACAAAAACAAACGCAAGCACAAACTAAAAGTGTAAAGCCATCTTCTGCTGTGGAATAATCCTTCTGTACACTGTGTGACTATATGCCGCTACGATTGGTTTAATAAAAAGCTGACCGGCCAATAGCTGAACAGGATAAAGTTAGGTAGGAAAGTCAAACTGAGAATGATGGGATGAGGAAGGGAGGAGTCAGAAGGCTTGCCAGCTGGATGAAGAATGAATTGAACACATAAAATGGGATAGAGGTAAAAGCCATGAGCCTCATGGCAGCACATAGGTTAATAGAAATGGATTAAGTTGTAGGAGTTAATTAGTAATGAGCCTGAGCTATTGGTTGAGCATTTGCAATTAACATAAATCTCTGTGTGGTGATTTGGAAGCAACTTCCAGGATGGGATAAACTCTACCTCCAATTTTCACTGTAAATACTCAGTGGCTCTTATTAGCAAGTTGCCTTCTCCAGAACAGCTGACATACACCCCTCTTTGTTGAGTGAGCAAAGATGACCCCAGCCTCCCAGGATTCCCAGCACCAGATAGTTCCTTCCATACACCCACCACTGACTGTAAAGTCGGTTAACTTCTGTGTGACCACAGTCAATTTATTTCAGGACTTTAAATTTCTGTCACAATCATTCTCCTGGGAAGCTTCTAGCTATCATCATTCTTCCTCCTTGGCCAGAAGGAGAGCTGAAATGAAATGACAGTCCAGTTGGTGCAAGGAAATCAAGAGAGAATCAGTTAATTCCCAGTAGAGCATGGGATTGAGAGGGAGAGGTGACTGGCTAGAGAGAAGGCCACCTGGAAGGTAGACAATGCTCACTGTGACTGTCAAGATTGTGTTTCTACCACAGGAGGAACTGGACAAAACAATTTCTAGAGTATTTAAGATTATCTGCTGTGATGGATAGCCTTGTCAACTTGACACAACTTGGAATCACCCGGGATGAATCTTGATGAAGGATTGTCTACATTTGGGTTGGCATGCAGGCATGTCTGTGGGGATTGTCTTAAGTTAACTGCTGTGGGAAAACCCAGCCCAGTGGGAGCCGCAAGGAATTTTAAACTGTGTCAGGGCAGAAGAATGGAGCTGAGCACAAGCAAACATGTGATCATATGTGTATTCGTTTCTCTCTGCTCTTGCCTATGGATATGATGTGACTTGTGGTTTAAAGCTCCTACCTTAACTTTCCCCCAGTGATAGACTGTAACCTGGAAGTGTGAGCCAAATGAGCCCCTCTTCCCCTATACTGCTTTTTTTGTCAGTTTTTTAAATCACAGCAAAGAAAAAAAGGAACTTAAACAGTTACCTTCATGAGCTCTAGGGTATGTAAGGTAAAGCTATTTTTTCCAACAACATGTTCTCAGAATAAGGCCTATTTCAGATTCTCAGAGGCAGATTTTATTGGAAGGAAATCTGGATTCTACACAGCTGTACTGTATAGCTGGAGCTACACTGGCATGTTATTGCTAAACCATCTTAGAAACCTTCTCTGTTAGCCTAAAAGACATAGGTATCTGTAGGAAAGTTCATAGTTTCTACAGGACAGTTGGCTCATTAGAACTACACCATCCAATGAGGTAGTTATTAACTATCTATGGTTCTGCTGTGGGACAATGATTTTACCCTGTAAAGATTTGCTTCTTGTACTTGTTTAGTAAAATGCTGATTGGCCAGTAGCCAGGCAGGAAGTATAGGTGGGGCGAACAGGCAGGAAGTATAGGTGGGGCAAGGAGAACGGGAGAATTCTGGGAAGAGGAAAGATTCAGTCTGCAGTCATCACACAGATACAGAGGAAGCAAGATGAGAATGCTTCGCTGATGAAAGGTACCAAGCCACGTGGCTGACACAGACAAGAATTATGGGCTAATGTAAGTTATAAGAGTTGTAAGAAGCTTGAGCTAATAGGTCAACTAGATTATAATTAATGTAGACGTCTGTGTGTTTCTTTGGGGCTGAAGGGCTGTGGGACCAGGTGGGACAGAAACCTCTGCCAACATGGCTGTACAATGCAACTTAAGAATAAAATTCAGTCATTTGTTCTTGCTAGTTGCATTTCGAGGATTCAGTAGCTGCACATGCCCCTATGGCTATCATGGCTACTGCATGAGACAATAAGGGACAGAAAGTTCTGAGTCCAGTCAGGAAAATTCATGTCTCCTGGGGGTCATGTGTTAAAAGCTTGGTGCTTAGGTTGGCACTATCGGAAGGTTAGTAAAATCATTGTGGAGAGGAAACAAATGAAAGGTCTTTAGGCCACTGGGTCATGCCCTTGAAGGTGACAGTGGGATCTCTGTCTTCCGTTTTCTTTCTTGTTTTGGCTTGTAAGGTTGTCACTTTGTTCTACCACAAACACCTGTTACAATGGGTTCAAAGCAACAGGGTTACTTGAATTTGAACTTGGACTTCTGGGTCCATGAGCTAAACAAACCTTTCTATTTATAATTGTTTCAAGTATTTTGTTATGGCAACTAATGCCGAGTCACTGCCTGTCTCTGGCAAGTGAGTGTCAGCTCAGCTGTTTCGCCGCCCCCATGGGAACTCTTCACCCAGCGGTTCTGCAAAGAGCTCCCCCAGTGATGGAAATGGAGGCATTAACTTGAACTAGTTTCTTTGCTGGGTGTGCACCCAGAGTGGCCTGAGGTCCGTGCCAACTAGGATCAGTGGCTTCTCTGCTCTATCATCTACAGACAGACAGCACTTTGAAGGGGATTTTTGTACCAGCCCAAGTTAAGAGGAAGCCATTCCATAGAGTTTTCCATCTCCCACGAAGGCTCTCTCTTCTTCATGTTCACAATCCCTGACTACAGCTTAGATGAAGTGTAAAAATAAAGTAGTTCCTTTTGGGCAGCTGTTAGACTGATGAAGTGATGGATCATTTGCATTTATGCAAATCTCATGATTATATAAATCACAGCAACATTTTAATGCAAGAAACTTGACAGGCTGGCTGGAATTTGGAAAAAGGGCAGGACTGGGAGGCCGGCTATGCCCCTGGACCAAGTGATCCTGGGTGTGGAGAAGAGGCAGGGGAGACCTGTACTGATCTGTAGACAGCTGTTCCATATGTGAGCAGACACATGATCTGTGGACAGCTGTTCCATATGTGAGCAGACACATGATGGGAAACACTGCAAAGAACACAGAACATTCTTAGGACTTAACAGTGGCATTTCTTTTGCTTCCAGGCATTATCTCGCGTTTCCATGGCCAAAGATTCCAACAGAGAGGGTGCATGAGGCTAAAGGGAGGCTCTCTTCCCCAGGGGAGGACAATAGGAAGAACATACTGTGTGTTTTTGAAAGAATGATTGCTTTAGAAAAAGGATATACCATCATTGCAGACTAATCATAACGTAGCACAAAGGAAAATTGAGATGGAGCCTAAGTACTAAAGAGAACTGACTTTGGGTCTCTTAATCAACTGTCTTTATTTGGGGCGACTGTGTGGGGAATGCGCACGCCCGTCTCACTCCTGTGTTCTTGCTCTCTGCCCATCTGTGCCCCACCTTTAACTGGAATGTCTCAGCAGTCTTAGACTGCAGGCAATAATGAAGCTATTAGCATTCTCCTGGCTGGACTCCTTGCCCTCTGTCCTTTAGCAGCAAGTGGCATCCCTGGAGACTCTGTCTTGGCTATCTTTGGATCTCTAGGCCTCCTGGTTTGTCCTTGGGGCTCTGCTGTATGACTCTTAAGGGTGTCTTGATGAGAAGATACATAGAAATGGCATCTGGTCCCACTTAGTCCACCCTTGCCTGGGAGTGAATGGGTTCTCCTTGTACAACCTCAGGGGGTCAGCTGAACATTTCAGAACTTAAAAAACGCTAATAATTAAATTAAATTGTTTGGAAAGCTTGGTGATGATTCTGTGGGCTGGGGAAAGGGCGTTGTAACAGAGGCATTTTATGTGACCACGGCACGATCCTGTATTAAGCTAGGTATTACCTAAAGAAAACTTGACAAACATGTTTTTGTTACTGTATCTGCAGTCACAAAAGAAGGGAGTTAAAAAAAAAGTACTGGCAAAAAGCTACAGAGAGTTTGTGAGTTTTAGTCTGAGGCTGGGGTGGGGAATAGACCTGGGGTCGCTGTGACAGCTACTTTGGTAGGTGCTGTCCTTCTGGACCGAGGAGGGATTCCTTCCCCACACAGTCTCCAGTGAGAATCCCAGATGGCAAGAGCACGGAGGTGGCTCAGTATTAAAGTGCTCGTTGTTCAAGCACAAAGGCATGGGTTTGGAGCCCCAGCATCCAGGTTAAAGCTGGGGGTGGGAGCCCAGGTTTGGGGGTGGAGATCAGTGGATCTTGGTCTCCCTGACCAGCTAGGCTAGTCCAAACAGGAGGCTCCCTGTTGACTGAGAGACCCTGGCTCAAAAAAGTAAAGCAGAGAAGTAATAGGCAAAGACATCCCAACATCAGACTTTTGCCTTCACAGGGGTGAGCTGTGCACACAGACACACGCACATGTGCAAGAGTGCACACACACTGATACAGATAGGTAGATAGATAGATAGGTAGATAGATAGATAGATAGATAGAGAGATAGAGAGAGAGATAGGTTGGTAGGTAGAGAATATGAAAATAGGCTCCATGCTCACTGACAGAAATTAGAATTGTAGACAAACTAAGCCTGCACAGACAAACGTGATCTTGCTTCTCCAGAATTTCAGAATTGACTCTAGACATGATCATGGATACACCAGAGGTCAATATCCCAAAGGATTTCCTGCCACTTCCATCACGTCCAGTCAGAAGCTTTGCTTTCCAAAGTCCAGCGCCTGTGGTGAAAGACGATGCAGGCTGCAATGCAGTTTCCCAGTTTCTACTTCAGTACCCGAAGAGTCAAAATCCCCGCTTCCACACTCCGATCAGCGTGCCAACTGTTTTGTTCACTAAAATTGGGGGAATGTCGCTTAATGTACAAGGAAGCAATATTCGGCTTTGAAGACTCCCATTTTATCTGTTCCACCTCTTCTTAGCACTAGACAAGTGCAATTTTCCCTCAAAGTCACAAAAACCCTAGTTTTGACAGCCCGTCTGTGAATACACAGCCCAAGTCTCCAGCCCATGGCAAGGAAATCATCCGATGACGCTGTCTGATGCTTGCTGAAGGAAACACAGGGCGGCCTCAGCAGCCAGCGTGTTCAGCTGTCTCAGCTTTGTGATTTATGTACCATGGCCCCAGGGCAGATGGTTGCTTGGCCCAAAGACCAGGTTCAGGAGGGTGTGCCACCTGTGACCCAGGGAAACCAAAACCTCTTCACTTCTTCATACGCTGTTAGCAGCAGTTGTGTCTGATGCATCTTGGACAGGTCCAGAGAAATTGGTCCGAAGGCAAGTTTTTCCACACACTGTCTTGGAGGTGTCTATGCTGCAAGCCAGTACTCACAAGACTGCTCTAGGGGGCAGACATCTCTGAGTTGGGCTCTGGGAGACCTTGCCTGTCTCCCTTGCATGTCACTGCCTTGTGTTTGCAAGCCTAGTCATCTCTCCGAACTTCAGCAGAGTGGAAGAGGCATTCATTTACGGCTGGCGTCCCCTACTCACACGTCTCTTGAAAAAAAAATGCAATTTTCAAAAAGTATAAGAAAAAATACCCATGGTGGTTTGAAAGAAAATGGCCCTCAAAGGGAGTGGCACTATTAGGAGGTGTGGCTTTGTTGGAGTAGGCGTGGCCTTGTTGGTGGAAGTGTGTCAGTATGGGGGACGGGCTTTGAGGCTTCCTATGCTCAAGCTACGCTCAGTGTGGCACACAGCTGCATCCCATTGCCTATGGATTAGGATGCAGAACCCTCAGATTCTTCTCTAGCACCATGCCTGCCTGTAGGCCACTTGCCGTGAAGGTAGTGGACTAAACCTCTTGACTGGAAGCTACCCCAACTAAATGCTTTCCTTTATAAGAGCTGCTGTGGTCATGGTGCCTCTTCACCGCGATAGACACCCTAGCTAAGACAACATCTGCAAAGGTAGAACAGTGGAATGTACAGGAGTAATATGTATTGATCCCTTGCAGGACAAAGCTCACCAGAAACCATGTTTGGAAAGTCTGGGTTGAAGTTAAAAAGAGTCTACTCAGGACAGGCCTTGGGATAGTTTTCAACCTAAAGCGCCACCCAGGAGAGTAATTTGGAAAGCAGATCATACAGTCCTGATGCAGAGATAAGAAGCTGGAAACCAGAGAGAGTGATTTTCTGAGATCAATGCTGCTAGTAAGAAACTGTGCTGGGCACAGTTTTCTAGATGCTCAGAATATATATGTGTTGGTTCACATCTGCTACAATCTGTCATCTATAAAGCCGGCAGTACAATTCTGGACCGAGCCTAAAGACATGATAACCAAGGAGCCACTGGCTCAACTCCCTCTTTGAGTTGGAAAGCACCAATGTCCAAGGACACAGGAAACTGGATGACTCTGCTTACACAGGAAGAACAAATTACTGCCTTCTACTGTGTTCCACTGAGGTGCTCGAGGGACTGGCTGACATCCACTCATTTTGGTGAGAGTGTTCTTTTTTCTTAATTCTATTGATATAAATGCTCTGTCTGGATGGACCATATGTTACGGCTTGACTCGGAACTATCCCGCAAGTTCTGATGATTTTTTTCTCTAGCAGGTTCAGGAAGTGAGGCCCAGCTGGAAGAGATATGACAGCAGAGGCAGGCTTTGGGGGAGATAGCCTGGCCACTTGCTCCTGTCTCATTCTCTGTATCCGAGTCCATCACGAAGTTGATGGCCTCTGCCACATGCTCCCATCACTACTCAATACACCACCCTTCCTCACCAGGATGGCCTGAAACCCTCTGAAACTTTTGATCCAAACAAATCTTTTATCCTCCAAGTTGTATCTGTCAGGTATTGTGAAAAATGAAACACAGTAATTAATACACAGAAGCACCTGGAAATAATGAATCACTGAGACCGGGCCTCCCTTAGCCAGTCAAGTTGACACACAGAATTAACTGTCACAAGAGGAGACTGCCGTTAGGAGCCAGGTCTTCCAATTCTTATTTGTTTCCCCTATTTGTAACTCTCTACTTCCATGAGCCTCGGCTTGCCAAGCTGAGGAGTTTGGTTATCTCTGGTCAGTTAAACAAGGGAAGAATGTTCATGGACTTTCCCGGTGGAGACCTGGATGGCTGGAAGATTTACTGGAGATAGGGAGGGGAGGGCAGTAGGCAACAGAAGTGTTTCTGTGTTGTAATCTGACCCACCAAGAATTGTAGCATGGCAGATGTATCCATTCAGGCTAAGACCATAGCAGCCCTGAGTGAAGTGGGGGACATGGTGGGGACAATGTTTATGAGGTGGAATCTACAGGACAGTTAGGTCTAACAGGGACAGGGGAGTTGGAGGAAAGGGTGACTTAATTTAATCTCCAGGTTGGGTAGTTAGGACAGAACGAGGGCAGGAATATAGGAAGAGAATCCAGTTTTGTTAGCCATATCGAGAGTTAGTAGAGACATGCCAAGGTTGGGACATGCAGCTGTCCAATACAGAATTATTTACCCACAGTGGACCTCAGGCAGACCTACTTCTCCCTGAAGCACGGGGTGGGGCGTGGTTATAGAAGGTATGCTGCCTGAGACCAGGGGACATTGAGAGGGGAAGAGTTCTGGGGCACTTGGGGAGGGGAGTCAGGAGCCATGAGGCTGGCAAGAAGGAACAGTCAAGAAGGTTACAGAATAGCCGCAGGGCACTTCCCTTAACCAGACAACCTAAGACCACTGTTCTAAGTACCCAGTGAGCAAACAAGGTGCTGGGTAACCAGAGTAACTTGAAGAAAGGAACACTTACCCACATAGAGACACAAACTTGCTTATTAGCCTCCATTAGCCTCCATGTCCTAGAGAGGAACTCCACGCTGACAAGTCTTACACTGTCCTGTCTTGAGAAGGGATAAGACTGGACTAAAATGGTAAAAGCAACTTACCACAATGAGCGCCACCACCGACAGTGTGTAGTAGATGGAATCTCTCAGCAGACACCAGGAGGAAAGAGCCACGACCTACAGGGAGGAAGACAAACAGGAAACAGGCTGTCAGGCTCTTCAAACAAGATGGTGTTACTGTGGCCAGCGCTTGTCCTCCATGAGGACCCAGAGAGAAGAGGAAGAAGGGGTGCGTTTGCCCTCTTGACTTCAGTAGAGTCCTCTGTATTCCTGGCCAGCGGTAAACCAGACACAGATTTGCATATGTTTGCTGCCTGACCCCGTCAATCCGCCCATCCATGGGGACTTACCTAAAGGCTTTAGAGCTATTAGTCTGGGTCTTCTCATAAGAAGGTACAGTAGGTAGACTGACTAATGACAAAAAATGGGAGGGGTCAAGGGATTTGTACCGCTGTGACTGTGATCTGTCTCTGAGGAGGAAGGCTGGTGTGTCAGCTACATCTGTTAATAACTGACCAAACTGAGTTAGAATTAAAAACTAAATGGATTTACCTAGCAATTTAGAAGGAAAGTCACTTTAGTAGTTGGTCTACGCCACCTTAAAGAGATGTTGGCTTGGCTGAGCCCTGACTGCAGCATGACTGGGTATCATGGGGAGGTGTGGGCAAGTCATTTTCCCTCTGGATATCCCTCAAAGTCTTTTTTTTAGGGGATATGTTGGCAGACTTGGATAGAGCTGTCTGGAAAAGCCCATAGAACTATGTCAGCAGGTTGTTGGATTATCTGAGCTCATGGCCACGGGACATTTGTTTGGTTGCATTTGCCCTTGGACTAAGAGGTGAAAAGGGCCATCACAAATGGCAACACTGCCGGGTAGGCCAGTGACAGGCACGTGTTACACCAGGCATACTAGAAAAAGGAATTCCAAAGGGTAAGGTGGTCTCTCGTACCTCTACTGACTCTGACTGCTGGGTCAGCTCCAAAGACCAGGCAAAGGAAGAGGTGAGGAGGCTTTTTATATTCGGCTAACATGAAAGACAGGCCAGCCTCTTTCCATTAGTACACTCTTCCACGTAGCATTCTGACATGTAGATATTTTCCATGGCTAATTTTGCCTCATTACGTCTTCGTATTGGCTGATTTAAGTTAATGATGACAGGCTGTCCAGAAGAGACCCACTCCATGGCAATTGCTGCTGAGTGATTACAGAGCTCGCTTTATTTACCCTTTCATCATTCTCCCTTGGATTGCAGACTCTTAGAAGCCGTGGTCATCACTCACCACGGACGGACGAGAATAAATGGAACTAAACTGCTCATTTGTCAGCAGGTTGCAAAAGGTCTTGGATATTTATTCAATTTATTGTAATCAGGTCAAACGAATTTACAACACGAGGCAAACATCAATTCTGAACCTCTTTTAGGAAAGGCTCGTGGGCTTTTCGGTGGCGAACTGAACTCAAACGACTGCCACTTCTCACCCTTGTGATGCGGGGGTCATAGGACAATACAAATATTCTTAAAACAAGACATATACCCACAAGTCAAAAGAGAGCAGAAGAGATGGTCTGAGAGCAATACAGCCTTGGAAGGCCCTAGCTCTAAAAAGTACACACCTGAGCCAAACTGAAACCAATAAAAAGATATCAGGAAAACAGACGTGTTCCTCCCGAAAGATTATGAATCATTACATACTAATGGGCCGGCTAGAAAGAGTTGCTTCATAGTCATAGTAAATTAAGCAGGCTACTGTATGAACGAAGTTAGGATACAAGTCGTTGAGGACAATTTGGGGAGGGCTGGGGCTAACGGCTCCTCTTCCATGCTGTGAAGTCAATACAGAACACTTGCAACTGAACAGTCAACAGCTGCCACCTCAGCGTGTTACTGAGGGATTTCCTAGCAGATACCAAGAGCGGCCACATTAGTGGCAAATAGCGAGATTGGTACTGATGGGGCTGGAAGACGGCTGTTTCCCATAAGAAGTCATTAATAACTGCCTCCCTGCTTAAGCTCTGTGCATATCGAACCTTAATAAAACCAGGAAAGTGCAGTGCAAATTACCCACTGAGATTCACGAATGCAGGAAACCAACTTCACACCAAGTCCAGATGTCAAAATCAAGCAGACTGCGGTACATTTTCTCTCATTATGAACTGCCTTTAGCATCTGGACTGTGGACAGACTTCAGCCCCAGATTAAGATGTAACATGTTACAAAACTGGTTTCCTGGCTACAGATCGGGTGAACCTGGAATATAGGAAGAGGGCATCAAGAATAATCTCTTTCTCCTTGAGAGGGAACTCGGGGAAGGCACACCCCCAAACCTTCCACAGCTCTGCCGGGGATAGGAGGAAAGCTCCATTGGGGACTCTCATCCTTTCTGCCGAGCTTTCTGATCCCACCATTCACTGACAATGACCATCTCTGACTCTGCATCCAGGGAGGGCAAGGGCTTACTTCATGCAACATGCACAACATCTATATAGTAGGTTAGGGCTTGCCCTCGTTTACCAGCTCTCAGAGCTTGGCAAGACTGGGCCAGTAGAATTGGGGGAGAATGAGGATCTAAACCCAGGAAGCCTGGGTTCTAAGTCTCTGCACCTGAAAACTGTGCTATTCATTACCCCACAGGAGGCAAGGCTGAAACCAGATGCCCCCTTGCCACTCCTCTAGGGAGGGCGTTCCCTTGCTCCATTACTTTCAGCTGCTAGGACAAGAGTATTAGAAATGTAGCTACAAGGGAACGTACAAGACAAGACGGCACTGGCCGCAGTTAAATTTAGAAATCAAGTATTTTAAGGAGAGGCGTGACAAACGGTCAAAGCATGCAGACTGCAGGTCTGGATGTGGATGTACTAGGAGAGAGCGAGAGAGAGAGAGAGAGAGAGAGAGAGAGAGAGAGAGAGAGAGAGAGAGAGAGAGAGAGAGGATTCAGTGCGACAAGAGTATTAGAAATGTAGCTACAAGGGAACGTACAAGACAAGACGGCACTGGCCGCAGTTAAATTTAGAAATCAAGTATTTTAAGGAGAGGCGTGACAAACGGTCAAAGCATGCAGACTGCAGGTCTGGATGTGGATGTACTAGGAGAGAGTGAGAGAGAGAGAGAGAGAGAGAGAGAGAGAGAGAGAGAGAGAGAGAGAGAGAGAGGATTCAGTGCATGCTGAAACTACTGGTCCATTTGTCCACTTCTCAAAAGGAAAACCCCTGCCATTGCTTGGTATTTGTTCCATTTTCCATTACCGTGGATCCATGACCCCTGTAGAGTTCACACAATTCCCTTTGCTTCTCATTGGAAGATGGAGGCAGGGCCCACCTGGCTCACACGCTGAGCATACTTATTGGTGGAGCTGGACCTGTCCGTATCCCTGAGCCAAAAAGGTCCCGTGCATCTGTCTGCAGGTGTCACCCAACCCAGAGCAGGCTGACAAGCAGACAGCTCTGCTTTTGTCACACAAGGACTGACAGGAGGCACCACAAGTCATCCTGGTGAAGTGACCAGCACAGGGGTCCTGGGAGGAAACCAGAGAGTCATTCTACCCCTGCCCCCATTAATCAGTGTCACAGACAGTGGGACTCGCCGAAAGCAAACACCTCCGCAATCCAGCCTGAGGCTCGGCCCCACCCCCGTAGCTCTAGGAGCCCCTCCCAGCTGAAATTTCATCTTGATATTTCCTTGCTATTTCTGCAGTACATGTCACACATTCTCAACTGAATATGCAGCTTCAATTTCCTTACCACAATTCCATTTTATTTCAGAGTGGTGGGAATGAGAAAAAGAAACCTACGCGTCCCAAACAGAGAGAAACATCCTTCTCTCTTTTAGGATTCTGGATTCTTTAAAGAAGTTAAAAGTAATTGTTTACAACAAAACTATGCCTTCTGTATATGGATATACATTATAACTCTCAACACAGATTTCATATATATGTAATATATATATACATAATAGACACAGTATCTTTGGAAATATAAGATATATGTGCATTTAATTCAATATAATAATATAATGTGTATGGCCAACTTTCCTTGATGACTAATATGGCATGTCAGACACATTTAAAAAGTCAAATCCTCTTTCCTTATTAGTGCTTTTCTTTTTTTTAAAAATAAAACTATCAAGGCAGATGAAACAACACAATAATCGCACAACATGAAGTTGCAATTGTCTTAGAGAAATGCTATTTCACACAAACTTCATGGTACAAAGATTAAAAAGGCCACAAGACGGTTTTGTTCCAAGCTTCTGAGCTGACACAATTTCCACAGCCAATTCCTATCTCAGAAAACAGCCACACAGTCTGGAGTTGGGATGGGGCTCCGGGATACTTCGGAACAGTGAGAAGACACCAGCACTCATGTCTGGACAGAAGAGGGACAGGTGTGGACTTTTCTTCTGCCAGGAAGTCTTGATGCTACCAAATGTCGACTCTTCAGATTCATTCCAGAATATTTCAGCACTGGGAAAACCATCAGAATCGGAATGGCTTCGCTTTCTAGAAGTTTGCTACGCCACAATTTTCAAAACACATGACCTTCTGAATATTTCTTTTTCTATTTTAAAATTTGTGAGTGTGTCTTCCTCTGTCACTAGCCACCTTACTTTTAAAGACAGCATCTCTCACTGAAACGGGAGCTCATTAAGAGGCTGGACTGGCTAGCAGCTGGTCCCCTGGTGTACTCCCTTCTCTTCTTCCCAGGACTGGGTTAAGGGCATGTGCTGCCTACCTGTGCTTTTGACCTGGGTTTGGGTACCCAAGCTCAGGTTCTCATACTTAAGCAGCAGACACTCTGCCCACTGAGCCATTTCTCCAGCCAATAAACTTTGGCTTATTTATTGATCTTCATAATGGGAACATAAAATGAACTCATTTAATTTTTTCCTAACTCATTTTGAGCTCTAGTTTTATACAAGGAAAACACTGACAGTCAGTAAGCTGCTGCCTGCGATATATTTAAGTAAAGAGGCCACCTCAGAACGGTGGGCACAGAGAATGATCTTTTGATTGCTCCCCATCGAGCATGCTGAAGGATAGATGTGGCCGTTCATAGTGACCTGGGTGTCCCAGAGGTTAAGAAGGGCCTTCTCCATCTCTTACGACATTATGTGCCATAGTTTTTTTTTTTTTTGTGACAAATGTAAGGCATTGCCTGATATTTCAGCGTTCACCCACATGCCAGGGGGCACATCGTTTGCTCTGCTGCAGCAAAGAAGACAATGCTAGGCTATAAAGCTATTTCCTGCTGTGCTCCTGGGACCCTTTGCCCATGCATGGACCAGGTATAGGGACATCTGTCGTCACAGTCAGACACTGATGTGCCAACACTTAGCTCAGTATTTGTTAGCACTAGTTACTTGATACAAGCGTCTTGAATAAAAGTAGCATGTTTAGGGTACCTTCATTAACCCACATGTGCTAAATGAAAGGAACAGAAAGGCAAGTGTTGCACATGGGGAGGTGACACTGGAAACATTTTTGGGACATTGGGGAAGTGAGGCAGAGAGCAGAAGGAAGACAAAAATAATCTACGGTAGTGGGCAAGTGAGGCTCAGTCCCAGAGGGAGGTAGGCAGAGATAGAGCAGCTGGGCTACTTAGCCACTGACTCTATCAGCTACTCAAGAGTTCAATTTCCTGGTACTTTTTAAAAAAGTTATTTACTTATTATATATACAATGTTCTGCCTGCATGTGTTCCTGCAGGCCAGAAGTTGGCACCAGATCTTATTACAGGTGGTTGTGAGCCACCATGTGGTTGCTGGGAATTGAACTCAGGACCTCTGGAAGAACAATCAGTGCTCTTAACCACTGAGCCATCTCTCCACCCCCCTCCTGATACTTTTTAACCCAGAAGGGCAGAAAACACAAGCCTCGGTGGCAGGGAAGAACAAAAGAAATGAAGTGGGAAATCAGGCCAAAGAAATGGAACTGGTATAGGTAAGGGGGCATGGGTGGAACATTGGCTGTGGCTAGATCTCTTCTAACTGAGAATATGAATTTATACAATAATCCAATGAACACACACACACACACACACACACACACACACACACACACACACCTCTGCAAGTTTCTTTACAAGCAGAGTTAAGCGTTCGGAGTCAGGCTGGATGGGGAAAGAGGCTGGAGGTATCTGCAAGAACTACTGCACCATGAAAGCATCCTCATTCCTACGGTTGACTGTGTCTACTGCAGTTGCCCTAGTGAGCTCATGGATAATGAGATGAAATGCTGGACATGAGTGGTTAGTAAAACCATGTACGTAATTTTTTTCTCATCAAAGTTCATCCATCTCCTCGTCTACCTTTTGGATATGGAAGCCTTGAGACCAGACTCCTTAGCTGTCAGTGTCTGGTGATTTATTGTTGGTGTTGGCAGTCACCCCTCAAGACTACCACAGAACCACTAGAACCCAAGTCTTACTAGCACAGTATATGCACTTACAGTGTTGGCAGAAGGACAGGGACTACCTGAGTTAGAGTCACAGACAAAATCAAAAATACAGAAAGTAAGCAACTAGGGAGGGAAGCACAGCCCTCTAGCCCTCGATCCACACAGTAGGGTCTGGACATGACGCACTGGGCATAGAAACTAATGAGGGTCTTCAGACTGGAGAATGGCTCTCTCTCTCTCTCTCTCTCTCTCTCTCTCTCTCTCTCTCTCTCTCTGTCTCTGTCTCTGTCTCTGTCTCTCTCTCTCTCTCTCTCTCTCTCTCTCTCTCTCTCTCTCTCTCTGTGTGTGTTTAGGAAAAATGACACTACAAATAGGAGGTCCTTACTTCATCTATTGTAGGTCCCCATCCTGTTGAGGAGGCGCCCCTTTTTACTATGTATAGAACTATGTAAAAAAAAAAAATCATTACTCTTTTTTAACTTACTTCCATTAAAAAGAGAACAGGAAAGATTCAGACTAGAACTTATTTAAAAATGGGCACCCTTCAAGTTAGCAGCAGATATATGTGATGTGGTAAATGCATTCTCATTTACATAATATAATGGGACAAGCTCAAGCTTGAGGGATCATTTTGGTGCCCTGATCTGTAAGAGGTCATCACAGGGGCTGATCTCCAAGATGGCATGCAGCTTCTATGCATTCAAAGTGGGGCAAATGGGATATTCATCCAGACCATGTGACTTCAGTAATCAGAGGCTGGACCACATACAGGATGGGAATATAAGCTTCTGGAAAAAAGGTCCTCCCTCAAATGATAAACATTGTTACATTAGCATTCACTGTCTACTACATTTTCAGGTTAGAGGAAGGGCTTTCCCTTGTGTTAGAGAGTGGATAAAGGAATCCTGGAGTCCCTAAAGTCCTCTTACCTCTAACTGTTCTTAAAATTAAGAGCCTAGAACAAATGAAACCAAAAGAGGAGAACCAGCTGTTTTTCAAAATACAAGTTGGACATGGATTTGGATTTGGAAGCTTCCATTCCATACCTGGAAAAGCCCAAGGTTCTCTGATTTTACGGCTTAAAGCAGCAGAAGAGGGATTTGTGTATATTTACAATAGTGTTTGCAAAAGACAGGCTTGTTGCCATGTTAGTAGCCAATCTGCCTTGAAATGGAGTCTGTGTTTAAATACTAAACGTGGCTGATCCCAATGCTCAGCCCAAACTCATCTGGATATTTGGTGGGGGCTCTGTGTGAGAGGGAGGCAGCTACCCATTCTCCCTGGGGTGAGGATTCAGGCTGTGTTCCTCCTTTAGAGGTGTATGGTGATATTTTTATACTAAACCATACCAGTTGCTGTGTCTGTGGCTCATCTGGCTCCAGTTGATTTGCAGCCAATCTATTTTAAGTATTGTTTATGACTCAGGGTGGGGAGAGCAGGTGATGCTCCTGAATCAGTCCTGCAGCCAGGATGAATTGGACACAAGGGTATTTCATGAAGTGTGCTCGGAAGATATTAACCCTTCACATGAAACGAATCAAGAATGAAAACACAGCGGCGCACCAGCAACATCCAGACTTGGTCTGTATTAAATAATTAGGCAGAAAGTTGAGGAAACTGGGTGAATAGTGCAACCAATAAATAACCCAGCTATGAAACACCCCTAAACAAAACCCAAATGTAAAACTAGAACAATAAACAATAACAACAAGCCAAAACCAAAACCAAAAATCCCTCCCCTAAAGATCTGAATGGTTTTAAAATAAAAACACAGAGACAGGATAATATCTAAATATTGTTGACCATTTTCCAGCTTCCAGCTGAAGGCCATATAAGCAGAGAATAGCTATCATCTTAGCTTCCTACACGACGGTCACTGCAATCAATGGCAGGGGGAAAGTCTGGCAATAGGAGTAAGTGTTTTCTATTAGAATTCACTGAAGGACCTGAGAGAAGGAGCATGGGATCCCAAGGCATTGTCTTTCCCTTCTCTCATCCTATCACTTTTGAAAGCATGTGCCTGGATGTGGTGTTATTTTGTTTGTGTTTTAACGAATAAAGCTTGCCTGAAGATCAGAGTGCAGAGCTAGCCACACCAGTTAGTCACAGAGGCCAAATAGGATAGAGGAATAAGCTAGAGCATCGAAATATGTTTGTCTTCAAACAAACAAATGAATAAATAAAAACACCCCAAACCCACTTATATTTATACTCAGATTACCTGTAATCCTGGAAACAAAATGAACATAAATTGAATTTTCATAATTTTTTCCTGGTTCTATGTAATTTTTAAGTTAAAAGTCCACTGCAGCCCATCACGGTGGCACACATATTTAATCTCAGCACTTGGGAGGCAGAAACAGAGGATCTCTGTGAGTGTAAGGGCAGCCTCATCTACACAGCGAGTTCCAGGAAAGTCAGAGCTAATGTAGAGAGACCCCGCCTCAGAAAAACACACACACACACAAATACAAACAAACAAAAAGTCCACTGAAATGCATAGGTTTAATACAACATAAATGTCAAAAATAAATTTCTATTAAAACATGTACGATTATGATTAGAAAAACCTCAAGTGGCTGAAGAGATGGTCCAGTTTCTAAGAGCATGGAGAAGAGGAACAGAGTCTTTTTTTTTCTTTTTTTCGAGACAGGGTTTCTCTGTGGCTTTGGAGCCTGTCCTGGAACTAGCTCTTGTAGACCAGGCTGATCTCGAACTCACAGAGATCTGCCTGCCTCTGCCTCCCGAGTGCTGGGATTAAAGGTGTGCGCCACCATCGCCGGGCGGAACAGAGTCTTTTTGCAGAGAACCAGAGTCCAGGTTCCCCCAGACACCTGCAGCATGTGCATATACTCCTACACAGACAAACATGCATAAACATAATTAAAATATAAAAAAAAACAAAACACTTTAAGAAGTAAAAGGGATTCAAACTGAGTCTAACAAGAGCAACAGTCCTCCTGTCCCACCAAGTCTTCCTCATAGTGAATAACCACTCTCAGCATTGTTTCAGTGATTTTAGGTATCACCAAACTAAGTAAATATCATTTCTTTCTATCTCATTTTCTCATTGAAGAGGATGAGGAAGTGTCGTGCAGTGCTATCAGGTTTGAGGCATGATGGCAGTACCAGGGAACACAAGGACAGAGGCCAGAAAACTTAACACAAGGGATATCCCATCAGTAACAGTTACGAGTTGTCTGGCCTTGCGACAGCTATTATTTCATGTCTTGGTATCACATTTTCCTCATTTACAAAACAGGAATAATGATATTAACAGCTCCCCCAACAAGGGCTATTCTGAGGATCAAGAGTGACGACATCTCATAGTTTCAGAACATTGTACAGCATGTCATGTCTATATAACAAGTCATATCCATCACCTCTGATTCTCCTCTCTCTCTTCCTTCTTCCTTCCTTGGACGTTTAAAATTTATTCCTAAGGGTCATCTTGAGGATTTTATTCTTATATTAAAAATGAATTTGACATATTTAAAACGAAATGGTAATTGGAGTTCTACAGTGAAATACACCTGCTTCTTAATTAACCTTTCCAGAGGCCCAGAACTATATATACACTTGTAATTATTTTCATTTTGGGGATATTATAGTTCTAATTTATATATGACAAATCAAAAAATCTTAATGACTCCCAATTTAGCTCCTTCAGCAATCTATTGAGTCCTACCATGATATTACTTTCTACTTTCTCTTATACTTGTAGTATTTGACAGTCATGGTTACTATGGCTACAATACATTTGATGGTTCTTCTATTTCACATTCCATTAATCTGGAATCTCTCTCTCTCTCTCTCTCTCTCTCTCTCTCTCTCTCTTTCTCTCTAATCTTTTGCTATTATATTATCGCTTCTTCTTTCTTTTTTTCTCATGGGAGAGATGTAGGGAGAGACTGTCCATTTTCTGGCTGCCCAGACCCCCATCCCCAAAATCACACAAAACTATATTAATTACAACACTGCTTGACCTATTAGCTCAGGCTTCTTATTGGCTAGCTCTTACATCTTAAATTAACCCATTTCTATTACTCTGTGTATCACCACGAGGTTGTGGCCTACCAGTAAGTTTCTAGGGCGTCTGCTCCTTCGGTGTTTACATGGTGTCTCCTTGATTCCACCTACTTACTCTCTTTATATATCTCTGTTTGGATTTCTTGCCTAGCTTTACTCTGCTAAGCCATTGGCCAAAACAGCTTTATTTATCAATCAATAAAAGCAACACACACACACACACACACACACACACACACACACACACACACAGAAGAACATCCCACATCACTTTCCATTTTCTGACTAATTAAAAAGGAAGGTTTTAACTTTAACATAGCAAAATTACAAAATTACATATAACAAAACAGGTATCAAGCAAGAATTACAGCTACAATATTTCTTTTTTTTTCTTTTTTTTTACAATATTTCTTTGTGAGTCTAAAGTTTCATATCTAATTTATCTTTGATTATAACTAAGGAAAACTATAACTATGTCTTCAACTCCATCAAGACCCCATAAGGATATAACATTACCTAAGTAAACAGGAAGTGCATTGTAAGCAACTTCCAAAACTCTAGAATTGACAGAGATATCTTGCTGCCTGAACAGTCACCCAAAGTTCTGCATTGGTGCATCCATCTTCAGCCTACAGGGCAATAGAATCTGGCAGACTTTTCCGTGAAACAGAAGATTTGAAAATCTGTTCTGCCTTGTAATAGAAAAGTTTATCAGTTGTTTTCTTCTGTGTCCTGTAGAATGTCTGGTATTTATTTATTTACTTACTTACTTATTTATTTATTTGTTGTGAAGCAGGAACCCTGAAGGACCACCCTGTCTTTTGGAAAGTTTAGCAGTCACTTTTCTGTGGGTCCTGCATGTCCAGTTTATACAGTATATTATAAGGCTGCCCAGGTAAGATCAGTTTCTTGCCCAAATGGCTAGCCTTGTCACATTAAAGGCAAATTCCATAACAAGTGTTTTCAATGCTTATCAACCTCGCTGAACTAATTGATGTTGTCAGAAGCAGATATATCTCACTTTTGAGAAACGTCTAAGTTCTTAAAACATTTTAAATGCCATATTTTGTAAATCTTTGTAATGTGTGAAGAGTATCTGTCCATCTGAAACATATCTCTGTATATCTAGAAAACCTAACTAACATGACTACAAGTTTGACTATTTTAAATGACTATCTATGAATCTATATTTCTTAACTATACATCACATTTTTAAATGAGCTGCACAAACAATACATTAAGCAAGAGTAGAAATATATATATACACAGTGTAACAAAATCAACCTTAAATTGGTATCAATAGGCTGAGACACTAGGCGAGGCTTGAGCATATATGAGACCTGAAATCCTGCCTCCCCAGTGGCACACTTCCTCCAACAGGACTACACTTATTCCAACAAGGTCACACCTCCTAAGAGTGCCTTTCTGGGCCATTTTCTTTCAAACCATCACATCTACTAATTGACTTTTCAGTAAAAGTTTTGAAGTTCAGCTTAAAATGAACTAGGCTATAAAATGCACCCACATAAAACCTGTACGTAACGAGTCAGAAAAATGTAGTGTATCCCTGTGTTTGTGCTCTCAGCATAACAGAGAACGTCTCTTCCTATCTAACCACGGCCCTAATTTCAGTCCCACAGAGCTGTCTCACTCGTCCAGGGCTTCACACAAGTGGGGTGCACGGGGGTCACTTGTCCCATTCTGTTTCTTTCACTGCATCTCTGACCTTCATCTACGCTGTTGTTTGGGACAATGTCCCCTTTTACCGCAGAGCTGTGTCTTCTATTTGGTCACCTATTTACTGGCTAATGGATACTTCAGGTGGCAGCAGTTTGGACAAATGGCTATCAACATCACGAAATAAAGCTTTCAAAATAACTTTTATTGAATGTATTGACGATTTCATTCATGAATAAAGTGCCTTTTGATTACTGGGACTCCTCCAGCCTCTCTGATCTTCTCCCGCCTACCCCCATCTATCCCCTCACTGATATCTTTTGTTTTTGTTTTTGCTTTTTTAGATCCGTTGGGTTAAACCAGAATCTTCTGTGTGACTTGGCACCAACATTGGAATCTGGATCTTGGTGAGCTCATCAGTGAATACACAACTGAGGATAATGAGGTCTCTTTTCCCAGAATCCTCAGTAGCCAGTAGTTCAGCAGGGATGGGTAAGACCCCATGATCTCCTTCCTGACCCATGCCTGGCTGCTGACAGGAGAAGCCTGCTACACAACAGAGAATTCCTGCTTGCCACTGTAAAGCCCATCAAGACCTTGTGGCTGAGGAGGCCTTAGGCCCTAGGAATGAGCTTATTACTGTTGCTTAGTGAAATTGTTAGGGCTCCGAGTGGCCTTTTAAATATTTATGTTTATAGCCATAGACAATGGTATTCCCAGCTTTAACTAGAGATACTTATACTTCTCTTTGTAAAGAAAGTAGGCAAATGCAGAGACACTTGGCTGCTCAAGGTGGAATGATTTTTTTTTTTTCAGGGACACTATTAGGATGCTTTAGATCCATATTTTAAAAAAATTCCCCTGTTTCTCTGTAAGAGGACTGGAACCTCCCCAGCAGAATTTCTGGAACCAGCTGGGCAACTGAAATGTATAAACGAATATCTTTTTTCTCGGTTTCTTTTTTTTTTTTCCAAAACATAAAACTCTGGCTTCCAGGAGTTTCGGGGAAGGAGCTAAGCATATCAAACGTGTCCTGTGAAAATCAAAGCCCGGATTGCTGAACTGGAAAATGTGACGCAGGAGTCCCCTGGTAATCAGCATTTCAAAGAGATAGGCAGCCTCCTTTAAACAGCATCTAAACAGGGCCATAGAGCAAGGGACTGAAATGCTTCCCCTTTGACTGTGATGTTTCCGCCTTTAGGAATGGCCATGCCTGTAAAAGCAGATGCTGAGTTGGGAACTTGAAAGGAAGTGGAAGGCACAGGAAGCCTTTTCTCCTCTTTATAAATACACGAACTGTTCTACAGCAGATAGAGACGGTGCGGGAGTGGATTGGACAACTTCCTTCAAAAACAATAGCAGCAGCGTTTAATGAATTTGAACGCTAGGGCTTCTAAAGATGGTTCCCTGTGTGCTTTAACTAATGTAACGCTCATGCAGTTCTTCTGAGATGTGTGCTTGCTGTCCAGCTCAACTGTATTCCCTCGGAACTCAGAGTGCAGTCTTGACCCTGGAACCTCACAGGGTAGCTGTATTTGGAGACGAGGTCTTGACATAGGTAATGGGATGAACTGTGGTCCTTCGAATGACTGCAACTCACAGACTGCTATCTCTGGAAGAAATGGAGCTTAGGATTCAAAGTTATTCAAAGGACACCAGTGGTTACACCTGGACATGGCGGCCACCACCCCCCTAGAAGAAGAGACCTCCGAAAAAACACACCCCTCAACACTCTGACAAAGCTTTCCAGCCTTCCAAACTGAGGAAAAGAACAACAAAGCCTTGTGCTCGTTAAGCCACCACACCTGTGCCATTTCGTTCCGCTGGCCCTAGCTGACTGTAACAATGAATCATAGTATCATGATCTCTGTTTCACAGATGAGGGACATGGAAGATACAGCGAATGGCTGGAACTGCATGGCCAATACCTGAGCCAGTTGAAGGACACTAAAACCAAGGCTCTAAACCAGTGGTTCTCAACCTGTGGGTCAGGACCCCTTTAGGGGTTGAACCTCTCTTTCACAGAAGTTGCCTAAGATCATCAGAAAACATAAATATTTACAAAATTACAGTTATGAAGTAGCAAAGAAAATAATCTTATGGTTGGGGTCACCGCAGCGTGAGGAATTGTATTAAAGGGTCATAGCATTAGGAAGGTTGAGAACCGCTGCTACGAACAGATAAAAATCCCTTACTCACTCCACCCATTTAAATGGGAAGCATGTCCCTAGCTCATGTGCACTCACACCCCATTGTGAAGATAATCTGCTGGGCAGGCAGTCTGCATGGCTCAGCTAGCAAGCAGAGTCCATGAAGGTGTAGATAAGGATGAATGTCTGTGAAGGATTGTCTGAGATGGGTTTACCACCACACCAGACCTATTGTCAAGGATGCCTAACCCATGACACGATTGCTCCTTGTCCCTGATATGGGGCTCAGTGGTGATGGGCAGGGTCTGTCTGATCTGGGACAGTCAGCTAAACTTGTGACCCTAGAAGCCGAGGATATGTTAGTTTCATGGCGAGAAGCACTTTGCAGAAAACCCTAAATAGCCATCCTTAAAAGGGATAGGAACAAGGGCCAGAGGGAGAGGCAGGAGATGTGAGATGGAGGCTCAGGTGATAGGAGGAAGGGCCCCATGCTCGAGGAACCTCGGTGGCCTCTAGGAGCTGAGAAAAGCAGGGTCCTCTGTTGCTTCAAGAAGAAACTCAGCCTTTCTAGCATCTTGGGGTTTGACTTTTAACCTCCAGGACTGTCAGAAAATCAACACGGGTTGTTTGAAGCGATTAATCTTTTAGTAATGTGTGGCAGAGGTGAAGAGAAAGTCCCACACCTGTCCTGCTGTGGAGGTCATGCCAGGGACCACATGCTGCTGAGCCCCACCAGCTTCAGGCTGACAGATGCTCTGAGTCCTGGAATAAAAATATCCTGTTGTCCCAAGACCTAGTGGGGCCCTGAAGCCCTGCACTTGAGGCTATGTGCCCGGTATGCTGTGTCTTTAATGGGTCCACCCCATGGTCTAACTGTCCCCACAGTCTTGATAGGTAACACGTGGCTATCTTAGTTTTCAAAAAGGGATGGAAGCTTAGGACATGTATCTCCAGGTCCCACAGCTGAGGGGGACAGAGGGATACCCAGGGTCATATTTGCCAAAGTCCGGAGCCACTGTTTTCAAAAGCTTAAAGAAATATTAGGGTAAAGGTTGGAGAGAGGGGCTCAGCAGTGAGGCATGCATGCTGCTCTTGCAAAGGACGGGCATTCCATTCCCAGACTCATGACAGGCAGTTCACCACTACCTGCAACTCCAGCTCCAAGGGACCCGATGCCTCTGGCATCCAGGGGCATCTGTGTGCACATGCACAAGTGTATGTGCGTTTACACACACAGACCCACACGCTTACACATCACTTAAACTAAAATAGATCTTAAAAATTGATACATGATTTACCACCTTAACTATTTTAAGCATGTGGTTGCCACCAAATACATAGATATGTATTTATTCATACATATTATACATATATGGATATAAATATTTTCCTTTTAAATTTGCTTTAAACTTGTTCATACAAGTATTTATTGCCTGTTGAACACGCTCTCTCACTCACCCACCCTCCCCTCTCATGCCCTCCTCCTGTTACTCCTGTTTCCCCAGACGGCATCATTTCTGCTTTCTTGTCATCTGTACATCCCTGGTCTTATATATCTCTATAAAAATCTAGAAATCACAAATGAATGAAAACATGCAACATTGGTCTTTCTGAGACTAATTGTAATCTCCAGCTTCATCCACTTTCCTGTCAGTGACATCACTCCATTCTTCTTTATGGTGGACAAGAATTTCACTATGCATACATACCGCAGTTTCTTTACCCACCATCCCTCTGTTGACGGACATCCAGCTTGGTTCTGTAACTGGGCGACTGTGAAACATGCCGCGGTTAACATCAAAGGCGCTGAAAAGCATGGCCATTCATTTGATGCTTTAGTGGGTGACTCTTTCTTACAAGGACGTCTGCCATCAGTAACCATTGTTACCATCATTGCCATCTGTTTAACCAGAACTCCCCACTTGCCACTTGCCCCATGTCCCAACAACCTAGTGACTCTGTCTCTAACCTTGATTGGCCTAGGTGCCCCATGTAAGTAGAAACAAGCAGTATTGGACCTTCCATACCTGCCATTTTTTATTCAGCAAAATGGCTCCCAAAGTCCTCCATGCATGGAACCCAAGCTTGTAACATCTGCGCTCCCCCATTCACCCTCAAGGGAGCGTTAGCCTGGGTTAGGGTGGCAGTCATATCTTACAGGACGTCTCAGCATCTGCACCCCAGATTTACAAAAGTGTGGCATTCCTGCTTGGTCTTCAACAATACTGTAATGCTGAGTTAGGAGAACAAAGTGTGGACAGACAGTCCCTGCACTGCCGTGGAGAAGCTTAATAATTACAAGAGAATGACAGGCATGTGCAAAATTCTTCTAAAATTTATTCTCCATCGCTTACATAATCTTCCTTTATACACAGCACACCAACACACAGAACGCTGCTTCCTGCACACTCCGTTTCCATCTGCCCTTCCCGATCATGAAAAGGCGATGGGGGAGTATTACCACTCTACAAACGGAAAGTCACTATGTCTTGGCTTTAGTTTAAATATTCTATGACGGGCATGTCCCCGGGAGACTCTGTAAAACAACATTTTGAATCATCACTCTCAATATGTTTAAAGTCATTGGCATCTGTATTTCACACACACACACACTGACATGGTCATGCCAATTATGTTCTACATAATGCTGGGGTTGTTCATGTAATTGCTTTCATTCCTAGGCAGCTAGTATGTTGCTTCCCTACACTGGCAGCTCTAGGGCCAGAATGAACTTCTACCTATCATGGGTTTTTAGAGCACCCCCACGGAGTCCTATCCCTTCTTGCTGTTCTGGGGGTGGAAGCATTCCTTGAGGCATGCCTCCTTGGCTCACCTATGGACTATGGACAGCCAGTCCTTTCCCACCGTAGCCCAATCTGACACTTAAAATCCTTTTGACATAATGTAATTTATGTGTGAGCTATGAAAACTATGCTAAATAAGAATACAGTGTTATATATTACTGGGTCAAATGAAACGCGGTGGCGGTCATCTAGTTGCAGGAAAGGACACGCTGCTTTTGGAGAAAATGGGGAGACATATTTTCCTAAGGTCTCGGTTCTAATTTAGAGTTAGAATTTATACTTTTTTACTTTCTCAAATGGTCTTGATCCTAACTTGTTATTTCTTCTCGTCATCAGAGCCTCTTTCTGAATATAGATCAGCTGGCTATTGTAAGTGGCAAAGAAGCTGAGGATTCTGGACATTTATTGTCTACCAAATTCTCTGGTCATTTAGATAATTAAAATCAAATATGGTGGAGCACTGGCTTCTGTTCACCACACACCTATGGATACTCAACATATTGCGATCATCAAACAGGAACATTCTATGGCATAAGCTGTCTTAGTCTTGTTCTCCAGCCCTGTCAGATGCTCAACCCCAACTGCCTCCTCTAGCTCCAGCTGGATAACTTCAACATACAGAAGAGACCCTTGTGTGAGTTATAAACCAAGAGGCTTTCCACAGTTTTGTGTTACACAATGAACTTCTGATATCATTTACCAGTAATTTCTAGTTAGTTTTGCCCCAATATGTTCTTAGGTTATTTGCCTGAGTTAAAGGATATGTGCTGACAATAGAATCTGATGGGGCTATATATCTGTGTGTGCAGTTTCATAATTGCCAACCTTCATGGTGCTGTTGAGTACACCTGGGTCAACCCGAAGGGCCCCATTAGCATCCGTTGGCAAACAAACTCTCAGCCTTATCTCAGAAACTCTTTACAACTTTCATTTTTTTTTTTTAGGAGAGTTTTGCTGCAGACTATTCCCAACTGGCAATTTCTTTTATTCCTTTGAATATCTTATCCCACTCCTTTCTAATGTACAAGGCTCTGTGAGAAATAATCCACCAGCAGGCTCACGGAAGGGCCCCTGGATACGATGAGTCACGTTTTGCCTATTGCTTGAAAGAGTCTTTGTTTTAACTTTAAAAAGTTTTTATTTAATAATAAATTTCATTTTATTTTATTCAGAACTCTAAATAAACCCATTCAGATTTTGACACGTATTGAGTTTCATTTTCATACAAAACATGGAGGATTAAGGAATATTTGATAATTAAAAATTTGGTAATTTAAACTCTGATGCAAAATTTGTCATCCCTTATGCTGTATCTCATGGTGTATAACACCCTCAACAACTCCAGTGTTTCTCTGTGGCCACTCAGCTTCCTATCACAGATACAAAACACAAGAGGAGAGTCAATTGGAAGATTTTTTTTTGGCTCATGGGTTTAGAGAGTTCACTCTATGGCCACTATCCCCCTTTCTGTGGGTCTTTGACAAAGCAAAACACAATAGGGGGAGAGGTGATAGGGCGAAGTTTAGTTAGGGCTTTATCACTGTGAAGAGATACCATTGCCATGGCAACTCTGAAAGGAAAACATAATTGGGGTTGGCTTACAATTTCAGACATTTAGTCCATTATCATCCTGGTGGCGAGCATGGTAGTATGCAGGCAGATATGGTGTTGGAGAAGGAACTAAGAGTTATACAACTGGATATGATGGCAACCAAAGAGACCTGTGTCCCAGACTGGATGTACTTGTGCACATGAGGCTTCAAAGCCTGCCCCCACATGACATACTTGCTACTCCAACAAGGCCATACCTCCTAATAGTGTCACTTCTCATGGGCCAAGCATTCAAACACATCCGTCTATGGGGGTATTACCTATTCAGACCACCAGAGAGCAGAAAGAGAGCAGACGGGACTGAGGACTGAATATCATTTTTAAAGCACACCAGGGTATATGACGACTTCATTTCCTCTGAATGGGACACAAGCCAAAGAGTCACAAACCTAGTAGTATCAATAGCTGGGGTCGAGCCCTTCTGAAAATGGCAGCAAGTAACCTCACAGATCACAGTGGCTGGTATGTAGTTCAGTTGGTGGAGTCCTTGCCAACCATGTACGAATCATCACCTTACTGCCTCATTGCTGCAATTCAGACTTAGGGGCTTAGCATGCTAGTCAAGTGCTCTGCCACTGAGCTACATCTCAGCCCTCATCGGATTAGTTATGTAACAGTTAATTGTTCAAACTTCCAAAATTTGTATCTACACTTCCTCAAATTTGAAAGCAATTAGGATAGTATTCAAATTCTCACTTTGATTTTTCTAAAATGCATATATCGGTGCATTTGATATCTTGGAAGTCTCAGATTTTCTTCATTCTTTTCCCTTTTGTATGGTACCTGGATTGAACCTAGAGTCTCACACATGTTAGGCAAGCACTCTACCACTGAGCTATATCCCAAATGCTGTTTTTAAACTCTTATTTTTATTGTTTTTACTGAGTTACACATTTTCTCCCCTCCCCTCTTTTCCTCCCCTCTTCCCTTCTATCCTATCCCATGACCCCTCCCCTATGTTCCCAATTTACTCAGGAGATCTTGTCTTTTTCACCTTCCTATGTAGATCTGTGTATGTCTCTCTTAGGATCCTCCCCCCCCTTTTTTTTGTCTAGTTTCCCTTGGGGTTGTGAACTGTAGGCTGGTTTTTCTTTGCTTTATGTCTAAAAGTCACTTATGAGTGAATGCATATTATATTTGTCTTTCTGGGTCTGGGTTACCTCACTTATTTTTTTTTCTAGATCCATCCATTTGCCTGCAAATTTAAAGATGTCATTATTTTTTTTTTACTACTGTGTAGTAATCCATTGTGTAAATGTACCACATTTTCTTTAACCATTCTTTGGTTGTATACTCTTATCGTTTTTTTTTGAATTTTCGAGACAAAAATACTCTTATTTTTGAGATGACAGTGTTTTACTAAACTCATGAGTCTTGGACTTGCTCTGCGTAGAGCTGAGTCTTGAACTTGCCATCCTCCTGCCTTGGTCTCCCCAGAAGCTTGGATTACAGGCTTGTGCTACCAGGTTTCTTTTTCCCCTTTTGCTCCTCTAGTTCCATGGTCTCGAATGATCTTTTTCTGCTAAAAACAACCTCCTATTGATTCCCTCCGGGAAAATATATATTCATACATGGTTTGTCTCTTCTGGGTCACATCATTTTCTTCCCTTTGTTGACTCCTGCATTCTCTTCCCAGGATCCATTTCTGAGATTTGTTTTGTTCCTTTGGCTGGGTTACATTTTGAATTTTTAAAATTATTTTTTAACGTTTTGTTGGGATTCAGACATTGAAACAAGGCTGCTTGTTCCCAGGCTGGGGGCTATCTTCACCAAGGGGACCATGCTCATCAACCGCCCTCAGAAGAGATTCTGCAGGCCTCTTGCATCTTCTCTGAGCCATTTGCACAGTTTAGCCTGTTTCTACTGAAGAGCTCCCTCTGGTGTCAGCTGGGATAATATAATCTCTGGCACTGAGGACAATGAAAGGGGTTGCCTGCCACATTATTCTCAGAGATCCACAAGCACCATAGCAAGCTGCCATCTTTCTTCTTCGGTTCTCTTTACCAGGCAAGTCAGGAACTGAATCCCAGTTGGGCAGCTCCCAACAGCCATTGCAGGTTGTCCTGCCCTTTATTTCCCTCGTGGGGAAGAAGCCACAAACTGCATTTCCTTCCAGTTTCAGCACGACATTCTGGCAGGAAGGAGTTCAGGGCCTGAAGTGCGGCAGAATTTCTTACCTCCTCCACCACACTTTTCTTCGGCTCTGCAGCCATGTAGGGTTATGTTTCCAAAGATATCTGAGCTTTGCACAAGAAAGTCCTGGTCCATATATTTTTATGGAGCCCAGCGAGGAAGGAAGGAGCATGCGAGGTTTCTCATTCTTCTATTTTGGTCATGAATCACTCCGTGAGCATTCATTAAGGGAAACCGCTGTGTTATTCCAGATCCACTAACTAATAAAGTAGGGCAATTAAATTAACATTGCTCAGACATGTCATAGTCTTTCCTTCTCTGCATAATATATTAATTATTCTTGGATCTGTTTTATTATTTCTCTTGACTTCTAGAATACTTACCAGCTTTTAATCTGTACCTTTTCCTGTATCCTTAACCCATGTTACAAGTTAGCAAAGGATTCAATGCACTTTTATGTCTTAAAAAGGCGTAAACAGATAGGGTTCCTAAATAGACAATAGTCAACAATTTTATCAGGCTATTGAGTGATGAAATTTACTGAAGATCTTTTTTTTTTCTCATAAAATTCCAAATGTTCAATGTGGGAGATAAAATGATAGTGGGGAAATACAGAAGACAGAGAATCAAAAAAAAAAAAAAAACAAAAACCAAAACCCCAAAACAAAACAATCAAAACCAAAAACAAAACACTTACAGTTACTAAAATGGAAAGAAATGGTGAGTAAAAGGCCCTCCTTGTAACTAATTATGACATGGTTGAGCCAGATGAGTGTATCTGAGAGGTAGGGACATCTGTGGATAGCACAGGTCCACAAGAGGGCACCTTTTGTTTTGCCAGGTCCTGCCCAGTGTCTTGTTCTCAAATGCCCCATGGACACAACTCACTCCTGATTTTCAGGTAGCAAGGGAGTATGATATCATGGAGTCTGAAGGGATAACCTGTGGCTCTCGCTATGTCAGGATTTCCCGCCGGTTCATAAAACCACGTGGAAGAGTTTTCAAGAGAAGTGGAAGGGATTTTTCTCCTGTCCAAAACTCCTCCAAGATGGAATTTTTTTGTAGTGTTTAGCTGGCACGATGAGATGGCCTGCACTCACACTGGGGATGGGTGATCAGTCATATTGCTAGAAACATCCAGTGCTTTCTCAGCAGGGCTGGGAGACAGACTTTCTTCTTACTTTGTTCATTGTTTTTCCTGGTATTTGGTGGACAACATTTTCAGGAGATGTAGTGAGCCACCAGGGTAATTTCACATAAACACTTCAAGTTGTGGTATAAGCAGCATGCTAGGACCAAGGTATAAGGATTAGGAGAGAGATTAATTACTTAAGCTTATGTGTCCTCAAGAAGGCCTACTTAGACTTCAAAGGACAAGACTAATAAACATCCAGTTACTAATGAAATGAGTTGCAGTTATTGTAAAAATGGATCTGATTCTGTGCAGTTCAACATCAAATTTGGAGGTTACTTACTATAAACATGGAATAAAATAGCTATTTCTCAACTAAAACAGCAATTAACCCTGTTTGGACTGACGAAACACACCGAATTCAAGTCCTTGCTACTGAGACCGGCATGTAGTTTCCTTTCTTAGTTCTGACACTTGTGAATTGGACTTAGACTATCATAATTTGAAAACCAGTGCTTTACAAATCCAAATATTACTGAAGTATAATAATCACTACTAAAGTAAGTTCAAAGGTATCCTGAGAAGTTATGGTCAGCTGTACAAAATTAAAGTTTCAAAAAAGGACCCTGAGAGATGAATAGAAAGAAAATGGAATTTAGAATAGATTTTAAATACTGGAAGAAAGTTTGCTGCACTGAAAATCTCAGTAGGATGAAATGGCAAATTGGAAGTGCACAGAGAAGATCTATATTTTAGGGAATCACACACTTGCATTCACTAGTGGCCAGCTGTTCTTGAATAAATCTATCCCTCACAGGATAAATGACATAGTGTATCATTTGTATTCACGTTGGCTCTCACAAAGAAAGGAACTATAGAAACTTAGTGTCATTGTCGCAGCTGTTACTGTGACCCTATCCTTTAGAAAAGGACTGACAAGTGGGACAGGTAGGAGGGATGTAAATGCGGACTTTCTTAGTAAACTCAAATTCGGTGGATTTCCCCAGTGTACCGATGGTGTTCTGTGGGATTGATAATAACTGGGTGAAGTCAAAATATGACCCCAGCATACTTTTAATATCGACCCAGCAAGTAACAGGGCATTTAATGGTATCTCATTGTAGAGAGAGTCACTGATGAGTATTCATCTCTGAACCCAATCACACGCTATTTTCTACTCTTTGGGCTGCCTCTTTAGAAAATTTCAGAAGGGGAACGAACATAATTTTATTTACAATCATGTGACCCATATTCTGGCTCTATCTAGCATATTTCTTAAATAATACAAGATTCCTTTATACTTTTACCATCTACAACAGCAGTTCTCAGCCTGTGAGTCACATATCAGCTATCTGCATATCAGATATTTACATTACAATTCATAACAGTAGCAAAATTACAGCTACGGAGTAGCAACAAAATAATTTTAAGGTTGGGGAGTGGTCACACATCATGAGGAACTGTATTAAAAGGGTCGTAGCATTAGGAAGGTTGAGAGCCACCATCCTAGATGATGGTTCTATTCATATTGCCCCTCTCAAATCTGACACAACTTGCCTTGGGGTATAGACAGGATGCAACAAACTCGTGGGTGCCAAAATTCTAAGTCTTTATCTTAGGAGGCCTTCCTAATGTGTCTAGTTTTATGCTTATGGATGTTTTTACCACCATATTAACAAGCTTGGTTAGCCTGTTGGAGAAAGAGAGGCACAGGTTTCTTACTTGAACCATTTCAGCCAACTCAGACAGCAGCAACATCCCAGAGCAGAAGCATCATCCCACCAAGCTGAGCTCAGATTTCTCACCCACAAAATTACAAGCAAAATGATATGGTTGTTCTTTGATGTCATGGAATCTGGGTCAGTTTGTTACATAGCAACAGATACATGATACTCCAGACTTCCTTCACTGAGTTAAGTCTACTAGTGGGAGCTATAATTGATTATCTGCTCACTTTCCTTCCCAAACAACCGCATAATCTGTAATACACAGTGCAGTGGGCTGAATTATAGGACACAATTCTTACTGCACCCTGGACTCAAACCCCAGTCTAGGTCACTTTGTAATTATTCTTATATGATACAGAATGCCCCTTCCTGGGCCTTGACTTTGCCATGGCAATATTGTTACTTTGATGAGAGCAGCCCTGATGGCTCACAGGTTTGAACCCAGCCTGAAGGGAACCCGGCATGTTTCACTTGTTCTCTTACAGTTCTGTCATCATTCAGATCTTCCACTGAGTAGCTGCTGCCGGTTCAAACTAGTAGATGAGGAATAAATGTTCATTGTTGTGTGTAACTGATATTTAGGGGCTGTTTGTTACACAGCTAACAGATAAAGACCACCTTATTTTTTACTTAACTAACACGTTGAACCTTATTCTCAGGTCGGCAGCTTGTGGGCTATTCTTGGCTTGGGTTCAGGGACCCTTTTCTGTAATGTAGCACTTGGATGATTATGTAAAAAAATGACTTCTAAAGGCACGGCTTGATCAACGCAGAAGAGAGTACAATAAAAACATTGGAAAGGACACAATACCTGAAAAGACTAATGCCAAAAATTTGTCTTCAAAAATTCTTCAGAAATAAGAGCTTAGACGCACTCACGCAAAGGCATTTCTTGAAGAGAAATATGAGGTGAAATCTGAGAAGATTTCTGGCTTATGCTGTGGCGTCTACAAGAGAAGGATTTATCAGGCTAGCTCATCAAAAGAGGCATTTGTGGGGAATGAAACCTGATCTTTAACCCCATATCTTCTTTTTGAGTCACAGGGATGTGGGAGGTGTCTAGACACCAGGTGTTTAGGCCTGTCAGTCCACTGTAGGTTAGACAGGTGCATCCCTGCCCCTGTGGATGTATTATTGCTCTTCTTCTTCAGACAACTGACTCATAACTAGGTAGGGCCATTTTTGTCCACCACTGGAAACCCAAAATAATGTGTGATTCAGTTGTTCAGTGGAATATTCTATAATACTGACATGGTCTACATTGGTAGCTACCGACCACATGTGGTTATGAGCACTTAAGTGTTACTTGAATGCCCAAAGAACTCAATTTTTAATTTCAGTTAGTTTTCCTTAATTTAAATTTGAATGGCCATGTGCAGTTAGTGGCTACCACTTTAGACAACATTAATTCTATAAGTCATTATGAACCTCTAATAAATATCACTGATGTAATACCAAAAGCTATTCTAAGATGAAACCTCTGCATAAAATATCTGCAGGCTTTATGGCTGCTTTAGCGGCTCTTACTCCAGGCCAATCATGCTGGATGCTGACAATCAGTGCATCAAGTTCCCGAGTGTCAGGGGCCACTGTTGAGAAACACTTGATGGTGTGAAAGTTGATACTATCAAAAGAAGCGGGTAGCAATATGACGTGCGGTGCTGTTTTTCAAGTCTCTTTGGAAAGGTACCCAAAAGTCCAGAGCACAAGTGAAGCTAAAGGAATAACCCTTTCTTGCTCAATTAAAGACTCTGAATTCAAATGACTACATTTGGTAGGTTTTATTGTTTCAAAATGAAATGACACAAAATCCAAAAAACGCCACCGAACTCACATGAACTCATTCTCACGTTCAGGGCTGGAAAATGGTCTGTCACAGCTGGAATGTCAAGTCTCCCGTTAGATGCGTGAGACCCCAGTTCAGCCCAAAGCACGGGGCGCTAAAAAGGTTCTTCTCACTCTCCAAAGTGTACTCAGAAAGTGAAAACCCATGAGGCCAGGATCCCTAACAGGAGATTTTTCCATTTTCCCAGCTCTTTTGGATCAGACACCTTCAAAGCTCTAAACAGTGACCACTAGGGTGGTGGTAAGTGGAAAACACCTTTTTCTAATATCCCAGCTCCTGAAGAGATGCTCCAGATATTTCCCATCTCCGTCACCCTGGTTGGCACCTTCTGCATCTGCTTATGTCTGCTAGACTTTCAGTTCTCAGCAGTTTCATCCTTGACGGCCCAATCCTTTGTCGAAGCTGCGTTTACTCAAGTCAGCACACTGCCTCCCTGACGCGACTTTTAAGATCCTTCCTCCAGGTTTCCATCTGCCACCAAGCTACTCTGACTGCTCCTGTAGAGCCTCTTGACCCCCAAGGACTCTCTGCAAAGGTGCAGATGTTCCAGCACTTATGTACCTGCCTTCTGGCTCACTCATCTGCCTTTCTTTCCGGGTCCTTGACGTTACAAATGCATAAGAACTCCATGAGGAGTTTCCTGGAGTCCATCGTCTCCCAGTATCTCACCTGATGCTGGCTCAGAGAAGCAGCCCAATGTGATTCTGAAATTGGGTAGGTGGGATACTATTGAGAGGGACTGATCTCCACTGGGATTTCAGGGATTTAAGGCCTAGTGGTAATGATCTTCCACAAGGAGACCAGCTGGGAGGACCGTCTCTGAAGGAGAGCAGGTGGAACATGGGCTCTGCAGGAGGTGGAGAGAGCGGAAGACTGGGCAGCCCTCTGGACTGGCTCTGTGATGTGAGTGACATGGGCTACAGCTACAACAGCATCTCTGGGAGATAGAAACGCAGACTCTCAGGCCTCATCCTACTAAATCAGAAGCTGCAAAGCCCCCAGATCCTCAGGGATTGGCCCCCACACTACCATTGTGACGTGGATTAGTTATTATTGTGCTGAGACTATCTCACAGGGACCTCTTTGAAGACGGTGGATTTAACTCAACCAGAGGATTGAGTACATGGCTGCTTTGTGCCATATGCATGGGTGGTATTCTAGGATGGTAGAGGAGAGTGGTTCACCTTCTGCCTGGCCAGGTATTACAGAGAAAGGCAGTAAGCGGCCAGAGACAACACACTCCCCAGGGCCCGGCCCCGGCGACCAACTTCCTTCCAGCCAGGTCCACCCTCTCAGTTTCCACAACCTCCCCAAACTCCACCACTCAAAGACTAAATATTTAAAATACGAGCCTGCGGGGGAGTATTCAGATTCAAATAATAACAAAAACCGAACGAGCGCTTGGGCCATATACAAAGGATGTTACCTCCCATTAGAGAGGAATGCCTCACTGAACATATTTGGGGGTTTGATATCATTTCTGAGGGGACCAGGCCTAGTACACTGGGCAAAAGTATTTGGATTCAGATTTTTATCTCGGCAAACAAAGTATCTGTATTAAGAACCAAGCCAGAAAACTCATACACAACCTGAGGAGACTGTGTCTAAGGGTAGAGGGGTACTGTAACTGGGCATGAAGGGGTAAGCCAGAAGTCCAGGGGGAAATTTGGCAGCTGTGAATCCATCTAGGGGCTTGAGGATATGAACCTCCAGAAACCGCTTAAGTACCATGTATTGTTGCTGCCCAAGTCGACAGTTATGATATTGATGAAGAGGACAGAAAATATGGTGGCTTTCTTTGTGTTTGCGAGAAATTATGTCACTTGCCTCTTCTATTTGCTATTTTTGGATGCGTCGAGTGCAGGGTGGGGAAAAATGAACACTCGACTGGCTACGGAAAAGAGAGAAGAGAGAATCCAAACAGGCATAAACACTGCCAGGAAGTACCAGGCAGCTCACAAAGCTTTACTTCTCAAGTAAGACATGTTTGCAGAGCTAGTGAGATTTTTATTTTGCAGAAAAGTAAGAAGCAAGGCCCGTGAAAACTGTCTGGGCTTTGCCAATGCCTCTTTGGCAGAGGGAATGGGAGCTGGGAGGCATCACCAGTCTCTCTTCTGCCTGCACAAGGCAGACTCAAAACGCAGCCAGAGATGCAGCTTCTTAGAGTGCCACAAACACCCGCTGTCTTACAGTCTATGACAGAAGCCCAAGACCTACTTCTCAGGGGTAGAACACGTTAGGTTCCCTGTCTACCTTCTCTGCAAACACGGTACAGGAGACTTGATAATGACTCTGCAGGTGGAATCTTGGATGATGTCCCATTGATACGATGAGATGGCATCTTATTGACATCCTTGGATAGCTGGTTTGAGCATTTCAGGTGCCATGCCACAATGAACCTTTTCCTTGCCCCCAGACTATCACATCAACCTGCTAGGGAACTTCTCTCAGCCACCCCCATCAACAAGGCTGAAGCCCTCATCCTGTATCCTGTTTCCTTTAAGAGAATTCTGCCAACTATCTGGGTTTTGAAAGAGACATGAACTTGAGATGATCAAGTGCAGTCATGACTTCTTCAAGCCTTCCCAGGTCAAAGAGGATTGATAGTAATAACATATATTACTATAATAGACTCCCTGACCATCATTCCTTTATCCCAGAGGAACAAGAACCATGGCTTACTCTCGTTTTGAGACTGTGGGAAGCTGCCCTGATTAAAAAATAAAATCTGCTGAACAGTATGGCTAACAAGGCCAGGGGTGGGTGGGGTATCATGGTCTTCTTGTCCTGGGAGATAAGCTGGCCAGGATTGCCAAGGCATGCCAATGGCTGCATTAACACCGAGGCTTGTGGGTTAAGTGGTCCAAGTAAAAGCTTGACCACATTGCCCTGGGAATACAAAGGAGAGCCTCTGGGTGGGTGTGGATAGGTTTTCTGGCCCTTTCAGTGTGTCCCAGAGAATCTCTTTTGCCTACAGAATATGGCATCTTGTACCCATATGTATGTTCCCATCAGTTTTCATTGTTTTCTTCTTTGTCAGGCTCCTTTGCCCAGATTTCCTCTGACCATAATTTAATTTGTAACCTTCTTCCCTCACTGCTAATCCCAAGGTTGACTTGGCCTTTTAAAGTTATTAATTATCTTTAACAGCTGTTTCTTCTGGCAGTTTCCAACGACTTAAATAACACTCACTGGTCAAAGTTCAAGGCCCTGCTGCTCAGCACTAAAGGGACAGGAGACAGCCCTCACTTGGTTAGCAACCCAAGCACCACTCTACAAAGCCCACCCCAAAGCAGTTGGATTTTAACTGTGTTGCTTTTCCCACCGTGGAACTTTAAACACGTCACTCCAAAATGTGGTGACACGACACGTCACTCCAAAATGTGGTGACACGAAGCACCCGCCATAGATCCTCAGGGACACTTGGTCTCTGCTCCAGTTGGCTTGAAGATTGGGGACAGGAGTCAGATGATAACTGCAGATTCTCCTGTCTGGCCTGAAACTATTCAGTTTGGGACAGGTTAGGTTCCTCCAGCATCATTCTGGGAGGTAGTAAGGTCTATCTAACAGGATGGTCTCAGGGTAGCTGAGCTTGCTTCAAGGTGACTGAGAGCACAAAAGGGCCATGGAGGAAGGGAGAAAGAGGGAAAGGCAGTGAAGGAGGGAGAAGAGAGGGAAGGAAGAAGAGATGCATACACACACACACACACACACACACACACCACTAGGGAGTCATTCGGTGTTCCATTTGCCTTAGGTTTGCTGGAAGAGACCCAGTGAGCATGTACCAGTAGGAGAGGTCAAGATGGACAGAAGGCTTTATTGCTATGTTTTGAGGTATCACAGGCGAGCAGATGCTGGGGCGGTGACTTTGGCGCTTACCTAACTACTTTCATGGCTGGTTTGCAAACATGTAACCTATGCTGTACTCTCCATACTTCCTGAATTTCAGGACAAAGCTGGGTGTGTTTTGACCCCAAGGACCACAAGAATGAAAAGTCTCTGCTTGAGAATTAGCTCCTCTTCACCATTTTAACTACTTGATCTATACCCCACCCCACTACACACACAGGAAGGGTTACTGTGCCCTAATTTTCAGATGAGGAGACACCAACGTAAGAGATGAGTTTCAAAACTACTTCCTTAAGATTCCCTGTGCAGGGTTATTAGGGAATTAATTGTGCCCCTTTAAAATTTGTATGTTGAAGTCTCCCAGCATCAGTGTAGCTCCATAATGTGGTTCTATTTGGAAACAGCGATCATTAAGGTAAAAAGGAGATAATATAACTAGTGTCCTCATAAGATATGAGGGCACAGAGTCATCCAAAGGGAAGGAAACATCAAAGCAAAGCAAAAGGACAGTCATCTAGGTGCTGAGGGGATGCTGGGAAGAGAACAAGCCTGGTGACATCTTCAGCTGAGATTTCTCAATGCAGAGGAAGGAGGAGAAAACTTCTGGCCTATAAGCCAGCCTGTCCCTGACATTTTGCTGTGGCCGTCCCAGTTGGCTTTGAAGCCTTGATGTGGGCCTGGAGCGCAGGCTACCCGCCTTGGCTCTATGTCCTCGCCTACCCTGTTCCTGCAGTTAGAATGTGGGTCGAGACTATCCTCCTAACCTTTCCCATCGCTAGTGACGAATCAGGCTGGCACCCCTGCCCTGCGAATTTCACGGTAGGTGCTCAGTGGAAGATGCTAGGAAGGGAAGCCAATTCAGTGAAGAAGCAGCCCTCCCTCACCAAGCCTGAAGCTAGCTCTTTTCAAATAGGATTAGGGCAGTTTTAAAACTCCCTGGGATCTGGCTTGGAAGTTACAGATCAAAAAGGAAAGCACCAGGGCCCTGAGAGCTTCCTGTCTGTTCATTACATTCACAGTTATGCAATCGGCAGCTCCGGCTGAATTGTGGGCCTGAAGTCCCTGCTGGATGCCTCTTTTCTTTCTGTTCAGTCCTTTGTTTTATTATCTTATCTTACAGCTGTTGCTGTGACTGGGAGAAGGTATAGGTTGAGAGTAATGTATGCGGGTGGCCTGGGATCAAGACTATGGACAGAGTCCTTAGGTCAAGCCCCTGGCTCCATGTCCCAGAGAAGGGGCTTGGATCGCCTTCTGCAGACTGACTTGGTTTTTAACTGCTAAGGTTTTACTGCAGATTCTCCAAATCTGCCTTGGAACAGATGTTATGGACTGGATCCTTTGCGCCATGTGAAAAGAGATCTCAACACTGAGATCAGTTTAACTGGATTCCTCAAAGCCTACAGCTGTGGGGTGGTAGAGTTGATCTTCACTGTTTGGTAGTATCTACAGAGAAACTGGGCACATTTCCTTGACTCCACTCTCCTGGGGGTCTCTTTTCCATCACGCTCGAGATGGTCTAGGGACATGTCCTTACATACGGAAGAAATGGGTGGGCACACCTTGACACAGAGCCTTTCAGCCACATTCCATGGCTGTCTAGATTCTCAGACCTCACTAAACTCCAGAGTTTGGAGGAAGTGGGCCCAGTGTCACTCTCCTGGGGAGGCTATGGATGAAGATTCCTGTTGAGTTCTGAAGTGGGGGACCATGTTTATAGGATTTGGTGTGCAATCCCAGTGTGATGTTCATACACACACACACACACACACACACACACACACACACACACGTACAAAAAGTCCATGAACAGTGGGCTCATGTGCTTCCTTTACAAGGACAGATTCAATAAGACTGAATGTAGGAAAGCAAGAATAGGAGCTTGGCTCATAGAACTCTTGTGTGTTCAGAATTCATGTTTTTTTTTTCAGGAAGTAATTATTCCCTCCTCCCATCTTCCTTCTCTCCCTCCTTCCCTTCCTTTCAATAGACCCAGGAGGGAGTATGAGGCAGCCCAAGCAGGACCTTGGACAGAGCCAGGTTCCTGTTCTTGTCTGAGGTAGTTTTAGGGGTAATGAGATAGCAATGGCTCATCAGATTTGGATCACAACTTCTCAATGACTCCTGTACCTTCCAAAGCCTTCTGAGTGATAATTTACACTCTGCAGTTCACTTCCTCAGAGGTGACTTTTGGACCATAGTCTCAAGTGTTTATTTGGTGGCTCTGGAACAAGTGGATAGACGTAGATGAACTGCCTCAGACAATGGGTCTTGGAATTGCAGGGGGGTGGGGATTCAGCTCTTGTTAAATACTGCCAAACTCATCACCAGCATCCAGTAAACTTCTTCTTTTCTAGGTGCCCATGAATGCACAGTGCTCCTGGACGTCTCTACCCAGAGTGTGGTATCGTAGACATGGTAGGCATGGGAATGTGATATGAGAACACAGAACACTGACCACTGAACTGCAAGGATGTGGCCAGCAGTGGTCTCCTTCTACGATCTGAGTCAGCTCAGCTAAGAAGAACAACCTTACAGGGTCACACCCTTTTGGGGACATCCATAGTCACAGACTATAAGGTCAACAGCAGAAAGTCATGGTAGTCCAGGCTTCACTGGAGACTTTCCTGAGCTGGTATCATAGCTTTACCTTATTTTTTCTTCTCTCCTTCATAGATATTTATTCATAAAATGAATCTTGCAACTTAAACCTCATCTCAGCATTTTCTTCCAGAAACCTTACCCACCAATAGCCTAGAACCCACCCCTTTTACATTTCTGAACTGGTTTTGGTCTTGCCTAATTTTCCAAAAAAAAGGAAAACCTAAATAATAACAAAATCAACCAGAAAAGGCATTAAATAACAGGCTAGGAAAGATCCTCTATTCCATGGAGGTCTGCTCAAGGATGAAGCTAAACTCCAGAGTCTATGAAATTAAAGCTTAAAAGATTATGGTTTAAACAAGAGATTATGGCTTAGATGATGAACAAACAGAAGAGATTTACTAATCAGACACACACACACACACACACACACACACACACACACACACACCCCAGTTCCATTTGGGTTCTCAAGCTAGTAGATACTGGATCTTCCTCAGATGTCTTTGACTACAATTTATTATTAATTCTCAGCCAAGATGTTCTTAGTGGACTAATTCAGGTCAGAGGCCTGTCTGTGAACAGAGGCAAGGCCTTAGGAGCTGCAAAGTTGATCAGGAGCTGCAAAGTTGATACCATTTTAATTCAAGGCCACAAAGCATCCATGGGGGCCCCAGCATCACAGATTGCACTTCCTCAGTTTGACAGTTTGGGCGGAAGATTTGTTAAAAGGACCCTGCTGTGCATGTGAGACTTGCCCAGATTGTGCCATAGCCCAGATGAACAGGTCCAAAGTGGGGAAGAAAGGCAGAACATCATGAGAATGGGTTTCTACTAAGCTCGGCAGTGAAGAGAGAAGGCCAGAGGCTCTGAGATACTATGGGACTGTTTTGCTTGGATTGGGTCCTGCAGGAAGTACTAAGGTACTTCCTGTATAGACAGGGGCATACTAGATCATTCTCACTGAGTATTCCCTGGCAATAAGATGCTAGTCTAAATCCTTCACATGCATTCTCTTATTGAATGATTGCAATGGTCTCAGAAGGTAAGATTATTGTCATTAGCCTATCATATAGATGACCTGACTGATGCAGAGAGAAGGTAAGTAATTTGCCCAAAGTCATATAAGCAGCAGGCGGCACAGGTGAGACTCAGTCCCAGTATCTGGGCTCCAAATCCCAATCTCTACACCATGCTGTCAATCACCATCTTTCCAAGATGCAAATCCCTGTAATTCTGCAGGGGCAGTTCAAAATACAAGATCTAGTTTCACGCTTCGCTGCAGACTCTTGTGAGGGTCACCAGATTGAGGGGGAAATCACAGACAGAGTGGGTGCAGTGGAAGCATCTTAGTTGACGTTCTAATTCCAAGGTTTAGTCTAAATTCTTAAGGAACTTTGGCTGCCAAGTTGATTCCAAGTCACTTGCCTATGAGAGGACTTCTAGGTCCCCCAGGTATATTTACAACTCTTGGACCATAAAGACACTGGCTTTAAACTAACCATGGGGAACACTGCATTGCCTTCAACACTGTGGCGGATTTCAGAACATAGCAATCATGGTGATGTGTCAATTCCCATCTTCTACATTTCAAAATCTGAGAGGCTCATTCTTTTTGCTGGAAAATATACAAAGGTGACCATTAATGGTGGGCTTTAGTGAGTCACCTGCCTTGGCTTCATTGTCATCAGCATCCTTATCTGTAACTTTGAGACAGACAGTGTCAGTCAGATATTTAACATATTAAGATCGGCTCCACTGTTACCACATCATCGAGGCTTCCCGATCAGATCTGTGGGCAGCACGGTGAGGAGGCAGATCTCTCACTGTGTGAGTGGATCAAGATTTAAGAAGACGCCAATGGCCAAGACAAATGAGGGTAATTTAAAGGGATGGGCATAAAATGTGAACAGGGTAGCATATGGGAAGAAAGTCAGAACTGCTCAAAAGCTCCCATGGGTTGAGTGTAAGAAGCAATAGAACCTGCATCTGGGTAAAAGGGTCCTTCATGTGATTGGAAAGAGATGAGCATCTCTCTGGACTCAGTACTTGCCACTCCACATCAAGAGAACAATGTCCTCCAGGGTTGGAACACCCTGGAACAGAGACCAAGCAGGGACAAATGGCAAAATAGAATTAGGAGAAATAATAAGTCAGGGATCAGTTCCCACTGCAGGAATAAATGAAGACTAGGTTATTAAGCTGAACTCAGACTTTATGATCAATTAAGCAGAGAATGGATACATTCTGTCTCAGCAGAGAAAACAGAAACATAACCTGTTGTATACAATCAGCACAATACTTACAAGATTCCCATGAGGCTATGTTTGACTTCTACTCTGGGTGTGATGAGGCCCTGTTGGTTTAAGGAAAATGGTGACATGCTCTACCTTTGGCTTTCACTTTGGAAAGCTGGCAGGACACAGGGAACGGGGGGGGGGGGGGGTGAGGAAAGGAATGGGGAGACTATTTAGGGGCTGGGGAATCATCTCAGAGAGGAACAATGGCAGCATGCCCAGAGGGCCAACAGTAGGGTTGCTGAGATAATTGCCATGACCAGCGCTGCCGGCTCCGTTATGGAAGGGCTCAGAACCAGCATTAGGTTTAGTTACAGGGTCTCTGATGAGAGTTGCTGTGGCAAATGGGAGGCTTCAAGCCTGTCTGGAGAGGCAACAGCAGCCCCCTGCAGTAATATTGTAGAGGAGACAACTTTATAAGCTAAACCCCGATATCTCTATGGATTCCCAAGAGGTTCCCTGTTAGCAGTTCCATCCTGGGGAAGCTCTGCTTAGCTACAAAGCGCATGAAGAGGAATGACCTACTGAAACTGTCTTTTGAAGACGTGTTGACCTTGACCAAAGGCTCTGCTGGAACCAAGTCTGTTTTCTCACTTTGATGAATCCACCCACTGGTGACTGATGGAAAAGGAGAAGGTCTCCCTTGCAACAGAGTGCTGGGGGCGGAGTCAGAACCCTGGTGGAGCAATCCAGATTGATTCTTGTTTTCACAGACTCTCTCAACAGGGTACAGGCAATTCCTTTTCTTCTGTCCTAAGAATCATGCCACTGAAAAATTGAACCTTTACCATAAAAACTGAGAGGGGACAAAGACATGAGAATTCTTGTAGTGAAGATGGGCTGCCCAAGCTCCCTCTCTTAGACTAAATTTAGTTCACCAATCTATTGGATTTATAGCACTTCATGTGTAGGTGGGGCTTGCCCCCAGTGCTTCTTTCTGAGACAGTTTACTCAGATAAAGGTCAGTTTCATCACATTTCAACGCGAAGGGGTTGAGCCTATAGTCTGGTATAATATAAGCCACTATTCTCCCAATAAACAATATTTTTTTTCTTTTTTTTAACTTTTAAAAGAAGATTTATTTGTATTTATGATTTTATGTGTGTTGTGCAAACCTGTGCAAGAAGACCCTGCCATAGCCCCTGGCTGTGAGCAGCCCAACAGTGCTGGGAACCAAACTTGTGTCCTCTGAAAGGGCACCGAGCCTTTTTATCCTTTGAGCCATTGCTCCTGCTCTTCAACTTTTTTTAAATTAATTAATTAATTTATTTATTAAAGATTTCTGCCTCCTCCCCGCCACTGCCTCTCATTTCCCCCCTCCCCCATCCAAATCCCCCTCCCTCATCAGCCTGAAGAACAATCAGGGTTCCCTGCCCTGTGGAAAGTCCAAGGACCACCCACCTCCATCCAGGTTTAGTAAGGTGAGCATCCAAACTGCCTAGGCTCCCCCAAAGCCAGTACGTGCAGTAGGATCAAAAACCCATTGCCATTATTCTTAAGTTCTCAGTAGTCTTCATTGTCCGCCATGTTCAGCGAGTCCAATTTTATCCCATGCTTTTTCAGACCCAGGCCAGCTGGCCTTGGTGAGTTCCTGATAGAACATCCCCATTGTCTCAGTGTGTGGGTGCACCCCTCTCGGTCCTGAGTTCCTTGCTCGTGATCTCTCTCTTTCTGCTCCTGATTTGGACCTTGAGATTTCAGTCCGGTGCTCCAATGTGGGTCTCTGTCTCTGTCTCCTTTCATCGCCTGATGAAGGTTAATATTCAGGAGGATGCCTATATGTTTTTCTTTGGGTTCACCTTCTTATTTAGCTTCTCTAGGATCACGAATTATAGGCTCAATGTCCTTTATTTATGGCTAGAAACCAAATATGAGTGAGTACATCCCATGTTCCTCTTTTTGGGTCTGGCTTACCTCACTCAGGATAGTGTTTTCTATTTCCTTCCATTTGCATGCAAAATTCAAGAAGTCATTGTTTTTTACTGCTGAGTAGTACTCTAATATGTATATATTCCATACTTTCTTCATCCATTCTTCCATTGAAGGGCATCTAGGTTGTTTCCAGGTTCTGGCTATTACAAATAATACTGCTATGAACATAGTTGAGCATATACTTTTGTTGTATGATAGGGCATCTTTTGGGTATATTCCCAAGAGTGGTATTGCTGGGTCCAGGGGTAGGTTGATCCCGAATTTCCTGAGAAACCACCACACTGCTTTCCAAAGTGGTTGCACAAGTTTGCATTCCCACCAGCAATGGATGAGTGTACCCCTTTCTCCACAACCTCTCCAGCAAAGGCTATCATTGGTAATAAACAATATTCCTAACCCAACCTTTTTTCTTTGTAAATTGAATATCTCGGGCATTTTGCTATAGTGTTGGACAGAGGACTAACACCATTTGCAAAAACACCACAGCCTATTCGTCTCTGGGCAGAGGATGTCTGATTTGCTTTTCTGTTGCTGTTATAAACTGTCCCGATATGGGAGGCTGGGAGGAGGCGGAAACTTGTTTTTTTCCTTTTCTCAATAAAAAAAAATAATAAAAAAAAAGAAAGAAAAGGCTTAATGGCTTGCAGTTTGAGGTTATAGTCTATCATGGTGGGAGAGTCAAGTCATCAGGAGCTTGAAGCGCTTGATCACATGGTATCCATGACCAGCAAAGAGAGCAATGAATGAGCATGCTGAATTTATTAATTGCTCCCTTAAGACAATCCACAACCTCAGCCTTCCTTGCTACCCACAGTGGGTGGGTCTTCTCAATTGATTAAACCAATCAGAGCAACCCCACAGGTAGGCCCAGAGGCCGGTCTCTCATCTGAGATCTTGTTTTTGATTCTTTTTTGGGGGGAGGGTGTTTCTAGGGAATACAAAGTTGGACATTGGAGGGAAGAGTTCAATTTATGAAATCTTTAGATTATTGTCATTTTTCTCTGTGGCCATCCTTACCAGAAGTCAGGCAGGTTAACCAAGGGCCTGTGATGTGGAGCCATGTAGAGGGCCAATCTAGGTCCCCTATTCTGTCCCTGAGTCTAAGAGGAGTGATCTGGGCCATCTCTAAGGTTCAGTTCCAGCATCTTCTATAAGAGAGCAGTAAGCTTATTATCATAGTGTGTCTCTGTTGTACATAAAATGACACTTGGTAAACTCAGCACTAAAGTCAGAAAGGAAAAAAAATGAGGGAATAGTAAAAAAGAAGGAAGAGGAGAAGAGAGTAGAAAGGGAAGAAAGAAAAAGGAAAGGAAAAATAGAGAAGAAAACAGGAACTTCCAGGAAAAGCCTCCCTTTGTTGGAATTAGAGTGAGGGGCTCACCAGGAATACAAAGGGACAGTTTCCTCTCTGCATTCCCTCATATGCAATTCAAAACCAGCAGGCTGACCCAGTGAACACAATTAGAGGATTTGTGGCTATGACTCAGGGAAAAGTTCTGTTTCAACGTGACAGGAAACACTGCAAAATTCAAGTCTCTGCTCTCATATGGGACATAGAGGCTCCCCAAACCCAACTCCTTTAATCCCAAAGTTTTGCTTTATTTTGTTTTAGAAAAAAAAACCTCACTTCATTCCCCCATTATTATAATAAACATGAGGACAACAGGCAAAGATGAGAAAGCTTTACATAACCTCCTTGAAGCCAGGGTAAGTTGCAGCACAAGTAACAAAATGAAAGTATTGAATTTTATCCTACAAAATAAGTGAACACAATGTTTCATAAACAATTCAGGTTGGAGGAACAAGCACACCCTGCCTGTAACAAGGCATCAAGTTCTGATTGTTCCTTGATGTCAATTCTCCACAGACTGGTGGAAAAGGACATGGGATGCAAATGCTCCCTTCTCTGGCTTTGGACAGAAAGGTTGGGGAAATGCAAAGGTTTCATGGGGTTTCCCAAACCCTTGTCCGAATCCTCTAATTTTCTAATGCCCCTCCTGGAAGGACGGGCACCACTTTGTCATCCCTGTTCTCTCTTTATCAGCGCCTCTGTGGATGGAGCGCGTGCCTTTCTCCAGCACATCCACTCCATGCAAGGCTGCATGTCTGTCAGACTTTCAGCTTCATTGTGCAGTCAGGTCACATTTTCATAGGATGTTACAGCCTCCGACAAATTGCCATGAAGTGGACAGAGAGGCTGATGTAATTGAAGGGAAGAGATGCTATTGTTAAGCAGGGGAAGATGGATGAGGGCACCGAGCTTCCTAAAGTGGTTGTTCATTAGAGAACATGGAATGTGTACACTGTATGGTGTCCCTATAGAATGTGCCAACAGCAGTGACTCAGATAAAGAACACTGTACTTAGGTCAGTGAGTTCCATCACTCATGACATTCTACTGGCACCCTGAAAAATATTGTTATTCATTTCTAGGGTCATGTTGTGACCTGGTGATTTGCCAGGACAACAAAATGCACCTGAACCGTGGAGCTAACCTGCAGAGAAAGTTGCTGATTTTGTTGTATGTCTGCGGTGTGTGCTCTGTGGGAACACAGCAACAGATGGAGTCAGTTTAGATCCTCCCGCAGAAGCATCAGGATCTTGAGGTCTCCATCACTCATCTGCCGCTTGATCCCTCCCTAACCTATAACTTCACATGGTGAGCGTCTGTTAGCATCTACTTAAATACTGCCATGGAACGCTCACACACTTGTGTGTTTTTCTGCTGTACCCTCACTCACACATCGCCATCACCAAAGGGCACTCGTAGTAGGAGCAGAGAGATTATCATCTATACTCAAATAGGAAAACAAAATTGAAAATTGATACAAGAGTTTGAAGAAGAGAAGATTACATCTAGCTGGCAAAATCAGAGAATGCTTGCAGCAGGAGGTCATGGTGAATGCAGTCTGGAAGAACTGTAATGGCTTGCAATTACAGAATTGGGGGTTTGATGCAGAGTGAGGAGAGTCTATGTCCCGACTGTGGTGTGCTGGGGAGGAGGCTGAAGAATCAGGTCACTAAACAGACATTCCACGGGTAGAGGCAGCCTACCCTGTAGGGAAGAATCTTCCTATAAGGAAGGCAGCGCATGGGCAAACAAATCCGATGATGGCTTGGTACAGAAGCATGGGGCAGGCTGCCTGTGTTCTCTCAATAGCAGTCAATATAAACTGTGAAGAGTCAGAAGCATCCGTGGGTTGCTATTGTATTCTAGCAGAAAAAGCTACATTTTATTTTAAACACAAAGGAAAGAAAACAGCTCTTTTGTGAGAAAGTGGAGTGAAAGTCCTGATTGGAAACAGAATAATTTAGGTAGCAAGTTTACCTGATCTTGAAAAAGCACAAGAGGGAACACTGGAAATTTAAAAAAAAACAAAAACAAACAAACAAACAAAAAAACAAAAACAAAAACAAAATGTAAAAACCTTTATAAACCAGACAGCTATTGGTGAACATGGTGATCATTGAACTCTAATTGGAGTGGATCAATCGGGCAGTTTATACAAATGGTAGAAGAAGGCATCTCTTTACTTGGTTATTGTGATTCGAAATCAGCGGGAGATGCCCCACATTTAAGGCTAGTCTAAGATTAAGATGACGTCCACAAGGCCTCTTGTTTCGTCTTAGTATGACCTGACTGTTAAAAGTTGTATGTTACGGTGTGTAATGACCGGAGCTTGGCAGGCCGTGTGCATCAAATAGATACGTTCAATTCCTAGTTTGTGTCCACCCTGGCACCTTTAAGTCTACATTCTCATTCATCAACTGGGGGAAAGTTTTATCATATCATATTTACCTACCTCTGTGTCACACTTATTCATGTCCAGAAAATAAACACTGACTGTCTCACAGTTTCTGAACATTGGAAATTTTGAATGGCTTCACTGGGCCATGTCGGTTTCAATGCCTCATCAGACTTCAGTAAAGACCCTGATTGGGGCCCATGGTCATGTGATGATGACATGTTGGGGCAGTGGTGTCTGCTTCTAAGGAGCCTCTTGCACACGACTGGCGACTGTGTGTTGTCAGAAGGAGGTCTGTTTTCTCTGCATGCAGATCTCTCCACAGGGATACTCAAGTCTTCTCCTACTGGCTTCTCCCAGAGAAAATGATCCAACAGAAAGGCAAGCAGAAGTTACACTGCTTTTCATGGTCAGCAACGAGAATCACACACCATCATTTCTACATTATATTGCTAGTGACACACACCCCATCATTTCTACAATATATTGCTAGTGACACAGGTCAGCGTTTGGTGTAGTGGTTTAATACTGGAGGCTGGAATCGATGGCACACCACCTTGGACGGTGGCCACCATATTGGTCAAATACTCTCAAGGAAACATATGCATCTCTCCCCCACTCCCTGCCTCTGTGTAGCTCCAACTTGCCCCCAAAGGCTGGTCCCATTGCATTAGGATTTAGACTACCTATAATCTGACTCAAACTAAAAAACTATGGCTGACAGTTGGTTTATGCTTCATGGCCAAAGTCAGAGACCACAGAGCCAGGGAGAGATGAAGAAAAGCAACTGTGGAAATTCTTTGACACTAGTAATGAAGGGTTTTGGACAAATGACCAAAGGTATTCACAGCTCTGGTAGAATCATCCTTGGGTGATGCTATAGATGTGTGTGTGTGTGTGTGTGTGAGGGGGGGGATGTAGGAAGGTCATTGGTTAATTAATAAAGAAACTGCTTGGCCTGATAGGTTAGAACATAGGTGGGTGGAGTAAACAGAACAGAATACTGGGAGGAAGAGGAAGTGAGAGAGACGCCATGCCTCTGCTCTCCAGGGCAGACGTGATGAAGCAAGCCGCCAGGTCATACATGCTGAATCTTTCCTGGTAAGACTGGTGCTACACAGATTATTAGAGATGGGTTAAAGCAAGATATGAGAGTTAGCCAGAAGAGGCTAGATATAATGGGTCAGGCAGTGTTTATATGAATACAGTTTGTGTGTTGTTATTTTGGGGCATAATCTAGCCAGGTGGCCGGGAGCTGGGTGGCAGGAACGCAGCCCGCAGCTCCTTCTACAAAGAGAGAACATATGTAAGAATCTAAGTTTACTATCTTCAGACCCTCTTTTTTTGAAGTTTTTAAAATTGATTTTCTTTTTCATCCTTTTCTTTTTCTTCTCTCCTCTTCCTCTTCCTCCTCCTTTTGGTAGTTTCGGTATGTGCACGATAAGCATGCTTGTACACGATAAACAAGTACTTTGCCACTGAGCTACACTTCCAGCCTTGTAGTTACTGACCTCCACAGCACAGAAGCGGCAGGCCATGAAAAACCTGTCCTCTCTTTAATCACTGTTATGGATCCACTGTTAGAACTGGCCCTGGTAAATACCCACCCATTAAGTGATTAGAATATCTGGTGTTGTCCGGGGAAGTGTGAAATCTCTTCCTTTCCTGGTAACACAAAGGCAGCATAGCCTCAAGCTCTCCTTGGGATCCCTCATAGAACTGTGAACAGTGGTGCTCAGGGTAGCCCACAAGCGACAGGGTCAATAGCTGGCTCAGTTGTCTTCTTCCTATGCATCAGGCACAGTGGGAACCTGAGTACCAGGACAGATGACCCCAGAGGGTCACAGGCATCTTATAGGTCACGTGCATACCTAATTTTAAAAATACACTCAAAATGCATAAAGAATTTAAAATATGAAAAAAATGAAAGAAAAATAAAACCCAAAGGGTAATGTGGATTCTCATTCTAAAATCTATAGGAAATATCATTTTTTTCCTCTTAGAGAAACCTGCTTTCATACAACTACCAGGAGTTTTGACAATAGCCAGGCTGCTAGAAAATAAGCCTGCAGACTCAGTGAGGGATTTAGTCACATAGATGAAGTCACTATTTCTGGTGTCTATTGATCTCATCTCTGATGGGGCCCACTTGATACAGGAATGCGAAAAGCAGGCAAACCCACCTCAGAAATACCTGATACCAACTCCATCCCACATTGATTTCTTTTCTTCAGAAAAGGAGAGAAACATTCAGAGATGCAAAACCTAACAGATATCATCACTCTCAGCAAGGCTTTACTTCATCCAAAGGAAAACTGTTTCCTGTGCCTTTTAGAGTTTGAGTACATCATGCCCTGCTGGGTTTATCTCTTCAGTGGGCAGATGCCATGGTGTAGCCAGAAGCACTCAGATCAAAGCCCACTCAGAGTTTAAACCTAATCCTAAAGATTTAGTGAGTCATGTCCAGCTCCAGCCACATCAAGGCTAGAGATCAATTATGTGTAGGATTCTTTGGCCTCAAACTCAAATTTAGGGCTTCACTGGGTAAACTTCATTTCTTTGACTAGGATCACGAGGAGCAATTACATGGTTGCAAAGAGCAGGTGGCTTTTCCAAAGAGACAGAAACTCCTAACTACACACACTATAAGGTGTACTAGGCTTTTCCTGAAAAACAGGCTCATGTTGGACCATGGTGAGGGTGTAGTAAATGCACCAGGGATGGATGATGCTCCAAATGACAGCAGAAAAGGGTCTTCGGGGAGGACAGGTGAACTGGAAAACTAACCACTCACTGTGTTGCCAGGCACTGTCCTGTGGCGAGAGAGTTGGGAACCCACTCTGTGCTCTCTCATCAGTACTGGACAAGCTTACTGCATGACAGAGAAGGGAGCAGGGATTCTGTGTATACAAAGAGAGAGAGACGGCTTGAGAGGAGGGAGAAGGAGGGAAGGAGGAAGGGAAGGAGAAAAGGAAAGATGGCGAAGTGGGAGTATTCACATCATTCTGTTTAGTGTGGGCGATCACTTTAGGACAAACAGAGGAAGGTATCAGTGGCCTGGATTCTAGGGCTGTCCAGACCTGGGTTTGAAGCTTGCATTGGACACTTTACCCAGGGGACACTGAAAAGATGCTGGTGGAGCTCAGTTTTGTAAGAAGACGGAGAATCTATCTGGATAGAGACACTCAATGGCTTTCCAAAGTCCTATCCTTATAGGAAGGGTATGGTAGGGGCTTGGTGCTGAGTGGGTGGGCACAAATCTCCTAGGCCAACCACCGACGCTGCCATTGTTGAACGCTCTGTTTTGCCATATATAAAATGGGAGTAATGACAGGATTATCCTCAAGGGCTTCTGGAAAGATCAAATAAAAGAATGCATAGAAAGAACACAGCACAGCAGCACACAATGGCTCCCAGTGTGGTACAACTAAATATATATTTTAAAATATCACTACTAATCTGGTTATTTTAATTTCTGTTACTACTAGAGTATGATTAAAACTTACCTGATCTCAATCAGACTTTGATGATGCTATTTACAGTAAACTGTGCTAAGTGCGACCTAGATTTATATACCTGCATAGTGATATGAAGCAAAATTATTCATGTGGAATAGTAACCATATTGTTCAGGCTAAGAAAAACCAACTCACACCCTCCTCCCAGGAAAATTCAAGCACTTCACACTTCATTAACTCCAACTTGAACAATGTTCAAATCTGTAATGCTTGTATCACAAGCCAGATACTCTGGAATCCAGGAGCTCTGGGACGAGAAAGGGTCAAATCCAACCTGGATTCCGGTTGAGTAGCCAGCATGGTACTTATGACTTCTTTAGTTCAGGGACAGATGAGACTTCAATTGGGCTGTAAGATTCGCAGGAGAAGATACAGGACAGTACAGATAGCTAGAATCGGGGTGGGTCTCCTGTCCTGCCAATCCAAGATAGAGGAGTTTCCAGGCCTTGCCTTTGCTTAGCCAAGGATTGTATTCACAGAGCAGAGTCACAGATCTGGGAACCAAAGTGGCGGGGGATGCTTGAGTGGGCAGCTAGAGATGCTGAATACAGAGCCAAGGCAAGGTGCCCTGTGTAAGAGCTGCTCTAAATCCCTGTTCCACATTGGGCAGGAAGGCCAAACCAAGGTTTGGGGCAGCAACAAGGCTGAGATGGTAGGACTGCAGGGGTAGAAGTTCAGCAGCTGAGGATCTGGATGAGTTCCACTGTGGGGTGGGGCAAGGTTAGGAAACCGAGGAAGACAGAGATGGAACATTGCCACAGAGTCCAGGGAAGTCTTGCAGAGGCCTGATGCCATGTTCATGTTAATTCACATGCTCATCATGTTCATGCTTAAGTTCCATGGACCTGTTATCAACCCAAGAGTCTTCCAGGTGGAGGTGAAATACACAGGTGTTGGCGCCAGGCATGCCTGAGTGTGGAGCTTAGCTTTGCTATAACTTGCTGCATGTTTCTAAAATAACCCTCCTCTTGCTGGAAAACATTACTTTGTCACACTGTCTGTTAGTAACTTCTCCCCCTGCTTTGAGAAAATATAGGACAGAAGCACTTTAGGCTGGATTATTTGGGCTCCTGGTTGAGGGGCTATAGTTTATTATGCAAGGAAGACATAGCATCGTTCAGCTGTCTATGGTGCAGAAAGCCTGAAGTCCAGCTTGCTACATGGTGTGGACCAAGAAACATGGACACTTGAATGGGAGGCCAAGACTGTCTCTGCTAAGGTTCGCCATCACCAGTGACCTGTGGTGTGATATTTTTATTTCATTCTGAAAATAAAGCTTGCTTTGAGTCAGAGGGCAGAGCGAGCCACTAGTGGACCAAAATTAAGCAGAGAGATTTGGAGGACTGCGGACAGACAGGAGACAGGAAGTAGTAAGGCAGGGTTGAGAGAGGATCTCAACCCTTTTGAAGGAAGGAACCGAAGAGGTAAGACGTCACTGGTGGCTGCTCCCCTGCTTCTCTGATCTTTTGGGTTCTCACCTTGATATCTAACTCCCGATTTGAATAGATAAAGAATAATTAGAGAAATGCTTCGGCGACCCACTTTTTCGAGTTAGGCCCAGCCCCCTAAGAGGTTTCACAATCTCTCAGAATGCCACCAGTCGAAGACCAAATGTTCAAACACTTGAATTCGAGAAGGTCATTTTACACTCCTGCCAGGTCCCAGATATGATGAGGACACTACCCTCTGGTATTGAGCGGATTGCTTATAGACCTTCCCCACGAAGCAGTGGTCTTCGCACTGTGACACGTATCTGAGCACCACAACAACTCTATTTGGTAGAGGGTTATAATAATATTATCATTTTCTTTTAATAGTCAAGGAACCTAAGTCGTAATGAGGTCAAGTAGCTTCCGCAGGCCACACAGTCAAGAGTCAGAGGGGCTAGAATCAGGAGTCATCCTTAATAACCATATAAAAATGCTGGCTCAGTGCTTGCACGTTTAATACAAGATGACTGATATTTACACTCATCCTCTCTGCTGAGGGCCAGAATTAGAGCCATACATCTTAAATACTCGCTTCCATTAAAACCCGGAGGGCCACATTTTATTAAAATGTACTTTCATTTATGGGAGATGACAGATAAGAAAAATTATTTTATTTTATTGCCAGAGAAATTACAAAAATATATTTAGCTTGAGATATATATATATATATATATATATATATATATATATATATATGAAACTCTAGATCTGGGTTTTTATGACAGTGTTGAAGAATGGTCTTGTGATCCTTGAAAGCTTTCAAGTCCCTTATTTGGGGCTCTGCTAGGGCTTAACTGCCCAAGAGAATCTATACACATCTAGGAAGTGCTGAGAACTCGATGGCCTATGGTTTGCCTAGGCTGAGCTGGCAGAGTCAACAGCCAGAGCTCCGGAGAGGCAAGCCCGTCAGGGGTGGGGGCTTGCCCCCTCACTTCCGTAACAATAGCCATTTCCTATTTTGATTTGGTTTACCACTTTGGTCCAGGAGCAGTGAGGCATTTCCTCAGCAAAACTCTGCTGAGTCTTAGCCTCCACACAGAGTATGGGTCAAAGCATCCCAGGGCTCTAGAGGAAATGTGCATTTGAGCATCAGGGGCCTCCATGGGCTTTGACCCCTTCTAAGAATCACCTGTCTGCCCCCGCTAGTCTTTCCTCCATATTCCTAGAGCAGATTTGACTCTTCTAAGAGACTGCCCACTCGCCAGAAGAGCGGAATAAATCGATCCTGGGCCACCATCATTAACAAGAGGCAAGGGGAGGCGAGGACCCCACTGCTCTTTGCAGCAGACTTCCAAAGCACTAAAGCATAGCAGAATTAGGCACCAGCATCAGAAGAGGCTTCAAAAATCCCTTTTATCCCATGCCATATTTCAATCACGCCTAAATTCCACCACCGGGGCACATATAAACTTAGCTCGGGATGGAGGCTGAGCTCTAAAAGGAAACGTGATCTTGTTTTTCACTCCGAGATGACTGGCCACCTGGGCAGTCAGCCGCAGCGTTTTCTGCAGGACGTTCTCCAACAAAGAGGTTCAAGGGCACCCCAGAGAAATCATCTTCTAGACCACAGAGAAGTGCTCAACAATCTAGGACACCTCTACCTTCATGAACCGTGTGCTTCTGGAGCCCCCTGCATGGAGGCTCCTCGGCACCGTTTTGTGCCACCAGCTTCTGTTTGCTGTCCAGAGATTAAGGATGTACATTCCGTGACCAAACTGCCAGGCTCCAAATCCTAGCTCTGCTCTTCCTGAATGTGTGGCCTGGGGCAAGTTTTTCTCCCCCCTCCCCTCTCTGGGTTCTGCTTTCTTATCTGTAAAATGAGAAAAACAGTATCTACACCATAGGATTGATCTAAGGATGAAATGAATTAATACATATAATTCTGTATTAACTCAACTGAGATCCCTCCTGAAAGAATAGCGATTAGCACAAAAGCTGTTTTTAATTTACAATAAAAACAGAATAACTGGGAGCAGAAGACGGTTGTATATTGTGTTTTAAAAAGGAAAAATAAATGATTCGGTGGGGAGGCAGGACACGTGTCTTTGGAAGCTGCATGTTGCAGTAATCAAAGACAGCGAGACAGTGGAAAAAAAATCAGGTTTACTGCATCGTGACAGAGCTCTGGGAATGACAGAGGCCCTGGGGATAATGGTGACTAGCCACTCCACCTCATCCTGAGTCTCCCAGCTGCTGGCCAGCACACCACGTGCCCCAGTTCGAATTTTCCATGCTCCATCTGTAGCCATAGCTTCCTACTTGAGGAAAACGAGTCACAAATAAATAAAGCATACACAGACCAGATTTCTTCCTTGTATCCTAAGGAGTGGCCACTTATGTCTGTCTGTCTCACTACAGGAAAAGGAGGACAGACTCCCCCCTCCTTGCCAAGCGGTCCCTTGATTGGTTCTGGGCAGGGGCAGAACTTCTTGCTTTGCTAGTGAAAACCAGATATTTGGTTAACAAACGCCACTGTCCATGTGTTCCACACATGAGCTGGAAAGGCCAGCGAATAGCACTTATTTTTCTCACTTGAAGAGTCAGAATCAGGTCCAGGTTTAAGACTTACATTTAAATGTGGAGTTGGAGGGAGGGAAGGCAGGAAAGAGCTGCTGGATGGGGGTGGGGGGGCATAGGTGACTTCCTTCACCTATGTCAAGGGAGATTGGCACACAGTGAGAATAAGTGGACTAGAAAAGGGTTTTGTCACACTAGAAGAACAAAACCAGAAAGCTCACAGAACTTCTCATGGTTCTCTCCACTGGTTCTGCATTTTAAAATTGCAGATTGAGCCCTTACTGTCTGATGTAGGGACTATCTGGAGGTTAGAAAACCTGGGATGAAGATAGCCTGATGGTTCTGCAGTTCAGTGTGAGCTGATGAACTAGCTAAGCTTTAACTGGGCATGTAAGTATCTTGGGAAAAACAGTATGGATGGGTCAAATGACACCAGAGAAAGTGTCGGTTACAATTGTTTACTTCCTACCATGGCTGATAGGAGTCTGGGAAACTTTGTCAATTTGAAAGTCATATACATTGATTTTGAGCTGGGTAGCGCTACCCACGGTTTGTATGTTTACTTTAGTTCATTCTAAGGTGTTAATAATTAGAAAATTATTAGAAGTTTGACCCTAGCAATGAATTCTTGAATTTCATATGTTTGATAAGACAAATTTAGAGTTTGATACAATTGAATACTTTGGTCCACCAAGGAACTGGCCAGCCAGTTTTTTGGCTATAAGCCTCACCAATGGGAGTCATGTCTCTTTGATACTTTGGTTGCTTAGAGAGGTTTTGTGGGACCAGTAGTGACAATAACTACCAAATAAAAATGACTGGGGAGTAGCAGACAGGTGATAGAGCTTTTAGTTAAAAATGTGGGTTTTATAGTTAAAATTAAGTTAAAAGTTAACTTGTTTAGGGGTGGGTCCCACATGGGCAACCAAGGAATGGTAACAACAGGAGAAAAAGTCTTCCATAGAGATGAGCGCTATAATTGGTTATCCAATACCAAGTAGTCAGCCCTGAAATCATATACAAGGAACACCAAACAGACTGAGTAAGTTGTATTTATATATTTTGGCATTAATGTAAATATAACAAAGGAAAAGAAGATGTGAACTGAGAGAGAACAACAAGAGATATGTGGGAGGGGCTGGAGGGGGAAAGGGGATATCTTATATTTTAATCAAAAAATTTAAAAAGGATAATAATTTAAAAAGTAAAAAAAGCTAATTTTTTTTAATTGAAATCCATTTTGCTATTTCAGTGACCCATGCATGTTTCCGGATCTGACAAGGAATTGCTGACTTTACAACATATTCAATGGAAACAGATTCTAATTTCTCATGACCAATCTATCAGCACTAATAGAGTCAATAAATATTCTGTAGCCCACTGACATTGTTCAGGCTAAAAGTCCCAGTGTCTGCTGTGACTTATTACTTTCCTTCACTGCCATTTTCAATTCATTATCCTCTTAGTGTCACCTCTGGGACATGCTCTAAATCCAGCAGTCACTCCTCACTGTCCCTCCAATTGCAGAATCCACTCAAGTCTCTCATAGCAACCCTTACTGGATCCCTGCTGCCATCTTTCCTCCACAGAACCCTTCCCCCAGTGAGCATTTTCTCTGAGTACAAATCAGATATCATTACTGTGGGGATCTGAACTTTTCAGTGGCTCCCCGCTGCACCCAATCTCCACCCCCACAACACCCATGGTCAGACCTGATCTGTTCCAGCCAATCTCTCTATCACACTCATCCAAACTAGCCTTTTCTAGGACCCTCATCCCTGTCTAACTGCTTTGTGTCTGGACACCATCCCCATTCACCTTTCCACTTGGAATTTCCTTTTCCTTCCTATGGAGTTGCCTTCATAATTAAGGGTTCCTTTGAGAGACTTCTCCTTGTTAGAGTCAATCCTCTGTCTTCTCCACAGATCATCCCTACACCATTACCAACACATTTTAAGAATAAAATTTTAACTATGATTTCATCACTTATTGGTTTATATGGGTTTTTTTGCTAAGTCCCTATGTCAGTTTGTAAGCTCTGGGAGAGCAGAGATCATCACCGTCTAAGTTACTATGCATAACAGACAATGGAGGGATGGCCATATTAAACTGCTACTCTGTATCATGGCTGTCTGGGGTTCTGCTCAAAGAGTTTCTACTGATTGTGTCTCGATACACTTTGTGTCACATTGTGACATCTGCCTTTTCATCCATCTAACCAGGCAGACAATCAACAGAAGCTCCTTAGTCTGTGGGTTGCTATGGAATAATTAATCCTTTTGAACACTGTGATTATGCATTGCTCTCATTGGTTTAATAAAGAACCAACTGGCCAAAAGCTTTGCAGGAAGAGATTAGGTGGGAGAACCAAACTGGGAGAATTCTGGGAAGGAGAAAGGCAGAGTTGCCAGCCAGAGACGGAGGGAACAGGATGTGTGGTAACAAGCCACGAGCCACGTGGCAACAATAGATTAATAAATATGGGTTAAGTTGTAAGAGCTAGTTAGTAACAAGCCTATAAAATCTGGGCTTATAAGTCTCTGTGTGGTTATTTGGGAGTTGGTTGCTGGGACTGAATTGTGGGACACAGAAATGTTTCCTACAGTGTGTACCAGACTTTGGGGGAACTGTGCGTTCTCTAAGATCATATATGAGCCTTTCCGCCATGGGCTATGAGAACAGTTCAGTTAGTCTTTGCTCGAAGGTCAAGCGAGTACTCATTAGGGGTTGATGCTACTCTGTGCACATGTTCATGTGAATTCACATTTCTGTGTATGCATGTGGAGGTCAGAGGTCGGGGTCTTTCTCTTCCATCTTATGTTCTGAGACAGGGTCTTACTGACCAGACTAGCTGACCAGAGAGTTCAAGGAGTCTGCTCATCTTTACACCTTCATCTCCCTTACACTGCGGTTATGGATGCAGGCCGCCTTATCTAGCTTTTATATGGATGTCTGGGATCGAAACTGTGCTCCCCATGCATGCATGGCAAGCACTCCATGAACTGATTTATCTCTTCAGGTCCTTGATTCTAGTCTTACCTTAGAAGGCAGGCAGAGATGCCTCTGGAGAACTCACAGCCTAATTTTGTCATTCTTTCCTGTGTCTTTGTCATCACCTCAAATGTTCACTGTTGTCGGAAACAGCAGTAGACACTGGGCACGCATCTTCCTAATACCCTCCACATTGCTATTTCTTTGCTCTGGCTTGTGAGGCTAATAGACCAGCCTTCTAGAGTATTTCCAGTGACAGCAGTGGTGTGTTTGTTCAGATGGTGTGTTCCCTCTGCTCAAAGTGACTCACATTTAGAGTGCCATCTGAATCAGTCTAGACTAAAGTGGCACCATTTTCTTTACGGAGGAAGGGAGTATTTTCCACTGCATTGAACTAGCAGCATTTGTGGTGGTGATGCTCCTGGAAATTCTTTATAAGTCCAGACCTTTTATTCTTGTGTATTCTCTATAAGCCTCTTCCTATGCTGTTCTTTTTTCCCATAGCACTGACTCATAATTGAAACCACACCTTCTTCCTAGCACCCAAAACAAGTGGAATACCTTCTCTCTCTCTTCCTCTTGCACTCCATCTCTCCTTCCACCCATCTGTCACCCATCTTTCATCCATCTTTCCACTTTCCTACCTACCAACTGCCATATTTGTCAGATATTTAATAGCATCCTATGGCTCACAGTCAAATGCTAGAATGCAGTTCTTCTCACTGGCATCTCTGGTGCTTAACAGTGGCCAGCAGGTTGTAAGCACTCAGTGAACCCTATTAAATCAAGAACTTACTGAGACAGGAATTCAGTTTAGGTCTGACGCTTGCTCTGGGTTCATTCTTCAGTGGATAATTACTCTGCCTTGAAATCCCCAGATGCCAGACAAACCGCCTTTCAGAAATACTGTCTACAAACAGGTACATAATTTCAAGCACTGGGGAGCCTCCGGTGTGACACTGGATCCTTCCACAGGGATTTTGACTGTAGCTGCTTATGCTCAGATCATGATACCTGGTGTATTATGTCATAGCTTACACTGCCTTGCATATACGTGGGCCAGCACCATATATATGTGGTGACAAGAAGTGAGACCAGGATGAAGTCTGGAGAGAAGCCTAAGGAACTGAGGAGGCAGGTTCGCGGTCTTGCTCTACACACTCTCAGGGTTTGTCAATGCTTGGGCTCCCCTGCATCAGGGAGGTGTCTTGTGTTCTTTTGTCTGACGTGGAGTTACAGGGCTATGATCCCAATGTCTCACCCCTTTTGCTGTGTGGGCCTCTGGTACCTAAGGGGCATACAGGAAACGAGGAGTCTCTGTGACAAGGGACAGAGTACTGGAGTCCCTCGGGAAGATTTTTTTTGGAAGTAGACTTTGTGCAGCTAAGATAGTTCAACGCCTGTGAGCTCAACCGGTGCTGTAAAGTCATCCAGGAGAGGGTAAAGGAGGCAGTCAACCTGTTCATGTCCTCTGCTTCCTACGGGTTTCATGATTAGAAAGGCAGTGGTCTGTGAAGGAGTGATGGGAATGGCTGTCATATGCCTGGCCTGGCAGCTTAGGGAGTGAGACTTCTTATCTAAATGGACTTATCGTAAAAACTGGAGAAAGTGGCAGACGTTTCGATGCCCCTGGCTGGACACTGCGGTCCCAAAGCCTCTGAGGCACTAGTGTGGTGAGATTACTAAACATTTCGGAGCCTCAGTTTACTCTTTTGAGAACGGTGGTCTCCGCAGTTATCTGAGGACAGAACTTGTGAATATAGCTAAAGATGCAGGAGCCACGCCCCGTGCATGATGGGCATGTGCTCGCTCTGTGGGTTGAGGTCTGGACTGAATATGAAGGAGGACGGCTGAGCATCAGCATTCATCTCTCCCTGCTTTCTGATCGTGGATGAAATACGGCCAACTACCCGATGCTTCTGCCAGCATGATTTCCTTGCCACGATGGACTACACCCTCAAACTCAGAGTCAGAATAAACCCTTCCATCCTTAAGTTGATTCTGTTAGGTCTTTTTTGTCACAGGAACAAGAAATTGTCCCTAGAAGAAATGGCTTTAGGTCTCAAAGTTGGTCTTTCCTCTTTGAAGGATGCTCTGTAGCATGAAGAGAAGGTTCTGGGCTCCCTGTTCATTGGCAGACAGCCAGCCCTTAAGAGGCAGGCCAAGGAGGCAGACAGTGACCTGAAGGTCACGTTCCAGGAGCAACATGAGGCTTACCATGGGAGGAATGCTCACCCCACCTTCCAGGGACTTCAGCTTTCCACTGCACACTTCTGAAAATCTGCACCTTGGATCTCAGTTATGGCTAAGTTTGCTTTGCTGGGCACAAGGGCACCAACCTCTTTATTTTCTCTGGCACAGTCGAAGAGTGTGGTTTCTGAGTACCTCCCTTGCAAACCCAAGTGAGGGCAACAGCACTAATAAAACATCTCGATGGCCATGCTAAATCATTTCTAATGACCCTACTCGCTATTGATTTGGAGATTAAAACAAATTGGACAGAGGACTCAGAGGAGTAGTTGAGTGCCATGATTTAGAGACTGCCGGGACAAGAGAGTAAGGAAGAGACAAGGTCCCAATGATAGCACGGTCATAGATTTGAACATACTTTTCACCAAAGAAGATGCCAAATAATCTCAGGAAAAGCTGCTCAGAGCCATGCCTCTAACAGCAAACTAAACATGCAGAGAGGCACTCTTCCTCTTTGCTGAAATGACTGTGATCATTGCCAACAAAGTAAAACTGACCCCAGCAAGTGGTGGTGATGATGCAAATGCCTGCAATCTCACTGTTTGGGGGAGGAAGGGGACACAGGTACCCACTGTGAAAAGCAGTTTGGAAGCTTCTGATTAAAAAAAAAGGCAAATATACCATGATAGCCTGAATGTAGAATGTTCTCCAGGGGCCCATGATTTGAAGGCTTGGTCTCCACTCAGGCAGGTGGTGCTAGAAATTTGGAAGGTTTTAGAAATTCTAGGGGTGGCGTCCATCTAAAGAGTATAGAACAGAGGGCAGGTTCTCAGGTGTGGATTATTCCTGTTTCCTTCCAGACTCACCATCTGATTTCTGTGCATTAAGAAGAGTCTCTGCCACTTGTTCCCATCACTACGATGCGCTGCTCAGCTACATGGAGTCAAGAGACCATGAACTCTGAAACCATGACTCAAACCCTTTCTCCAGGTGGCCACAGTAACACAAACGTCCTTCTCTCTCTCTCTCTCTCTCTCTCTCTCTCTCTCTCTCTCTCTCTCTCTCTCTCTCTCTCTCTCACACACACACACACACACACACACACACCAAGATGACAGCATATGTCCATCTAAATGCTAGTGGCAGCGCTGTGTGAGACCAGGCCAGGAAAGGAAATCAGTGAGACAGGTTGAGAACCAGGGCAGGCTCAGTCAGTTCATCTCTGACTCTACTGCATGATGGGGAGGGGAGGGGAGGGGAGGGAGGGAAAGGGTGGTGTAGGTCAGATTCTTATCTCTAGAGAGAATACATGGGTGGGTAGTTCTTGCTAACTTAAGCTAACCTGGTAACTCTAGTCAAATCTGATGGGCCCATCCAGATTTTTTGTTTGATGACATTAAGTAGGGGCTGGACAGCAGCGTGGACAAGGTGACATTTCCTTTTTTCCTCTCTCGACCCATGTGGTATGTGTATATGAGGCCTGAAACAGCTATAGTCTTTTTTCCATCAAAGAAAACGAATCTGACAAAGACAGAGGTGATTAGAGGCAAGAGAACAACAATGGGGTTAGGGCCTTGGTCAAACCCTACACGTTCCTGTGCAGTTTTAGAGACATCACTGAATTCTCTTTACTTATAATGTAGTTAAACTTGGTGTTTTGTCATCAGAAACTGAAAGCCTTGGCATGTACATGTGTGGGGGAGTGAAGACAGGGCTGATTTTAGGACATGGGAATAGCCAGGGAGTTGCTACCACCAGGATTAGAAAGAAAACACTCCTGGAACATAAACTGCTATAGGATGGGGCATCCCAGAAGGGCTCCTCATGCCAGGGCTCCCTGTCCTCCAGAGCCAGCACTGGGATGAGTGGAGCTGAGCCTGAAGATGGGGCTTTTTGTAAGCCACTACTCTCCTCTAATTGGACTGGATCTGCAATCTGTCTTCTGATGCAGGAAGCCTGCAGAAGCTGCAGGAGAACCTCTGCTTTCTCCAGCGATAGACTGACTGCTTCCTGGGTCAACCCTTGCTCAGGTCCATCTCTGCATTATACACGCTGCTTTCTTGCTTTTGACAGTACCAAATACGAGCGTATCCTGCCCCGGGGAAATCCCCAATCCTTAGTTTTCCAGGGGTCACTCCAGTTCATTCTTGTCCCATCACCTCCCTATTTACAGTGGATAATTGACCTCCAATCCCGGATTTGGAACTGGTGGTGTGTGGTTTTCATTCTCACTTTTCATAGTCCCTAACTAACTTGGGGATCTGAATTGATTCCAAGAATTGGAAAGTACGTGATAGATGTATTCAGTTTCTTCTGGAGAGCAATAACTTAGGAATTAATGTATACAGGAGACCCACAAGTCTTCCATTATGTCCATCTGCTTGAATCTCCATTACTGAGATGTGGAAGATGCTTTTTGGATTATGAGAGAAGCTTCTAGATGCACCTTGGTTGCGCTGAGTGCACCCATCATCCATTTGGGACACCACTACCTTGTTGATATGACCATTCCTTGCACGGTTCCAACTCCTACACCCCAAACTTCTAAAGGACACACAAAATCTCAGCTTAATAATGAGAGTGCTATAGCTCTATGCAGAGGTTTTATAATCAGCGGCTTCTCATATGGATTATGAAGTCAGTAGATATGTCTGCTCTAGTTTTAACTACCTCAGCAGACCCCTTTCCCCAACTCTCTAGGGTCCATTTCCTAGTCCGTTGATGAGGATAGTTCTAGCCTGTACCTTAAAACTCAGTGGGTACATCTGTACCAATGCTCACAGACCATTGCTGCGCATGGTGTCTGAATAAGTTCATTGAATAGTAGCTACTCCCTCCACTTCCTATCATGGCTTTTAATATGAGTTGTGAAAATTGCAGTTTTAAAAGAAAGGTTTTCTATTTAATGAAGCTATGACCCGGGGCAAAATTAACTATCAGAGTCACTATTAATTTGTACTTTTCTCTCCAGAGGTTGCAATACATGTGGTATATATCGGGTTTCCTTTCAATACCTTATTATTTGGGCAAGGAAACAGCATGGCTGATACAGGGCTTCCTCACAAGCATACCGACCGGAATCTGGGGAGTCACTGGGTACGGCAGGGCCCATCTGTAACCTCGGCAGTCGGAGAGCAGAGGCAGACAGTCCCCGCTGAGTAATTGGCTCCGGGTTCAGTGAGACAAGGAGGTGGAGGATGACTGTGACCCATGATGTTGACCATTGGCTTCTACACACACCCAAACCTCACACATGTGTTTACACACCCACACAAACACACATACACACTACACACACATCCATCCATCGACCCATGCAAAAACATTATTATTTACACAACATAGTCCAAAATGACAAAGATACATGAGGAATAGCATACATTGACATATTAAAAAGAATGTTTTCTAAAACATTATATAATGTACACATAGCACTGTATGAATATTATACCTTGGTAAATCCTCAGATTTTTCTGGCTTTATGTAAACCTACCAATTATATTATGAGAATCATAGTTTTAGTAAATTCATACATACAAAATTGATATACTTGAAAGTGGAATCAGTCACTTTTGGAAAATAGAAAATCATAAATAATATTTTAAAAGCTTTAAAATACGTATGTATGTATGTATGTATGTATGTAGTGCTAGGGATCAAAGCCTCACACACACTAGGCAAGCATTGTACCACGACGAATCCATATCTATACTTTCTAAATTGTCACCTGGTCCTCACAATTGCACCCACCAGTGGAGTTGAAGATGGCGTCTATCTATCTGGCTGACACTGAAGCCTTGGTCTTGGTCTATGGGCCCATTTGCATCTCTCTACCTTTTCAGTTCCTTCCAGCAGGCAAACTTAGCATCCTTCTGCCTTGGGTTTTCCCTGAGTCCCAAGGTCCACCCTGACTGGCTACCCAATAGCATTCCATGCTGAGGGATTTATGGTTCTTACCCAGAGTCCTATGGAATGGATGTGGAAGTTGGTGAGTAAGTACTTCAGCGCTCTTGCCTCTTATGTGAGATCACCGCACACCTGTAAACCAGCCCCCACTGATGAACAAATCCCAGGGGCTGGTAGTGCTAACTTGCTCATCAATGCTTTTGTCTATGGATTTCTCTTCCCTGTCTCATGTCCTTAATGTCTTGCTAGTGTTCCTTGGGGCAACCTTTCAAATTAACTACTTGCACTTGACTCCTTGCCTGAAGTCTTCTTCTGGGGATATTCAAATGAGGGCAAGCTTCAGCTGGGATGCCTAACCTCTTGGTGCAGCTCTGTTTTGTGTAAATGAGCCAGCTCAGGCAGGGTGCTATTTGAAGAAAGGCAAAGGTAGCCAAAATTAGATGGACCTCGCCAAAGAACATCAGGGACATCATAAGGATGCCAGGAGCCAATGTGGGAGCTTTTATAACAAACCGGAGCCATCTGCCAGCCTGCAATAACCAGAATATGAAAGTCCTAATCTGGGCTGCAGTTAAACTGTTTACTCTCTGTTTGTGGTTATGTACTCGAAGCTTAACATACTCCGAATGGTGGGATTTAAATTCATAAGCACGTTGTTTTACAAAATTGGCATGAAATCTTTTTAATGCAATATGCAAAATATATTAGAAGGTTGCGTCAAGACCTGGATGGTTTCACCTCATTGTCGTTCTTTGTTCTTCAGGACAAACTGGGAGGGCCACAGCTCTGTAAATGTCTTGTGGGACACCCAGAACCTCTTTCTAAGTCTACTTTCTGAGAGGCAATTTCCTCCTGTCCCATAAAAACTCTGCAAAGCACCTCAGGCAAACACAAGGTATTGGGTATGTTTGTAAACTGCTAATACAGCAGCCATTCAATTACACGGAATCCATCAAGACCCTAATTGAGGCAGGAGCTCGAACCTTACAGTTTAATTACTTTTAGCTTTAGATGGGTGACAGACTTCCTCATGCACTGCCCTTTAAACTGAACTGCATTAGAGAGGCCCATGGGTGCTCTTGCTGTAATTCTCCCAGCCAGGAGAAAGTGCAGAATGATATAAATAATAATGCCAAGTGATACCCACGATTAGATTTACTAATCACTCATTTCCCAATTCCTGTCCTTTGTTGTGACATCCCAGGGCATCAGCTCTGCAGTCTGGGAGTGTGTCCCCCTGAGTGAGGCTAGGCAACACTCACTTCCCGACGACTGCTCTTTTTTGCCACTCATGAGACTGCCTGGGACCAAGCACTAGTCCTCTGACCTCATAATGTTAATATACCATTTCGTTCTCATTTACAAGACCCTCTTCCTGACCTCGATGCTCCCCCACCAAGTCTCTGACAGGAGCCACAGACACCCGTGTCAATCAGTCCATCAGCTGAGTGGCCAAACCTTCCCAGTGATCTAGGATGGAATCTGGCAGTGGGGACCTCGGGATGAGTCTACCAAGAGTTGATAAAAGTGTCTAACTTGCTTTGACTGTCCTTGCAGACCAAGTACTATTATGAATGTCAAACACCATAGATTTCATCGCCATGGCAACGCTCAGAAGTAGGCATGCTTATACCCACTCTATAGATGAGAAGGATTAGACTCCAGTAGCTAAAATGACTTCTTCAAAATCACTCAGCTAGCAAGCAGCAGAGCAAGCATGCGATCGCGAGTCAATCTGATTATCTGGCCCATGCTCCTCCCCAAATACAATTCCATGTTTTCTGCAAAGACGTGAGGGAAACCACAAACTAGGCCAGAATGGATGGCTTTGGAAATCTCCAAGTCGGCACAGGCTAAACAAACAAACAGACAAACAAAAAATTTAAAAAAAACTTAAAAAAAGGAAGGGTGCATCTAGGATCACCCTGGTGGCTGCTTCTAGGAATAACTCTGGTTATTACTTCCTTCCAGTCACAGGGGCCTGTGAGACCAGCCAGCCAAGACCCAGAGGAGGTAGAAAGACGGATGCCAACAACCTGTGCCTCGGCCATGAGCAGGTGTTCTCGCCAAGCTTGTGACGGGTGGCGCTGCTGATGAATTACACGCCACAAACACGCGGCAGTCATTTCGTAAGTAATTAGCTGTGGGGCACTGAGTCGACGCCACCCAGGCATTTGTTTCATTTCCTTCCATTACCTCCTCCCCTTCGGGCTTGCTTCCGAATCAAGCTGCAGGTACACATGACTAATGAACTCATGACAACACTAATAATGGCCGGGCTAATAATCATACAGCCAACGGTGACGATGCTAATTAAGAAAGCGCGAACAGCAGCGGCTTCCGCTGGTGTGACTACCCATCTCTGGAAGGCAGTGGCGAGTCGGACGGTCAGGCAGGGGAGAGGAAAGCAGTGAAGGCAGGCACGCGGCGCGTGCTTTCGGCGGCGAATTCAAGAAAGCTACAGCGCGAACTCATTACACTTAACACAACGGGTCATGGAGAAAGCAGAACATATTCAGTCTAGTGAGTGGGACAGACCTCAATCTTCACGAACAAAGCACCTGCCCAGGAGCCTCTGAAGAGGAGGAGCCCAGGGCACTGGGGAGCCCTGGAGCTGATGCCTGACAAGATCAAGGTGTTCCTTCTGCCTGTCACTTGGAAGGAACAAATACAAGTGGGCTGGCTGGACAAATGGGTTGGCATAGAAATGGTGGCAGTAAAAGTGGGCCATGGAGCATAGGGGTGAATTCTGTGGGAACTCCTGAGTGTAGATCTGCGGGGCAAACATCATGGCATCCTCAGCAGCTTCTGAGAGACTGAGAGGCCTGACACACAGGAGGGTGAAGGACCCCAGTATTTGTCTAGCCCTTTATACCATCCAGCCACTTCCAGCAGGGCATGGCACAGACCACACCGGGGTTCCTGATCAGGTGAAGTGCATTACCAGGTCCCTCTGGAATATCAGAAACGGGGGTTTCTAGGAGATACTGAGTCTTGGCTGTTTAGGCAGAGAACAGAGGATGCCATTTCTCTGAGGAAGCCAGGATATGAGAGTCGCAGGGAAGCTGCAGGCCCCATGAACCTTTAGGCTCAGACCCTGGCTGCCCAGTAACGTCACACTCTGGTGAGTTCTGAACAAATTCCTGAGACTATTCATAATGAACAGTGGCCCCAGGGTACCCCTGGCATTAGAACAGTCTCCTTTGCTTAACTCAGGACTCCGAGGCCCCTCTAGACTACAGAAGTTCCAGCGGTAGGAAGAAAGGTGGCACCCTGAACTGCGTAACTCTGACTTCTTTTTTTTTATTTTTTAATTTATTTATTTATTAAAGATTTCTGTCTAACTCTGACTTCTTTAAGCAGAAACAAATTGTCTCATTTCTTCTCCCTCTTTCTCATTTATCTCATTTCCTCGGAGGCAACCATCACATTGGAAACGAGTTTAGCTCGTTCTAGTGCAGACCTGTAGCTCTCAAACTGGGGGTGGGCGTCACATTCTCATGTTCACAGTTAACACTGTCAGGCTGGTTAATTTCCTACGTGGAGCTGGAAAGCCTATTTTCCATCAGTCTGGAAACCAGATAACAGTGGCTTCAGGTGTCTGATGGATAGCTTCGATCGCACTGCCCAAGGATCCCATGTGGGTGAATTGCAGCACGACAGTCTCCTGCCTCAGCTCCAGATCTCCATCTTCCTCATGTGTCACGTACCACCATCACAAAGAAGCCATCAGTCTTACCTGCCCAGCAAAGAGCCCGCAGACACCAATGATACACAGGATGTTGAACACAGCAGAGCCCACGATGGTACCGACTCCCACGTCACCCTTGGTGATGAACACTCCTGAAACACAGACCAAAGCCCGCCTGGTTGCAGTGGTCTAGCTGCAGTCCAAGGAGAACTTAAAGGACATTTCCTACTTCCAGACTATGCTCAGGATCCACAGGAAGTAGCTAGCCATTGGGAAGAGCTTTGGAGCCCAGAGGGCAGACTGTCCCTTAGCTTCCCCTTAGCACTGGCTCTGGGTCAAGGACAAGTTCACATGCAGGAGAATTATTGAATGAACACAGTAAAGTGAGATGCTCTGCTTGGGGGGTCTGTGAACTTCATTTTTTTGTTAATGGCAGACAACCCAAATCCGAGGGCCTTCTTCCCCACAGTCCTTTTCTCTCACGGAGGGAAGGGCTGAGATATCCGTCTAATGTCACCTACCTATGACCGACGTGAACAGCTCTGGGGCTGAGCTGCCTGCCGCCATGAATGTGGCTCCTGCCACATCTTCACTGAGGTGGAGGCGCTGTGTGCAGGAACAAAAACAAGACAGGTGAGTTGGGATTTTACCTGGGCATACATGTGACTGTGACTCCCCAGGTCCTAAGCTCTGGGACTTCAGAGGGACCCAGGGGCGGGGTTCAGTCCCTTGCATGGTCCTCCATTCAGAGATTGGCAGTTTCTGCAATCTGCTCACCAACCTCACCTGCAGAATCAGCAGGTTACAAGACTTCATTAGCCAGAAGGCTCTACAGAAGATTTGGGGTCCACAACCCAAATGCACCCAGGGGCTGTTGTGCCAATGGCCAGGAGAGTGGAGTGGGGGTTAGGAACAGCGTGGGCATGGTGGGTGGTCATATCCTTTCTGACGGCAGCTCTGCTCTGCTCCCTAGCTGTTGGAAGACACTCGGATGCTAGAAGAGATGTATATAATCTAGATCAGCATGCAAAGACCATGGCCACTGCAGAGCTTCGGCTACCTCAAGCTCACAGTGGCCCGCTTTCAAGCCTGTAACTGTGCCTCAGGAATCACTCTCCTAAAGCTCAGTCCCAACCCTTGACCTTCAAACTCCTGGTGTCACATCAGAAGAGATGCCTTGAGATTGAATCGAAAATGGTGCAGCCCCAGATCTTTGGGACACTTCTCATTCCTCAAGTCACCCTGTGTATTAAGGCAGAAGCTGGTTCTCAGGAACCCAAGACGAATGCACGTTGGTGGCTGGCTGGTGTGTTTAGCTTTCTGTCATTCCACCATATGTCAGAAAGTAAGCTGCTGGCTGTTGATAAGCACCCGGTTCCCTTCTGGCATCAGGGCAGAGAATTCCAGTTTCCAATGCCAGCCTCTTCTTGTTCTCGGTGGTACAGGTGGCTGCACTTCTCTGCTTGGCCACAGAGAGGCAGTATGGACTCGGAGGAGTCTCTGAAAGGAGTCTCTTTGGGACCCTGGGTTCCTTGGCTCTGTACTCACAGTTAAGGCTCACATGGGTACTGAAGAGATTCTGAGATGGTACTTCACCACTAAAAGCTGTGGCTGGTGGGGAAGCCCTGGGCACTTGAGTCTCAGTGGGTGGGGATGGCCAGAAGCCAGCTTGACACCGGAATCAGGAATCTAGGAAGCTCTGCTCCCTAGAAAGACCTGAGTTGCCACACTTCCCTCCCGAGCTCTACTGGCTGGTTTTCATGGTTGCTTATGAAGCTTGGCCTTATGTCTGGTTTCTCTCTTGCTTCTAGATCTCTTTCTTTCTCTCCCTCCTTCATGCCTAATTCACTCTGATCTGGCAATGCCTCGCTGGACTCTGAGAATCACTAGTCACAAAGCCCTCTTGGCTCTGCATTGCTAGTTGCTATATGAGAGGGAGGGGCGGAGAGAGTCTTCCTTAGCTTCATTCTGAGCAGAGAATAATTCCTGCATTCCCTGGCCACAGCTGGACACCCTGGGCTCCCTGTGAACAACAGGTCCTGTGGTTCCCATTTAGGTTCAGTGGCTCAGGCAGTCTCTGTCTTTTCCTGAAATGCTCTGTCAGCAAGACCTCTCCTCCAGACCTTTGGGCTTTCCCTCCATATAGCCCTGACCTGGTACCATGGCAGCATCCATCACTTGCTCCCTTCTCTCTGCACCAAGTCTCCACCAGATTCATGCAACCCTCTGTGAATACAATCAGCCTTTGAGATCAATAGGGATTAGTTCCAGGAATGCCTCCTTCCCTGCAGGACCCAGATACTCAAATCTAAGCACTATTCACGTTTCATATAAAACAGTGTAGTGTTTGCATATAACTTATATACATTCTCCCATATATTGCAAATCACCCCTACATTGCTCACAATTCCTAATACAAGGTCAAGGCCACATCAACTACTGTATTATCCAGGGTATAACGATATGGAGGAAAGTTTTCATACTGATGAAACTTAAAAGAAATGTTTGATCCAAGGCTGAATGCTCGGATGTGAAACCTGCATACAGAAGGTGGAGGTTTCATTTTATCAGTGGTCTGCAAGCTCATAGATCACTAGGGCACATAGCTTGGCTGGCACAGAGCCTAGTTCAGTGTTTACGGTACTTGAAGCAGGGCCTGCCCCTCTTCCACAGCCCACATGGCCCTAAAGCCTTCCTACTCTTGACATTCAGTCCTCATTTGTGCATAAGCTCTAACCAACCTAAGGTCTCCAGCAATGCCACGTTCCTCCACTTGCTGAGTCTCTGAAACATCCCCTCCCCTGTTTGTTTTGGTGTAGCAGAATCACAGGGTCTATCTTTGGCACACAAAGGACTTCTCCACATTCTAACACTTTTGTATGTTCCATGATGTAACGTCGTAGCCAAGATTTGGTGACTTATCTGACCTGTTGCTGGCATTCTGGGTCATCATATTGGCATTCCTTTCTTCTCCCTGACCAACAATTTTCCTGACTCAAGCTGGAACCCTTCCCCTCTGCCTCAGCTATGATTTATTGAGTAATGTGGATTTCTTTCTAGAATCATTTTTTTTTTTACCAAAGTCCAAATAACATCCCCTCTGAGCATCTCCGTTTAGCGCCAGAGTTAGTCTGGGGGCAAGCACCGAGCACACAGTGTCACCTCTCTATGAAGAGATTAGGGGAACAAAGATTGTATGAAGAGTCCCAGGCTAGGAAGTCCTGCCAGGCCACCATGGGTGGTCCTGCATCACGGCCCCCATCCTGTGAAAGGAAGGAGATTCAGGGACATTTGAGTATGAGGCTCTCAGAGACATAAACCTGGGACCTCCAAGGAGATACAAACTCTATCCTCATCCTACAGACAGGCCATTTTCTCAGCAATCAGCATGCCTTTAAGTCCATGGAGCTGTACGCATGGAGACAGGCATGTGGCCTGGCATGCTTCTTGTAACTTATTTTGCCTCTAAAGCTGGATTTGGTTGGGAATGGATGCACCTCATCTGCTTTGTTCCTCCCTAGACAGCTGTGGATCTTAGAGGTGGAGCCTGTTCTGAGGATACCTGATAGACATTGTTGCGGAATTACAACAGGTATGACGGTGACCCAGCGGTAAGCTCAGACTGACATGGGCTCAGATCATGACTCCACTCTTAAACGGCTGTGTAACTTGGGGCAGGTACTTTAAGTCTCTGAGCCTCGGTTTCTTGATTTCTAGAGAGAAGCTGACTGTGGTCACCTGGCAGAGTTTAAGACATGGTTAGGGGATGGCCACAGTCGCACTGACTTAGCAACACAGCCAGTTTCCTGCACCCTGGGGACCCAGGAAAAATAGCATCTTTATCCCATTAGACATTCTCTTTCCTTCTTAGCTTTTTTGTTAAAGGCACACTCCACTGTCTTCTGCTCGGCTAGTGTTTGATTGCTTTTTTTTTTTTCCTAGAAAGACATGCATGTTCTCAAAGTTTCTGTGGGTTTCCTCAATGGAGGGCCCAGGTTGATGTCTGTATTTATATTAATAGGACAAATTAAATACCTCTGCTATTAACAACAAACAGGTCACATGGAAAGAGGCAGAATAATTTTGCGTTGCATAAGAATAAAGTACCGACTGATGGTAAGTGGGTCTTCTGTATCCTCGACTACTGACTCAACTAATCGGGGGTTGAAAGTACTCAAGGAAACAAAAACAATACAAACGTGTATTTTTTCTAGACATGCACCAGCTTTTTCTTTATCAGTTCTCTCTGAAAAGCATAAGCCACAGATATTTATGTAACTCTGACATTGTACTAGGCACAGTCTAGAGTTAGTCAAAACATGACAGTCCTCCACGACTTTCGGAAGAGAGTTGAACAGTCATGGATTTGGAGCCAATCTGCATAGATTGACTGAGGGATCACAAATGCCCCCACTACAGGGCTGAACGCCCCCACTACAGGGCTGAATACCCCCACTACAGGGCTGAACGCCCCCACTACAGGACTGAACGCCCCCACTACAGGGCTGAATGCTCCCTTGGCTTTGACATAAGACGAGCCTGTTCCTGGGCTGCATCACTGTGACAATCACATCCGCACTAGAGAACGGTGCATTCCAGACACCACCCTCATTTCCGTAATCTACTGTCACTGCAGAGAGGAACACACGCCTATGACCTATCCAGAGATACGGTGCAATGACTGTTCATTTCTAAACACAAAAGAGAAGAAATGTCCAGAGTTTGGAAGAAACTGCCTAGGTCAGTAATCTTCCAAGTGAGACCTGCAGACTAGCATCCTCAGCCTTACCCAAGACCTGATTAGAAAGATAGATTCTGAATGCCTTCTCCATTGGTCTTTGGGATCTACTGAATCAGGTGCTGTGGGTGGAGCAAGAAGGGGCCACAGGGCTTGATGGCTACTGGATTTGCAGGTAGGACACGTGTCTGGGAGACTGCCTTCTGAAAACTCAGATAATGAATTAAACACGGTACGTAAAAAAAATCGCAAAGCTTGCATGTAAGAAAGAGACATTTCAGGACAGACAGCAGGATGATACCAGCAAAAAATGAGAGCTTTCTAGGTAGGGTGAACATTGAAGAAGCCTTTTTAGGTTTATTTATTGCATGTGTTTGTGTGTGCACATTGCATGTGCATGTGCTTGTGTGTGCTCCCACATGTGTGCATGCCTATGTGCAGGTGAAGATGCCAGGGCACACACGTGGAGGCCAGAGGACAACTTGCTGGACACGATTTTCTGCTTCCACCATATGAGGCCTGAGGGTTGAACTCAGGGAGTCAGGCTTGGTGGCAAGTACTTTTACTGACTCTACTGAGTCGTCTTGTTGACCCCTGAATAAATTTTTTTGAGTCTGCTCTTCACAGCCTGGCAGTGGTTGTGCTAATGTGAATAATGTGTAATGATTTTCACCCAGTTCTCTTGCCCCAGCACCTGCCAGGCCTCCACCCCAGAGCAGAAACAGAGAGTTAAGCGTGAGGGAAGCATGTAGTGGTGGTAGCTGCCTACCCTAACAGGATCCCAGAGGGAAGAAGGCAATGGAAAGGATAGGGAGCAAGAAGCAGCAGAATTGAAAACAAAAATGTGGAGGAGCAAAACACAAAGTATGACCCCCCCCATGCCTGGGGTGTCAACTGTGGGTTTAACAGCCAGGGGACCAAAATTATTTGAAAAAATATTTGCATCTGCAAGGAACATAGCTTTGAGCTTGTCCTTTCCCCCTAAACGACCCAGTGCCACATCTGTCTCCACAGGATTTACATCACCATCATAAAGTACACAGGAGGATGTGTGTGGGTTGTTTGCAAACACTACCCCTTACGACACACATTTTACACTCTGGAGCATCCACACATTATGTTGCTGCAGAACATTCTGGAAGTATCCCCACTAACAGTGGGTTAAAGTCAGACCATCCCCTGGGTTACCAAATGCCATGCAGACTGAGCTAGCACTGTCTTTTTCTCCCAGGCTGCGGGTGCTTACATTTGAGACTCCCCGGGGCCTCAGGATTGTGGAGAAGAGGCTAGAACATGGCAGGACAGAGTCCTCATCCCAGCCCTCCACAAACACCGGGAATGTGCCCCCACATACCTCACAGATCTTTTCCAAGGATGGGACGAAGAAATCATCACACACGATGGCGAGAGCATAGAACATGTACATGGCCTGGAAGAAAGGAGAGAAGAAAGACTTAAGAATCAGGCAGAGGCAAGGGGAAAGGGCTGGATCATTGTCTTCTCCAATTAATATCCCCTGTTAGCATACATTTAACATCTTATTCAGAGTAAGTACAAAGTCTCTGCAATTGCCAAAAGACTTGTGGCCTGTCTTTAGCTTCATCTTTGACCTCTCTACCCACTCATTGCCTCTTATCCCCCCTTTTAAGCTCCAAGAAGATGGTGGGCACCAGCTTCAGGGCCTTTGCACTTGCTGCTGCTTCTACTTGGAACATCCTTTCTCTCAGATAGGCTTTCGGATGCCCACCTGACTCCCTGCCCACCTTTTTCTTTATACCCTCCTATCTTGACTTTTTTTTTATTTTGGTAAGTTATAGGTTCACTCTATTAGTCTGCTGCCAGTTTCTACCACCAGAAGTTCTTGAGGATATGAACTTCCTCTTGTAATTACGTCCTCAGGAGTCACCCCAAGGCAGGCCTGAAAGCAGGATTAGCTGACCACATCCCAGTGAGCTTACTTACTACCTCGTCTCTGTGCAAACTTGCTTCCACATTGTGGTCAGCTATCACTAGAACATCCCTAGAATCTCACCTTCTAGCCAGAGGTGGTCCTTTTTTTTATTCAAGGCACCACCTCGAAGCAATGAACATTTAGTTGGATTCCAGTGTTGACCACCCAACACACAGCTCTCTCTTCTTCAGGGGACCCTAGCACCATCACATATTCGTAGTGTCTCAGACAGAAAGTGTCCCGCCCTTTCTCCAGGCTTACTGATTGGCCAGTCATCGTGTAGTATTCCTAGTAGAGGTGACTATTGGTTTAGAGGTAGGCATGTGACTTAAGCTCATCCAATCAGATGAAAGGAAAGAGTTACCAACTTTCTCACCCTCTGCTGCTAGCTGTGCACAGGTCACAAGGGGTTCTTAGAGCTGGGAAGCAGCAGAGTTCTCAGTGCAACCATGGAGTCACAGGTTATATGGCATTAGAGCCCATTGTGACTCTGGACTTCATAGCATTGCTGGGGTAGTTTGATTTAGAATTTTCCAGTATTTGTAGCTTAAACTGTTTGCCGGTACCTGCTCAATTTTCAGGATCTTTGTGAGTAGATTCATTGCTGTCTTCTAGCATATTTTCCCATTGATTACTACTACCACGGGGCACAAGCATAAGACCGAGGCCAGCTACCAGAACATGCCATTTCTTGTCACAAAGTGATAAGTGGGCGGGGAGCTTGTATAAGGGGCCAAGAGATTAATAGAGAGTATAAATACCCCCCAAGCCTGTAGCTTCCAGAGGTCGCAGTCATACAGAAGAGAGCCTGATAATGATACATTAAGAAGCTGAATCAAGAAATGCAACAAGTACATATGTACACACACACACACACGCATGCACGCACACATGCATGCACGCGCACATGCACGCCTAACAACATCCTGTGAACACTTGTCATAGCTCAGTTTGAAACCAAGTAGACGTTTGAATTTCATGAGCCAATGCTTTCCTTTTGCACCCAGCCTGCTAGTGGAGTTTTTGTTGCCCACAGCTTTCCGTCCTGGGGCCTCCTGCTGCAGTCCTATCTAGAAATGATCTCAGGCTTTTTGACTCTTGGCCAGTGCACTAATTTCGTCCCCTGCGTCCCTTTGTATGCACTTGACTTCTTTCCATGCGTATGTGTTTGCTCTCTCCCACAGGACAGGGAGATTCTCAAGCACAATGTAACGCTCCATTCTGTGGAAATGTTACACGCAAGCACAAAGATGATGTGTCCTAAACTGCAGACTCTACTAGATTATCAACACCCAGCAAAACACACCACAGGGGATGGGCAGATTGGCTGTGAGTCATCATTCGGAGCAATGCTGTCAAGAGAGACTATGTGAATGTACATTCAGTGATCAGAAAATACATCTCCACGCCACTGGTCTATGGAAATGTTCAAAATGACAGTCTCTCTTTTGTTAACTTCTGTAGGTGATTGTGTGGACCAACTCACATACATGAGTACATTTGCATATGAATTGGTCCTGCTGTCAAGGTAACAGCTATGTTTCTTCTTTAGAATCAATCTACCTGTATTTTATAATCATTAGCCACATTTCCCCCCTTTCACCCTAAATTTGCATTTCTTGTGTGATTTGTGTAGGTGGTAGGAAATTTTAGAGCTAATTTTTTTTTATACTTTGCTAACCTCTGAGAAGGCCAGGAAGAGTGTACCCAGAGAAGTCTCTAAAATAATTTTTTTATTACTTGATATATTCATAATCTACATAAAATCATTTGCCCATGGCATTTTTGAATATGTCAAACAAGAAAATGAATGCTGTATTTTACAGCACTCTGGATCTGCCAGAAATACATCTCCAAACTGTAATAGACTCCAACCTTCTCTTGTTGTGTGTCTTGGCTGATCCAGTGACATGCAGGTTTTAACATTATCCTTGAGAGGACATCCAAATTAAGTAATTGAAATACAGAGCAACACATCTGTGGATTAACCAAGACCTAACTAAGCTGTCTATCACTGACACAGTCAGCTCACTGGAGCAGCTGGTGCTGCTTAGAAGTCCATACGCCCTCTCAGTAAGAGCATGTTCCCATATTAAGTATTGATCTCGTTTCAAGGCAAGAACCTCCATCCAATATTGTAACACCCATGCTCGGGCTGGGATGAGAAATGAACAGAGCTGCCAAGCTCTCAGTGATTTCGAGGGTGATGACTATGGAAAGCCACGCTGATTTCGGTCCACAAGACAGGGTGAGGCAAGGTGGGGGGGGGACCCACTGTCAATCATGCTATGACAAAGCACATCAGGGGATGCTATGAAGCCCAAGAGGAGGCGCCTTGCCTGTTCTAGGGCACTTTATGGCCTCTCTTTCTCTCTCTGTATGTGTATGTGGTGGGAGATTACGTCTGTGGTTATCATCTCCTGTATATCTCTCCCACGAGGCTCACAGGAAAGCAGGTTCCCACGAGGAAAATAAACCAAATGCACAAACTAAAAAAACAAAGGACCCAAACAAAGGCTCAAAGTCTAGAAGTATGGTGCAGAACTCTTACAGGAAGTGTGGCATCTATAGGGCTGCACAAATCTCTGCAAAAGACTAAAGGACTTTTAGATTCATTTGTCCAGGCCTACATTTCCAAGGGATAGAGGATATCACCGAAGAGGAAGAATAACATTTGCCACTAGGTGCGATCCCACCCTATGTCCTTCACAGAACTAGCTCCCTTAGTTCTTCTGGTACTTGTGGGAGCCAGGAAGTCCCTGGGCCCATTTCTCAGACGACACAGGGAGATACAATGAACAAATACGCAAGGCTTGTATTGAACTGCAGTCTCCTCCACCCTTCTCTGAGCCCAGCTCTTTCTATCCAGGTCGGTTCTCACTCATGCTGTCTCTGACCCTTCTGATTTCCAGCTCACCTTCTGTTTTTCTGTCTATCCAACCACGCAGAAAGAGAAACATGAGTCCCAGCCATCTAATCTGGGGGTGCCCATCAGAATCGCTGATACTCCTTAGTGCTATTTCTTTTATAAGGTTTGCTGTAAAATACGAGAGAGATCTGAAATCGGAACAAGCCAAGGAGAGGTCCGGAGCAGAGATGAGTGTGTCTAGCGAAGGGGCAGAATCCTCTCTAGAGCTTTAGCTTGAGTCTGAAGAGCACAGGGTTTTCTCTCAGAGTCGGGGAGAGCTGTCAGAGTGGGAATTTCCATGTTGGCACTGGTTGTGCATAGTCTGGGAGTATGAAGGAGTTTTGCTCATGTATCTAGCTTCCTTGTTCCTGAATGGCAGCCGTATCTGTCATGTATTTGTCTCTGTCAGGTTCCAGGCCGGGCAGGTACAGAATGACTTCTGTTAAGTGAATGGAGCCCAGCACAGCTGGTGTCACCACTGAAATCTAGCAGAAGAAATGTCTGGAGCCTGAGACGGGAAGGGCCACGTCAACTCTCAGATATGATACTTCCACAATGCATGAATTCAAGGAATCCTTCTTACCCTATGTAGCCTCCAATGGGAGACACGTCGGTGTGCCACACAGGTGGCTTACACGGTTGTTCTGGGAAGTACATGGGGGAAATGGTGAAGGTGCCTGGGTGCAGTGACACATCTCATAGACCATGATCACTGTTGCAGCAGAGGCTCTGATGTGGGGACATGGCCAAGCTAGCCAGCCCTCTGGGGACAAGACCCATCTAGCAGTGCCTTCACTCTACTTGTTCTTGCCAAGTCTGTCAGAGACCAGGTGACAAAGAGAAAACTCTCTAGTACAGACCAGCTGCAACTGACCAAACCCAACTCAAGTTCAACAAAATCAACTGAGGATATTTGAGTCAAGTTGTGTGTGTGTGGGGGGGGGCAACAGACACAGATAAGGTAAGAAAGATAGTCACAGTGAACACAAAATCGTGACTGATTACTGAGAAGACAGACTTTAAAATTTCTTAAGAGACAAAATGACAAAGAAGAAATTCCAGGGGCAGTGAAGTCCACAGGCTTTCCTTTCCACTGACATAATATCCATATGCTTAAAGAATATACCACTCAGAGACCACCAAAAATGAATTTGTGCCAAGCACGTCAAACTTTAAACTTTAAGGAGTTCTTTGTTTATTAATTTAACATTATCGTGTTAAATTAAAGGCCATCAACTCAAAGCCCGATGGCCTGGCTGAGTCACTATCCTTGGACAAACAAGAATGATCTGAGGTCAGGTTTAGAGAGCAGAGGTTGCCGGGCGGTGGTGGCGCACACCTTTAATCCCAGCACTTGGGAGGCAGAGGCAGGCGGATCTCTGTGAGTTCGAGACCAGCCTGGTCTACAAGAGAGAGCAGAGGTTTAGTGGCTCCCCTAACCTCAAGCAGAGAGGATCACAGAGTTGAGTTCTGTAATACGGTTACACTGTGGGTTGCCCATTCACGGGATATTCATGTTCTAATCTCATGAGTACAACGCCAATGCTGTGCTGATTAGTATCGTGAGCTTTTCTAGTATCCCCAGAACTAGCCATGGCCGTATGACATGACTTTGGCCAATGAGACTAAAACATAGATCCAATTCAAGCCTCCTTCTTTTCTTGCTTTAAATTTTAATCTGACGTATGGAATGACAGCAGTCATTGTGTAACCATATGGTAACAAGCACAATGATGTATACATACCAACATGGTAAGGGGAGGCAAGACCCAAGGGTACGAGCAGCCACCAGAACCAGTGTTCTTTGTACTTTGTTCTCTATGTGAGCGATGGAACCCCCTTTGTTTCAGTCCCCATTAGCTGAGGTTTCCATCACTGCAGCCATGTTTCTCCCTGTCTTACATGGTGGACAGGTGCTTTGCTGAGCAGGGGAAGTGAAGGAGGCTGGAGGAGTCCCCATAGAAGAGGTGGCTCCTGAGCTGAAAAATTTAAAGATAAGTTCTGCCTCATCAGACGATTTCAAAGTTGACTGGGACTAATAAAATCAGAGAACCGGAGGGTGGAGAGACAGCTTGGGAGGTAAGAGCATTTGTCATGCAAGCATGAAGAACTAGGTTTGTATCCCAGAGCTCACATAAACAGTCAGGTGTGGTATGTGCTTGTAAGTCATGCTATGGGCATGAAGGTAGATTCGGGGTGTGGGTAGGAGCAAGGCAGGAGAACCACGGGGTGTGGGGCAGAGGGGGGGAGGTTGTTGACTGCCAGCTTCTCTGCAAGATCAGCGGGAAAGTGATAGAGCCAGCCATGGCGCCTCCCCCTCTGGACTGTGTGTGTACTTGTATACACATGTGAACATGTCCATGCTCACTCATACACTCACAAACATATCCTGCCCCTCCACACACACACACACACACACACACACACACACACACACACACACACACACCAGCACCAACAGCAATAACAAAAACTGAGGAACTTTGGTTACAGTAGTTAAACTTAAGAAAATGCCCAACATAACAAGAGATATTTGTGGATTGTGACTTAATGGGGCTGAACGGGCTGTAGCTGAAGTGCTGATATCTATAAGTGTTTCTGAATCGTGGAGAAAATGTATCTGAGCAGCGTGACTTTCACCCTGCTGTTTTATGTGGCAGCTACAGTCAGCGGATTTCACAGATAATTTCCTTTTACTACAATCATCTGCCCTCCTGTCTCTGTCTTTTCGATTCCACGAATGAAGAACTGGGGAACACTTCATAGGACAGGTCTGTGGAGCTCTTGCCTGGCTAGAAATTATCCTAACCCTCCCAGGAACTGTGGTTCGCTAATAAAAAAAAGTAGATTTTTCTTCCCCGCTTCTGGTTTAAAGTGCTCATAGGATTGGGGTTTGAAAAGGAAAATGATTTCTTTTAAAGGTGTTTTCTTGGGGCTGGGGAGATGTCTCGGTCAGTAAACGTGTCTGCTGTGCAAACACAGGACCTGAGTTCAGATCCCCAGCAAGTATGTAAAAGGTCGCACATGGCAGTGCATGTCTGCTGTCTTAGCACTGGAGTTAGTGTGTGTGTGTTTGTGTATGTGTGTGTGTGCGCGCGCGTGCGCACGTGTGGGGCAGACAGGTGGAGTCCTGGAGCTTCTTGCCCACCAGCCTAGCGAATCGGTGAGTTCTGAGTTCAGTGACCTTGCCTCAAATGATAAGGTGGAGAAGGCTGGGAAAAGATATCCGACACTGACCCTTAGCTTCCACTTGTTTGTGCACACATGTATACGCATACCTGCATATTTATATGCACATACTCATATGTCCATGTAATACACTCTATGCATAGACATAAAAATAAATAAGATCATTTTCTCATAACAAGCGTTGTGTCTCTTGGCCCCATGAAGCTATAGTAGAACCCATCCTGTATCCACTGTTGACTCAGGGACTCTAGTGACCACAGACAGACAGACTTAGCCTCACAGAATAGATGCAAGTTCCACACAGGAGGGCCAGGGAAGGGGTCTGCAGGGAAGGAAAATTCAGCTGACGGACACTGGTGTTCCTTCCTCACCTTACTGTATTCTTTAAGCATATTTTACAACACCACTTATTTTCTGACATCAGAACCTGCTTAAGTGTAGAAAAAAAATGCTGGGTAGCCCTCAAGTAATAACCTTTTTGTCACCTGTTTTGTTATTTTATTTTAACTTTATTTATTTTACATCCTCACTACAATTTCCCTACCCAGCTCCTCCCATTTGCTTCCCCCTCACCTCCCCACCCCAATCTATTCATCCCCTGTTTCTGTTCAGAGAAGGGCAGTTCTCACATGGATACCAATAAAAGAGGACATATCCAGTTGTAGTAAGACGAAGAACCTCTCCTTGTATTAAGATTGAGCAACAAAACCCTCAGTGCCTAACTCCTTCATGTTCTGGGTAGGGTAACTAGGTGACCAGTTCCCAGATGGATGGAGTGTCACACGCCCAGAGGGGTTGGATGCCTGCTCATGTACCACTCTTTAGCACCCTTTCTTTCCTTGATCCCACTTCCTAGTCTCCAGTGACATCATCATATACCACAAATAACCATTTATATTCAAATCTTTGTCTCAAGGTTGTTTGCAGACAGCCCAAATTAAAGCAAAAGGGAAGTGAGGTAAGGGAGATTGTGGGAGGAATAAAAACACAAGGGGAAGTCGAGGTGGGCCACTGTCAGAAACAAGGCCTTCCTAAAGTCTGGAGGGCTCTTCTGAATGTTGCCTGTAGTAACTAGTCAGCTGGCATTGGGAGCTCTTTAAAGCCATTCAGGGCATTGGACATTGCTGTTGCACTTCAATAAATGAATGTCTAAATGCACTACAATAAATGAATAGATAAACACACTATAATAAATGAATGTCTAAATGCACTACAAGAAATGAATAGATAAACACACTATAATAAATGAATGGATAAAGAAACGAATAACAAGACCCTCGGCTGTATTTGAGTCTGCTCAGTGTCACGGCATCACAAGTCATATGTTGGGGAGCATGGAACCCCCTTTCTGGTACTCTCCACATTGGAGAAGCTCTCTTCTTGCTGCTTGCTCATGGCTTAGGCCAAGGTAAGAGCTCCTCACTACTGCAAGGTTCTGAACACTCAAAGATTTTTTTTGTTGATTGCCTTATCCCTGCCAGGGTCCTTAAGAGCCAGGAGGAAGCAGGGATGAAATGTCCAACCTTTCTTTTCACCTCCCCTCTTCCCATCCTGTCTTTTACTGTGTAAGGACTCAGAACCCAAGCTAATTGGCATCACTATGGTAATGGCTTGCGTGCCCTAGCAGACTGGCACCCTGACCTTAGGTTTGGACAGCTAGTTAGAAGCCATAAGAACTTTCTCAGGATAGAACCACCACCTTAACTGTGTATCTTTAGTATGTCCAAACTACTCCCAGAGGATGTGTTTGCAATAGTGTTGATGAGCTACATTGGACCAGCCTGGGAATATACCCAGATCCTTCCTGAGATGGGAACAAAGGACTAACAAGCTGGATCGTGTGGGTTGGTTAGGGTCCAGCCTCGAACCAAGTGTGTAAACGAATAAGTCAACAGTCCTGATCTGTATGGGACATACATTCTTACTTCCACTTTGCTGCTTAGCATCTAGTCTAGCAAATTAAGAGACCCACACTTCCTCTTAAAGCACTTCCAACTTCACACTTCAATGACAACGCATTAGAATAATTACTAGATAATCACTATGGACTTTTAAGTAGAAGATTCAAAACCTTTCTTGTCAGGCAATTAGCTTGGCTGGGCACAAGGACTCCTCTTTCTCCTCTGGTTGATGCTGGCTGGCTTAAAATTCAGGGAGAGTCCAGAGAAACTGATCACTCAGTGCATGGCTTCTGTTCTCACTATGTCCTTGCAATCTGTTTGGCCGGTGTGATCTTAAGAAGCAATCAAGGTTCAAGAGGAAAACAGCCCTAAACCTCTCTACTTAAGCCCTCTCTCTTGATAGAGAGGCACTTTGAGGTGTTCTCATGCTTAAGGAGAAGGATGGACTTTCTGCAGTTTGTAGATGCTGACACCAGCATTAGGAGATGCGGCTGCAAGGTGGACCAGTATAATCTAACCAGGCATTCAGTTACCCTCCCTTGGGCTTAGAGAAAGCAAGAATCAGTGCTGCAAACAGGAACTCTGGAGAGCATCTGAAGGCACACAGAGGTGGAGCACACTAGCACACAGGAGAAAGGAAAGCTGAGGCTAGAGAGCTTATGAAGCCTACTGGACGAGAGCTGTATCACTGAGTTTTTACAGTTCTTGCTTATGTGTTACAAAACCAGAATAGAGGGCACTTGCTGGCCGAGTACTGCTCTTCCTTACTGTCGGGAAGTTAGAGGAGGAACGATGGTACCACAGTCACAAAGCAGGAGGATGCCACACTCACAAAGAAGGGATCAGAAGCCTGGCTCATTCTTCAGGTGTACAACACTAGGTATTTCACCTTACTAGGCTTTCATTCTTTCCTTGTCTGTAAAATGTGGGGAAAATGTTTATTATCTGCCTTGCTTGGTGGTTTTGAAACTATATAATGCATGTCAAATTCTTAGAGTAATAGCTAGAACACTGCAAGCATTCAAAAGATGTCAGTATTGTTGATGAGGGAGGACATTATTACCTTAATATTTTAGAAAAGTGGAGCCCCTAGAGTAGAAGAGAGTTTGAGAAGTGTTTGTATTCTTCTCTATACTCCCTTTCCTCACAAGGAAAGACCAAGAGGCTTGTTGCTCTCTAGTTGTGGTGGCTCCTACCATAGGGGCAACCACACATGAGTGAATGGCTTGCCAGAGAGTTCGGTTTCTTTTTTCTCCTTTGTCTCATAAAAGTTGATGCCCATCCAAAGAAATCCGGCCCAAGTTTCACATTCCAACAAATACATGATTTAAGAGTCCCCAGTGGTCAACGGAGATGGCCAACTCCATGGTAAAATCTAACCCATCCTGGATCCAATGTTAATTGCAACTGAGAAACAGATGGTGTCTAAATCTAGATCCATCTGCTCCACATCTGTGGGATGTTTTCCCAGAGGAGAAGACAGAGCTGTGGCCAATTTCTAGTTTGCTCCAAGAAAGATTGGACTCTTGCATTGAAGAAATCATCTTCCTTGTCAAGATAAGATTTTCTCTAATCTAAGTAACCACAGAAACACTCGGTCAGACATGGAAGCAAGGTGAAGTCAGTGGAACACAAATCGTTACCATAGCCCAAGACACTGACGATGAGGGAGGAAAGTGTGCAAAAATGACTGCTCTACCAGTCTGGCACACGCTCCTTGCCCCACCCCCTTATTATTATATATATTATATATTACATATTATATTATATAATGTTATATTATTAATTTTGATAATTAAGGAGTTTGGGTGGGGAAAATTATTTCATTAGATTCTATTACTGATACCAATATTACTTAAGAACAACAGTGTAGGACTCTTCCTTCTTTGAAACGATCTACTAATTGATGGACGAATGACTGTCTTGATTACTGGAGGGAGTGTCATGTCATGCCTTATTTAATGGACACTAAAGCTGTCGTCTCTTAACAATTACATTTTTTCAGCAAGTTTGGACAGACAAGGATTGGTATCTTTGACTATGGCTCTTGGTAAGTACTGGGGACAGATGGGTGATAATCCAAGACTTGAAATGTTGCATGATATGCGGAGCCTATGTACCTCTTGGGCCATTTCGGACAATGGAGAGCTTCCCACCTCACCTATGGTTCTGCTTTTCTGCTTAAGGCTTCCACTAGTGCTCTAGAATGTCCCTCAGTTCATCTCTGGGGGAGTCTAAATGTGTCTATGTCTTAAAAACCTAGAGACAATTATGAGCACAGTGAAGTGAGAGTCGGTGAATCAGTGATCCAGTCTTCTTAGCCCTCATTGGGTGAGCTCCAAGTTGTGGTCTGTGGAGAGTGTGCCCCAGAGAGTTCTTAGTGGGACTGAGTCCAGTTCCCCATAGCTAGCCAGCTATTTAATTTCCCCTTTGTTGGCTTCCCTTTTCTTCCTCTCTTTGTCTCTTTTCCTTTAATCTCTCCAATTTGATTTATGGAGATTAGTTTAAATAAACAAGCTTTATGTGATGGTGTGCTTAGATCAGTTCATGAAGAGTCAATCATAAAATTTTCAGGAATTTTGTTAGTTGGTATAACCTCAATACCTTGAAGTTGGCATGTTGTATTTATGTCCTGGAAATTTACAAAAACTAATAATTAGGGCTTTTAAGCAAGTATTAAGTCTTTAAGGAGAGCTAGTACTTATGTATTTGCTAGCACACTCCTGTCTTTGTCCAAGTCCTTGTCCAGAGTTTGCAAATTAAGAGTGTCAGGAGCAAGTGGAGTCATTTCCCTGGAGAGAATTAGAAGTTTCCAGGGTTATTACAAACATTTCTTCATGGGGTAAAGATTAGTGATTCTAAGTGCAGAGAGCCGTAGAAGACTGTTGACTCTTCGGTTTAGAATTAAGTGAGCAGGAAGGTAAATTAAAAAGAAGAGAGAGATGCTAGGAGTTCTTGCCACTAGAGCATCCCTGGAGAAGAGAACATACAAGAAAACATTTATGACCTTGAGTTGCACAAAGACTTATTAGATAGAACACAGAAAAGAAAGCACCAGGAAAGAAAAAAAAAGATTGATAAAACAAATCAGACCATGCGAAACATAACAACACAACAAAATGAAACCTCTGCTCTTTAGAAGATCCTAAGAAAATGAAAAGGGAAGGCTATGAAGTGGAGAGAACAGTAGTGAAATGTGTGTCTCATGAAGTACTTACATCTGCCACACACAGAGATCACTGATGAGTTCAAAACAAGCACACAATGACAAGCGAGCCAGACATTTCAGCAGACACATCCTGGAAGGAGACAAATGGAGGAGAAAGAGGCTAACAAAGACACACTCAAAACCATCAGTCATGAGGGAAATGTAAATCAAAGCCACACAGAGCTAACGTTAGAGACTCAGCAAGAGCAAGACTAACAAGACTCAAGTATGGTGGCACATGCGGAGTTGTGACCTGGAGGATAGCCTGGGCTAATAGCAAAACTGTCTCAGAACAACCCACTCCAAATAAACATGTAAATGAATACACAAATACTGATCATACAGTCATGCCAAGTATTGGTGGAACTGGTACAGCCTCAACTCTCATATGTTGCTAATTCATTATACAAAGGTTCAGTCACATTTTTAAGTGGTTTGGAAGCTTTTCATAGAACTCAGCATATATGTACACACCATTCCCAATGCTTGCCTTAAAGACAGGAAAACATTTGCACACAATACTGTATATGAATGCTCATAGCAATTTTATTCATAACCCAGATGTCTTCTAACTAGTGAACAGGCAGGCAAACCTCACACACACACATAGCATTGAACTCTGCTCAACAATAAAAAGGAACAAACCCTGCTCTTCCACATTAACATGTGCACACAACAATACATTTGGATCTCAAAAGTAAGGAAATGTATCCATATCCCATATTCACAGTAATAACACTAAACATTTATCACATCAGGTACCATTCCACTTACTAAACAACATCCATCCAACTACAAGAAACCAGAGGACGGTAACTCTTAAGGTCACAAAAACAGGTCAGGATGTGTCAGGGATTAAAGGAAACGAGTCACAGTGACTTAAATGCGTTATGGAATCGTGGGTTGGAGCAGAAAAGCAGATCAATGGGGACACTGATGAGAGCTGAGTATGGTCTGTAGACCAGTCCCCAGAACTGTAGCAGAGTCAGTCAGGTCATGATTTTGATCATGATACTATGGTTATTTCAGATGTTAGGATTGGGCCTTAGTAATCAAAGAAATGCAAATCAAAACAACTCTGAGATTCCATCTTACACCTGTAAGAATGGCCAAGATCAAAAACACTGATGACAACTTATGCTGGAGAGGTTGTGGGGGAAAGGGAACACTTCTACATTGCTGGTGGGACTATAAGCTGGTATAGCCCCTTTGGATGTCAGTGTGGTGATTTCTCAGAAAATTAGGAAACAACCTTCCTCAGAACCCAGCAATACCACTTTTGGGTATATATCCAAAGGATGTTCAATTGTGCCACAAGGACACGTGCTCAACTATGTTCATAGCAGCATTGTTTGTCATAGCCAGAACCTGGAAACAATCTCAATGCTCCTCGACTGAAGAATAAATAAGAAAATTGTGGTATGTTTACACAATGGAGTTCTACACAGCAGAAAAAAATGACATTTTGAATTTTGCAGGCAAATGGATGAAGCTAGAAAACATTATTTTGAGTGAGGTAACCTAGACCCAGAAAGACAATTATCATGTGTACTCCCTCATAAGTGGTTTTTAAACATAAAGCAAATAAAACCAGCCTACAAATCACAATCCCAGAGAACCTAGACAACAGTGAGAACCCTAAGAGAGACACACATAGATCTAATGTACATGGGAAGTAGAAAAAGACAATATCTCCTGAGTAAATTGGGAGCATGGGGACCTTGGGAGAGGGTTGAAGGGGAGGGGATAGGTAGGGATGGGAGCAGAGAAAAATGTAGAGCTCAATAAAAATCAATAAAATTTAAAAATATATAAAAAGGATGTTAGGCTTGGAGAGTTACATGAAGGCAATGCCTGAATTCTCTGTACTATTTTCACCAGACCCTAGATTATTTAAAAAACAGTTTCAAAGCCTGTATTTCTGCAGGAAATTATAACTCAATTAAGCTGACTGGAAATTAGTATGTCAGTGTTTCTCAAAGTGACCCAGAGAACCTGATGGTTCTCCAAAGACCCGAGATAAGGAAATGATACAGCCCGGATGTTCCATACTCATTTACCGCCCATCCCCTACCCATGATGCTTTGCTCATGTTCCCTTCCAACATTTAGCTACAAATGTACTCATGCACTATACTGCTCATGGCTTCGTTACAAAAGGGGAATACTAAACATAATAGATCTTAAAACTCCCATGGTACTATATTCCAAAATATTCATTTGGTCTACCTTTCAGAAAGTTTTGGTTTGTCAGGCCAGGAAATACACAGCACACACTGTCTGGGTAGCGAGAGGGAAACACTACTCGGAGGTTGGATTATACTAAACTAGTCACTGGAAACTGAAAAGTTGTCCCAACCTGGAATTGTATCATAAACTTTGTAGAAAAATACTTGTAGAAGTGAGTTACTGTTTTTTTTTTTTTTTAAAAAAGGCCACACTGGCCACTGCAGCAACATTTTTACACTCTAGCTAGTAACAATGCCTCCTTCTCAATGTGACATCATTATCTGGGGTTTGCCAGAAGAAAACCCACACTTATTAAATTACTTAACTCAATGGTGAAATTATTCAGCTGACTCTGAATTCTCTACTAGTTTGGATGTTGGGGTGGGGAAAAAGACAATTTAATAAGACAAGCTGATTATTAACACTGTGAACGGTTTTCCCAGTAGACTACTTTGTTAGCAAGAAAGGAATTTTACTTTGGATTTTCTTAGGCCTAAAATACACTGGGAAATATATAAGCATGCTGGTTAGTTTTGGTCAACTTGTCCCAAGTTAGTGTCACCTGGGAGGAAGGAATGCCAAAAAAAGTGGATTGAAAAATTGCCTCCTCAGATTGGCCTATAGTCAAAAGAGTAGAGGAATTTTTTTGATTAATGATTGATGTGGGAGAGCCCAGCCCACCAAATGTTTGGAAAGATTGGGTGTTTCCAAGCCCTGGGTAGGTGTTCTTGGGTTGTATAAGAACTGGTTATATTAGCAATCCATGAGGAACAAGCCAGTAAACAGTGGTCTTCCATGGCTTCTCTTTGGTTCCTGCCATGATTTCCTTCAGTGACAGACTGTGGACCTGGGATATGAAAGCCAAATAACCGCCCGCCCCCCATCAGTTTCTGGTCAAGGTACTTACTGCAGCAACAGAGAGTAAAAAGAGAGAAGACAGTAAGTAAGAGGTTTTTTTTTTTTTCTTCCAGTGCTGTGGGTTAGACCTGGAGCCTGCAAGCAAGGCAGACAAGATCCCATTAAGAGTTGAATTTCTTGACCCCAAAGTGAACTTTTGGTGTTCCTAATCACTAATTTGACAGTATTTGGAAATGGGGGTCTTTAGACATGATTACATCATAATGGAGAATCACTTAATAATGGGACTAGTGTTCTTATAAAATAAAAAATGATAAGTTCTAATTATGGAGGGAGAGGAAGAGAAATACTGCAGAGAGAAAGGAGAGGCTAAACTGCCCGATTTGTCCTTAATGGTACAGGTAAGGGCAGTCTTTACCCCTCATCAAGAAAAATGTCTCTTCGCAACAGCTGGAGACTATTACAGAAAACCACAACCAATCAAAATGTACTTGTGAGATGCGGTCCCAATGAATACATCTACAGTGCATCTGCATTTAAGCTCAGGGATTGTTTCTGAAGAGGGGGTGGAAAGTTCATAAAAGCCAGCTATCATGGACTTTGCTGTAAGACTGTGTTTCCTAGGAATGTCGGGAGCTACCCCACTAAAGTCTCACCAGCCTGACTGCCTGAACATGAACTGAACAAGGACAACAGACGTGCCAAAGTGATCTGGGAAAGCTCAGGAGGCTGCAATCCTACATGAAGAACTACTGTCAACTCAGAAATTCTGAGTGTTGGAGAAATAATCTTCTCCAGGGAAGAACACACCACTTGGTAATCTAATACCAAGTGGTCAGTCCTGAAACCATACATACAAGTAACATTGTATGGACTTAGCAGGTTGTATTTCTATATTTAGGAATCTATTTGTATATATAAACACACATATGTATGTAATGGCAACTAATGAAAAAAAGGAGGCCACGGATTTGAGTGAAAGCAAGGCTAGATACATGGGAAGGTTAGGAGGAAGGAAAGGAAAGGAGGAAATAATGTAATTATATTATAATCTAAAAAAAAACCAAACCATGTAAAGAAAATATTTAATGCTAAGGAAAGATGCCCAAGAAGCTGCCTGGCCCTCTTTCCCACATGAGAACACATCCAGGCGCTCTTTATGCTGCAGAAAGCCCTTGGTAGACAGGATTTGATGGTGCCGTAGTCTCGAACTTCCCAGTTTCCACAAGAAGAGCTGAAGAAGAACTGAACTTCTGTTCTGTATAAGACACCGATCTATGCTATTTTATTACCAGGACAAGAGCAGGCTAAGCCACATGGCAAGCCTTTCTGCACAGCTCTGTGATTACTACTGTTATTGGAGGTTGAAACACTCTCTGTGATGTTCTAAGTCACGGAGAAGTCCTTTGAAACTCAGAGCTATTTGTTATCTCCTTCCAATTCTTTACAAAATGAATTTTGGAGATTATTTCCCCAAGCATAAAATAAAGGAGCTAACTTTTATGATATCCTTTCCCATACGTTGTCTTCATTTTATGCGTGAGAGGCTGAGGCCCACTGACGAGGGACTTGATATTCCCAAGGGGAGGGAACATGGAGCTGTCACAGCAGACACAGCTTTTCGTATAGTTCTAAACTAGTTCACTTTACAGTTCTGCCTAGAGTAATCCGAGGATGATCTTCTATTGTCCCCAGTTAGCCATCCAGTAATTTTCCCTTTCTGTTGTTGAGACTAACCAATAGGGGAACGATATGGCTATTCTTGAAATATGAATTCAATGGATTGGAAGAAGACAATGCAATTTCCCATCCATCAATTCTCCCTGGTTTCATTTTCCTTTAAGAAATGTCAAGTCACTTCCAGAGTCTCTGAAATAATCTTCTCTTGCTGTCACCATGGAGCCTCTCTGGGATCTCGGGACATTCATTCTTTTGATGACTTTTAGACAGGTGATTTATTTATTAATACCGCAGAACAGGTTCTTCTCATGAGTTACTGAGCTGAAGAATAAGAAAGAGTTTCACTGTATGTTTTTTTTAATGCTATGTTCTTTAGAGGGGGTACATTAATGGCTCTGGTTATTGAGGTGATGACTAACTCAAAGACAGTTTTATAAAACTGTAAAGATTTTTTTAAAAAAAAATTCACCCCTTTATCAACAGGAACAGATACAATGTAACTGAGAGCAATGCTTTGGCAGAGCTGGGAAGGCATCTCCAAGTCCTACCAACTATGGGTAGGATGCTTTGTCCCGCTCTTCTATCCCCTCTCCATCGGGTGGATGGCTTTACAATGTGGACTGGTTGCAGGCTGTTTGGTTTCCCTGCTGGGCTCTCATTCCTTTTGCCATTTGCTCCAATGGTTGACATCCCGAACATCCAGTGAGAAGAAGCACAATTCAGAGCCTACTAAACTCATTACATCTTCCCCTTGTTGTCCTGAGGGCCCTGGGAGATGTTACCTGGGTAAGGGAAAGGAAGGAAGAACCAACCTTTGAGAAGTTATTGCTGTATGTAAGGTGTTGCTTTAGAACCTTGCATGGATCCCTGATGTCACTTGCCTAGGCACCAATTGCCAGGAAGTGAACTCAAAGCATCATGTGACTTTAAGCATCACAACGTTCTTCCTCCTCAACTTCCTCTTCTCCTTTTCCAAATTCTGCTAGAAGCACAGCTAGAGCCAGGCCATTGAGGAGAATGAAAAACAAATTCTGTTTAACATTCTCTTGCTTTTGGGTTTGCTGCTTGCACCAGGGGCCTGCCATCCTGGATAGCAGAACGAGGATAGCCAATATCCTGTCCCTGGGTTGTTTCTTTTGGATCGTATTAGTCTCACTCAAACAATTCCTCTTTGTAGCCAGTGCCATAGGGTTGCTTTCTGCTTTTTCTGAATTATCCTCTTCTTTTCTGAAATCCCATTGCTCTGTACTGAGAACTTTCTGCTATTCTCAGGCCATCCAACCTCTTACCCCACATTCTCTGAAACTCCACCCAAAGGCACACAGACTGTTCCCTCTTTTTTGGATGTGCCCATTTTTTTTATATGTTCTCCGTGTGCATTTCTGAAAACTGCCGCAGACAGACACTTATGTTTCCATGCACCCGCTTGCTCCCAGTCTCAGGTGCTGCCTTTGGCTTCATGAGGCCACTTAGAAGGACTGGAGTTGCTGAAGGGGTGGAGAGCAGCCAGGCCAGCAAAGCCACCCAAATGCTTAGATCAACATGAGTTTTACACATCCTCCTACCATTCTGTTATTAGCTACCGAGTATCGTGATGCCAAGGACATACTGAGGAGGACTGAAGTCTAAAAACCTGGATGAGTTGTTGGTTGAATGACATCATGGCAGCAGAATGGGTTTGATGATTCCCCTAGGTGGATGTGTAAACAGCAACAGGACAGGGGTGGGTTTGACCTACAAAGACGACAAGAGAAGCAGTACCGGAGGTGGAGATCCAGGGATGTGGGAGGAGAGATGCTCATGTTGTTGCATTTCTTCTTCTCTTTGCTCAATGCAGTAAATTAGCAGAACCGGCTCACCATTCTTCCTTGGCCAAAGCTTGAGAATGGGTCAGCCTTGCCTGGCTGTCTAGGGAGGGGAGTACTAGGAACAGGCTAACAGTAAGATTCAGAAAGGGACAGCAAATGGTTTTCCTAGAGGTGGATTTGGAAGGAAATCTCTTAGATGAGAGGTAACTAAATCGAGAATAGTTTGCAGGCAAATATAAGTGCACACAGCACAGGAGGAAGACTGTGCACAGTCAGCAAAAGGGGGCTTCCAAGGTTTTGTTTTTGTTTTTTTTTTTTGAACATTTTGGTATATTCTGAGTCCCAGGAACAGATCTGGCAGCTGAGATCAGCTGTTTTGGTCCTCTAGGGAGTGGAGGGAAGTGGAACGAAGATAATGAGGGGGCTTTTGAAATTGATTTCAGGGTTTGGGAAGGGGGACAGTCTAGAGTGTGTCCCACAGGAGATGGGGGGCAAAAGAGGCTTCTGTGGGCCTGTATCATCCCCCCTCAGGTGGCTCCAGCAGAGGGGCACATGTGCTCTCTGGAGGAGACTGTGGGGGAAAACCTCAGAAGACTCAGGGCACGTTACAGCAGCTCCATCATGGGATTTTCCTATGGCCACCATAACACAACAGAAGGCCATTTAAATACGGGATGGGGGAAAGTGTGAGGAAAGATTTAAAATTAACACCATTTCCACTTTGATTTCTAGGATTTTGATATAGTTGGGATTGATCATTCCACAAGGATCTTGCCCTTTGTCATACCTAAGGTGGTCACCTCCACAGTCATACCTCAGGAGACCTGGCTATTAACAGCTGTTGTGCCCTTGTGTTAATTACTGCTCTCCTTGCTGTGACAAGATTCTTGATAGAACTACAGAAGGGAGAAAAACGTGGAATTCAGGAGCAAGCTGGTGGTTCTGTCTGAGAGGTTATGGAGTCTTTCAGATGATGGGCTTAGCTGCCGTAGGCACTACCTGGAGGAGGGTCTTACTTTTGGTAGTTTTGCTTTCTGGTCCGGCCACCATATAAGAATCCCTGCTGTCACCACAGAACCATCTACCACAGAAACTGGAAATGCCACCCCAAGCCACCTTTCTACAGTTGTTCTGTAGGGCTTTTTGTCACACACAGTGGCATCTGAGAGTCTGAGGCGGGATGATCAAGACCCTTGATTCCTATGCCCTGCTTTATCAAATTATCGGGGTTCATGCTCCAACTTTAACAATTCGTTACCCTCCATTTGGAAACCGTGAGAGCACAGAGGAGCTGTGCTAGTGGAAAGATGGAAGGAGTGGAAGTCAACAGTTCACAAAGGCCATGCACTGCCCCTGGAACTCCTTCCCCACCCTGTGAGATGAGGTCCACAGCCTGATAAAGTCTCAAGACAGAGCTTGCTCGGCCCTGCATGCCCTTCTTCCTCCTTGCTCTTGCTCTCAGACTTCAGAGTCCACTCGGGGCCACTTACCCCCCACTTACCCCCCCACCCCACTGCCTTGTCTTCTCTTAATTACTATCTCTCTTTATTTTTTTTCAATATTGCTCCTTAATTGGCCATAGCTATGAAGGCATTTCCTTTCTCAAGTCGACCTACCGGCACTTTTCCTACCAGGAGCAACAGAAGGGGTCAGCAGGACACAAACTGAAGGGCAATAGTTGTATCTTATATAAGGACAAAAAGACATTGCATTGGTCCTAACCTAATTATGACATTCTGTTAGCAGTTAAATGGAAATAAAAGCAAAAAATGCACCTTTCCTTTTCTTACTTTACATGTACATTTTCACCTGTAACACACACACACACACACACACACACACACACACACACACACACTCACACACACACACACCACATCTTTCTCCAGTTGTGATTTCTTTTGTTAGACACACACCAAGAAGGTAGAATTTCTCTCCATTTCTGCTTGCCTTTTGGTCTCACTTTATGGACTGAGGAAAAAATTTTCAAAACTGCTGCCTTGCAGTCTCCCAGAGAGACTCAGTCTTCTCCCCTCTGAGACCTGTCAAGTTCTACAGCTCTCACCAAACTTCAGATCAAGGACCCTATGTGCATTGCTTGGTGTTCTGAAATGGCTGTGAGTGAAACAAAAGTTTTTCCTCTAAAATGTTCCACCTGTTGTGTAGTTACTTATTTAGAGGCAAGGTCTTGTTCTGTAGTAGCTCTGGCTGTCCCAGCACTTGCAATGTAGTCCAGGATAGCTGTGAATAGTGGAAGAGGAGGACCATCCTTCATGGAAGAGGAGGACCATCCTTCATGGAAGAGGAGGACCATCCTTCATGGAAGAGGGCCAGTCTTAGGCGAAGAGTACTTAGCTAACTGTGCTCTCCTGATACAACTTCAAGCAAGCTCTCAATGACTTCATGATTTAAACTAGCCATTCTAAAAGGCTGTTCATGTTTTCTCACATTTTCTGTTTTGCTCTTTCTCTGTGTGTTATGTTGGTGATATACATATATGTGTTCTTGTGCGTGAAAATGTGTGTGCATATGTGGACACAAGAAGGTGTCTGTGGAGGCCAGAGATCCACATTGGGTGTCTTCTTCCATTGGTCCTCATCTTGATATTTTTTGAGATAGCCTTTTAATAGAACTTGAAGCTCATCAATTTTTATCAATTTGTCTATAACTGGCTGGCCAGTGAGTTCTGGGCATCTGTCTTTGTGGCCTGGGTGACAGACATGCTCATTTCTGTCTATAATCTTGTGTTAGTGCTTGGGAATCCAATCCTAGGTCCTCATGCTTATGGAACAAGTCTTTTACCACCTGAGCCATATCCCCAGCCCATGTTGTCGTTTTCAAAATGTGTCTGGGAGTCATGTTCTGATGACTTGCCACATACCGTCTAAAACAACCCTAATCACTTAACTCCTCATTGATTGATTGGCAAAAGAAATTAATCTTTAGGAGTCCATAGTTTTTGAGGCGTGGCTAGGGAGATGGCTCACTGTGTAAAATGCTTGCCATGCAGACATGAGAGTCTGAATTTAAGCTCTCAGTATCTACAGGAAGCTATCTGGACATGGTCGCTCTGATCTGCAACCCCAGGATACCTACAACAAGAGAAGCTCAAGACAGGAGACGTCCCAGAAGCTTCGTGTATGCAGTGCCAAATAGGAGAAAGGCTCTGTCTCAGATGAGGTGGAGAGCAGGGGGGGACACTTGAAGTTGTACTCTGACTGCCACACGATGGCATGAAATGTATGTCTGCTCCCTCACATATTCTACATACATATACATACATACATATTATACATACACACATGTATGCACACACTTCTTTAAGGAAGGGTTTGAGGTTGACTTCAGTAAATACGTTGTATCTTTTGGTCACCGCTGATGAATCAATTCTGCTGTGTCAACTTTTGCCATAGGAGAACAATATGCTTCATTTGGATGGGTTCATTCTGGATTATTAACTCGAATCCAGTTGAGATAGAGACCTATTTAGCTATCTATCAAGTTCTTATGCTCCCTTAAACATGGAATAAAACTCTCAGTGAGAAGTGGTTACCCAGACACATGAAAGCCATTTCAGCATCCCCTGAGGTTCGGAGCCACCATATGGCTGAGCCACAGCCAATGAAAAAAGAGATAGCAGAAGTGATGGGTGACATTTTCAGGCTTTGTCTATAAAGAGATCTTTCATATCATATACTGTCATGCTTTACTCCTAATAAGTGTTAAAAAGGACTCAGAAAATGCTTAAAAGTTCCACAACCCCACTGGCTTGACCTGAAACTCCCTTCAGAGGATAAAAGAATAAAGGAAGAATAATTCTAAAGTACAAACGTTGCTGGGAATTCCTTTTCGGTGATGTTGGGAGGGGCAGGGATGAACCACATCATAGTTCCAATACTTAGTTATTCTGCTAAAGTCTGCAGGGAGAGCTACAAAGATGTCCCGATTCTAGGCTGAGCCCAAAGGGGACCACTCTAATTAGAGAAAGTTGAGAGCTGTAGCCAGGGCCGAGGGTTATTAGAAACCATGAATCTCTCTCTTGCCTGGGCTCTGGGACATCTTCAAGGAACTGCGCTTTCAGCATCTGTATCTGCTACAGGCTCAGGGCAGGGGAGGGTTGGGGACGTCACTGTCTTTGGCCTGGTCATCCACCCAGCTGCTGCTGAGCACTGGAAAGGAGAGGGCGGCGGATATGACAGTGGTCACGTGGCTGCAGCCACCCGTGAGACTCTGATTCCTTGTATTACATTCATTTTCTAGCAGCTTTCCTGAGTTATAGTTTGCACGCTGTAACTGTCACTATGTAGTTATGATTTCTGGGTTTTTGGGGACAGAGTTTCTCAGTGTAGCCCTTTCTGTCCTGCAACTAGCTCTTGTAGGTAGTTATGATTTTTAATAAGCTGTTATAATAATGAAACTATGTCTACAGTCCTAGACTGTTTCCACCAATTCCCCAACTTCCCCATATCTATTTGCAATGAATCCTCAGTACTAGCTCCACCTTCAGGAAACCACCGAACTGCTCTTACTCATTGTGCTTCTAGAAAAAGTTCAATCACTAGAGTTAAGTAGATTTCATACTTTATACTTAATTTCTTTCCCTTAGCTCAAATGCTTATAAAGCATTCATGCATGATGTATCAGGCCTCCCACCAGACCCTATGTAAAATGGGGCTGATAAGGTCCATATTATTAAAGAAATTAAGACAATCCTACAAAACGTGTAATTTCACAGGAAAGGTTCCAAATGCTACCAGTTCCTATCAGCAAGGGGTGTGGTTGGACTTGGGCAGACAGACATGGCTGCAGGAAGGAAGTCATCTGAGATCTTAGAGATGAGCTGTGGCTAACATTCCAGAGAGAATGAATATCAGAAGAAATAGAAGGTCAGGGGTGTGGGTGCTCAGTTTGAGGCAAAGTAAATAGAGAAAGAAGCGAGGCAAGATGTTGCCTTGACCTAATCCTGGTTGACTTGGAGTATGACTTGTACCAGAGCTGCCCCACCCAGAGGTGAGGTGACTACTGTGGACCCAGCAAGGGCCCCTAGGGCAGTGGTTCTTAACCTGTACATTGCAACCCCTGGTGGGTCACAGATCAGATGTTCTGCATATCCGGGATTTACATTATAATTCATAACAGTAGCAAAATTACAGTTATGAAGGAGCAGCAAAAATAAACTTGTTGAGAGTTACTGCAACATAAAGAACTGTATCAAAGGGTCGCAGCATCAGGAAGGCTGAGGACAGCTGCCCGAGGGTATGGGCAGCAGGAGAAGGAAAGAGGGAGCCACTTGGCTCTCCCCCGTCACAAGCATGCATGACTCCCGGAGATCTTGATGATCAGGGTGGAGTATGAAATTTTGTATTCTCTTTAGCACTCAGATAATATGCAACTCTCTGGTCTAGGAACCACAATGAGAAAACCCACTGATTGACCAAGCAAGACAGATGTTGATTTCAGGACCAGAAGTCCAACTTTAGAGCCAGGAGAGGCCATAAGGGGACCAGACTAGGAGGCAGATGGCTTGGGTATTGCGCAATCATGACACAGAGCACCAGAGAACTGCCAAGCTGGAAAGTACCTTCAAAAGCACCAGCATGGCTAGGTGGAACAGTACTCACTTATAATCCCAGGACTAGGAAAGATAGTGGGAATCTCAGTGAAACTCTAAAAGTAAAATAACTCATTAGTCTGACATTCTAGAAAAATCGAGGCAGGATTTTCCATCTACGATCGCCCATTCTTACATGCCATGAAGCTACTCTGATAGGTGGGCGGGTCAGGTAGCGGTGAGAAGGGATGAGGTGTAGCCAGCACGTCTCTTGTCCTGGCTGAGATCTGTTTGATACATCGATGAGGTTTGCCCTATAAGCTAAGTCTTCAGGACAACAATAGAACAAGCGAGATGATGGCAAGAAGCATTGAAGAGCTGGAAGATATCCCACTAATCAACCAAATTGTATCGGTGACGGTGAAAATGAAGCTCGCATAGTACAAGTCTCTGTGACTCTGAAAGGGCACATGCTGCAAACCTGTCATTGGTCTTGGCCCAGAGTCACAGAAATACTACATGATGTACCACAGTGGGGGCTAAGGGGGAGCCTTATAAATATACTGGGGGTGAGGTAGGGTTGGCATAGCACTGGGACCCATTTCTGTATCCTGTATCCCATTCCCCTGTCTCAGGGGAAACCTTTCAGGGCCCAAGCGCGTAGCTGACCTAGTTGTTTGATTCGTTTTAACTCCTTACGGGAGCAAGAGCCAAAAACAACAACAAAAAAAAAGCAGCCATTTTATCTGATCTTAATTAAACAAAATCTGCATAGTACACAGTGACTCTTACTCGGTGCAAATGGGAAATGGGGAAGCCAGGTCATCTGGTTCTAGGGGAGTGCTTCTACTGAGGAGAGACCCGGTAAGCAGTCAGAGGCAGACAATAGGCCTGCATTGTTCTTCAACCCCAGGTGATCTTTCTTCCATCAGATCTCTGAAGGAAATCCTGGAGCGCCCATCCATTTTTCACTTGTTCTTAATCTTTGGATCTGGTGATGCGGTGAGAGGCAGCACTTATATCTCTTCCCCATGCTTCTGTTTTCCTGTAAATTCCCCTTACTAGTGCCCACAAGGAAGTGAATCTGAGGCCAGAGTCCAAGCGCACAGTGCTTCCTTGCAATGACCCTCACTTGTAACTTTCTACTCAAGGTTTCTTTTACTGACTGCTTGGATATGGTGGCGAGAGAGAAGGAAGCAACATTTGAGCCTTGGTTTGGGCTTGCGAATCCAGCTTTTATCAACGTTTTGCACTGATGTACATCAGATGCCTGCCTAATTTCAAAGCTATTATCGTGTGCTAAGAGATGCCCTGAACCTGGAGGGTCAGATGCAATGCTTCCCAGTCTCTCTTGCCACAACCTTTATAGCCCTATGAATAGTGCAGGAGTGACGCCTCTCGGAGACTGCTCTTCCTACTTCCGCGCAGAAGAGTGAGCATTTCAGCACATCCTTCCATGTTTCTTTTGTGTTTTCCTTCAAGCCATCCACTGATTTACTGCAGTGCTACAGCATAGGGTGGTCTCTCAAAATCAGGACAGAGGATGGGAAGTACCTTTTCCGGGTGGCCCATTTCTTAATCTCCTATGGGTCTCTTAAGGAGCCAAATGAGGTGTCTCAGAGGTCCTTACTAATATTGTGCTTGCTTTAGGTCCCAGTTTATGAAGCCTAACAACTCTGGCCATGGAAAACTAGATGTTTAAAGGGTGGTTTTGATTGGGAAGGAGCCCCAAACCCTTTGGAGGTAAAGGACTAAACTCATTTGGGTGGTTAAGCTGAGTTGTGAGATTTCCTTTGGTTGGAAGTGAAGCGTGATTGTCATAACACGATGAGATGGACTTTCTGATGGGCCCTAAAAACATCAGGACTCTTTGCTTGGCAATGAAGAGCTCCAGAGGTGTCCTGGATGATGACAATGCAGGAACAAATTTGTGACCTCTTGGGACAGTGCATAAAGGTAGTACAGTTCTTTTAAACACAAACTCATTCTCTATGGTCATCAGCTGTACTTGGCAGACATTGCTCTATGGAGTTTTGCTCAACTCTTTATAAAGGGCAATACACAAAAAGACATCTAGTTTGTCAGCAATTCAAGCACCACCTAGAATACAGCACACTATGCCTCATCTCACCACCTGGATGAAGAGTTCCCATACAACCAGCCAGGTTAGAACATTTCTTTACTGTGGTCCTGCAAGACAGACCTGTCATATAGTCTCCCGTGTCAACAGCATTCTGGCTCAATCTGAAGTTTCATTGGTTTCTGTATCCCTAACACCGTCACAGCTTGGCTCATCACAGAATGAATACTCACAGAATGAAGGGCACAAGGTCTGGGTCTTGTTAGAGGCTCAAAGCCATAGCCCAGCATCCCGACTACTACTTCAATCTTGTTCATGGTACAGAATTTCAAACTAGAACTCCTACTTTCTGAGAAAGGGACCAGTATGCATCCTTCTTTGTCTTCGTCTCAGAGCATGATACCCACGTGAGGCTGGTATTCACAATATCCTGTTATTGTCGCATACTTTATGTATGAACCTGGAGACTAGAGCTCATCTAGCAGGACTTCTGCCTTTTAACCCATGTAATGGTGAGAGTGAGAAAGAAAATTTGTTGGCTCATTTGAAGAATAAGATCAGGATAATAATAAAACCCTAGAATCTAACAGGCTTAACAACAGCCATGTACTAAAGTGCCTCAAATGCCAACTTTTCCTCAATCCCTTAAGGTTCACAGTAGGGGCCATCATCCTCTCTATTTTATGAGGGAAACTGAACCTGTGGGACAGCAGTGATACTGATGAACTACTTAGCTATAAGAGAGTAAGGACTACCACCACCACCACTACCACCATCATCAACACCACCACCAGCAGCACCAGCAACAACATCTGGGTGTTTTCCTTCTTTTTAGGCTAGGGCTCCAAAGACTAATTTCATTGACCTGAAAATATCCCTGTAACATGAGATTGTATCTTCCTTTTCCAAATCTGAACTGTATGCACAATGTTCTTATCCCCAGTGCCATGAAGTCCTTTTAAAAGATGAGATATCCCCTTTAAAAGTCACTTGGGGATGCCTTGTCAGGAGGTTCTTTTTGAAAGTTATACCTTGAGTCCCTGTGAATACCTGGACCTCCCCTAAAAGCATGTCTCACTAGAAACTGGGGTCAGAGACCTAGCTCAACACAGAACAGACCCCATCTATCTCTCAGACTCAGCATTTGAATGAGCCCTGAAGAACTTTTAGACCCAGAGAGATATGTGCTGGTGTTCCTTAATTCTAGCTCGTTGTCTCTTTATTCCCTGCCAGCACTGAAAGGTATACTTCCTTAACCAGTCTACATAGGAAGTCTTTCTTGTAATTTTACTTTGCTTGGTTCCCTACTTAATGTTTAAGTTAAAAATCTGTGTCTTTGAATGCAAATGATTTTGCATCATGGACTCTGATTACATGTAATTATGTCACACGTTCTAAGAATTGTTTTCATGGAACTCTGTGTGACTTTTTGCCTGTTGGTCCAGCTGTTAGCCTGTGTCTTTGATTTGATATTTTCATTTTGTAGGTGTTTCATGTGTGAGTCTACAGTGAGATTTTTTTTTACCTCTCAGTCTCACTATCTTTTTCTGCTGCTGCTTTAAAGAAAATATGTTCTTCACATTTCTATGCTAAGCCCTATCCTAGCTACGAGCTCATGATCAAACTGGCTGGGACCAAGAAGAAGAAAAAAAGAAAAGGAAAAACATTTAAAATCTAATCAACACTCAGATTCACTTACTACAACAATAAGAATAGGTTTTTGATTTAATTTGACAATATAAATAGGCTGTCTTAATTCATTTCAGTCTCAGTCTCTCTCTCTCTCTCTCTCTCTCTCTCTCTCTCTCTCTCTCTCTCTCTCTCTCTCTCTTTTTGAGACAGGGTTTCTCTGCAGCTTTGGAGCCTGTCCTGGAACTAGCTCTTGTAGACAAGGCTGGCTTTGAACTCACAGAGATCCATCTGCCTCTGCCTCCCGATTGCTGGGATTAAAGGTGTGTGCTACCACCACCCGGCTCATTTCAGTCTTTTAAAAATACTTACCCTACTTCATCTTGGCTTATCATATATACATATAAGCTTCTGTGGACCCCACAACTAACTCTCTCTCTCTCTCTCTCTCTCTCTCTCTCTCTCTCTCTCTCTCTCCATATATATATATATATATATATATATATATATATATATATATATATATATATATAAAATGTTATGTAGTATGTTTACATGATAAAGTCCCCTCCAAAAGAGCTAGATTTGAGGAGGCTAAAAAGTATGCATGCAAACTCAGTTGAAGTCTCTTTTAATGTATAAAATTTGAACAAATGGAATAAATAATTAGCATCAGCATTACAGCTGCATGCCACGATGGGTTCCAATGATCAAAACTCAGGTCTTCGTGCTTCCACAGCAAGTGCTTTATCCGTGGGGTCATCTTAGCACCCACCCAAGAACCTTCAACAGCACAGTTCATTCACTGACAGCGGTGGTTCATTTTAGCACCCACCCAAGAACCTTCAACAGCACAGTTCATTCACTGACAGCGGTGGTTTGAGTTTTGATACTCCAGGCTCTCGATCTGCACTGCTGGCCTGGGTAGAACCCATACCACGCTAAAGAGAGAATGCTGCTTTCACTTCAAAAGATCTGGACAAGCACAGTCAGATTTCCAGAGTATCATCAACTGTGTAGAGGATTTAGGGAGAAAGGAGCAAAGGGAGGATCAGACTGGTGGGATTTTAAAACAAATGTCTGGTTGTGGTAAGCGTGTTATTTCTCTTTCTGGGACCACTTACAGATAACGGTCTACTTCTTGTATTTGGTCTATTCATCAAATTGTTTTCCCTAGGGTTCAATAGTTCCATCACCAAATGATGTTTTAACAAGGCTTTTAGCCTCTTCTACATAAGCCCTGATTCCTTTAATCTCCTAGATTAAGCAACATGGATCTTCTACCCAAATCATTTCTAATTATGGTTCTCTTTCCATAGCACCCCCCCCCAAGGCCCCTAGAACAATAACACATAGCAGGTATGCGGTGTCTGTGTGTTACTCTTATTAAGCTTGAAGAGGCTACTGAAGAAACAACTTCCAACTGCCTTCCAGATTAGATTTGTGTACTGACAGTAGCGAATGCAGAGAGAGGCAGGCCTGAGAAACTAGAAAGGTTATAAAGTCCCTGTCAGGGAACTTCAACAGTATAAGAGTGGTCTAGAGGGCACATCCCTGCTCAGGAGAAAACAGGGTTTCCTTTCTAGGGAAGCCATGAATTAACCAATCAAAATGAACCAGGACTTGGTACCACGGAGCTGCTGTCCAGTAAACCCCGTCTCAAAGCGGAGTTAAGCCTTGATTGATCAGCCCCGCCTCTATCCACAGAAGGTGATTTACAAATAGAAGCATCCACAACCCATCATCTAGTGCTGGCAGTTCTGTCACCGCCTGCCCACTCTGCTCTAGCAGGGTTCTCCATAAACTTGACATAACCTCCGTTTCCAATCTGTGGGTTGCAGCCCCGTTGGGGGCTGTATATCAGACATCCTGCATATCATATATTTAATTTATGACTCCCAACAATAGCAGAATTACAAAGTAGTGATTCATGGTTGGGCGTCACTACAACACGAGGAACTGTAGTAAAAGGTCGTAGCAACAGGAAGGTTGAGAAACACTCCTCTATACTGTACTATTAAGCCAAGAAAAATTCCCTTTCTTATTTGAAGGAAATTTACCTTTCTTATTTAAAGGAAGCACCTTATGGCTTTCCGTTAGTGAATCCAAATCGCCCTCTTCACTACTTTTGCAATTTGGGGCCATTAAAGTGGGGACGTGAACACAAACACTCAAGTAACAAGGTGGTCCATCTGCTAACCCAGAAGGCTAAGTCTCCAATGGGTGGGTGACACTTCTAACATAGATACACTACATAATTGATTCATGCCCTTAGCTGGATGCTGTGAGATGGCTCCAGATTTTTCCCATACTGTAAAACGCCCTGATATTTATACTTTATAACTTATTTGTGCAGCAAATGGTTAATGTTTCCAGCTCATATTTTTGCATCCTGATTGTCCTTGAATAACTTAGGAAGTGAAAAT